>NW_020450871.1:8220586-8538204 GCF_003343035.1 Apteryx rowi | reverse complement strand
CCCCCCGTGTGTCCCCCGGCACAGGGCAGCGCTCCCGCTGCTCCCCCAAACCCCCTTTTAGGCGCGATTCTCCCCCGGAATTGGCGTCTTCTGCACCCGCTGGACTTCGCCCGCCGCCCGCTCCCCTGCTTTGCTCTTCAGGCTTCCGATTTTTATTACTGTTATTTCTTCCTCCTCCTTTTTCCACCTGAAAGCCACGCAAGCACTGTTCCCTGTTGCGCAGCTCCGTCAGGCCCCGTAGGTAACAAGCAGTGAGGTTTAATGCAATAACTTGTCACCCGCTGGAAATTCAAGGGTACTGAAAACGTGCCCTCTCTCCTCGTCTTTTCTGATTTTTTTTTTTCCTCTTTTTTGCAAACTGCCGTGTGTTTAAATCAGGCCTGGAGCTGCAGGTTGTTGGAAAGCTAGCCCTGTTGCAGGTGACATTTCTGAATTTTCTGATAGGCAGGTAAGGGAGTGGATTAACTGTGCTCCGGGGAAGTTAATGCAGACCTCAGAAAGGCGTGTTGGTACATACCGCCGGTGCCTGGTCTTCCCTGGCTCCAGAGAAGGTGCTTCTGTTTCCCCTTTCACTCCGTTGCGGTGAGCTCGGGTTGAAGAGCTCTGTGTTCTCCCCTGAAGTGCGTGCGCTCTGTTTCTGTTTTTCTGTTTACGTCTTGAGAGAGAAAGCGAGTGGTTAGGGTTCAGAGATGACTTACCTTCGTTAATGCCTGTGGGTGCTGCAGCCATGGAAAGGCTGTAGCCAGCCACCCCGCGCAGAGTCGTGCCCTGTCCCCAGCGCTCGGGGCAGCTTTTCGGAGAAGGGACACGTACTCGTTCAGTGCATGTGGATCTCCGTAGGTTTCCTAAGTGTAAAAATTGAAATTCCTGCTTGCTACATTCAGTTTTTGTCTCCACGTGTAGTCTTGTGTTAATGCTTATTGTATCCATAAATTTGACTAGTCAAACTCCACTATTTTTCCTCCAGTACTCTGCCCCCTCTCTCTTTTCCTAAAAATCTAGTCTCTTCTTTCGAGCTGTTTTTCCCCTTGGCCCTGCGGTTAGCCCCTGTGTCCCCTGCAGGGGTGGATGGAGGCTCTGGCCGCAGGGAACGCTGCGCTCCCCGGGCTGCTCCCGCGCTCCCCTGGGCTGGTGGCGCCGGCCACGGCTCGAGCGGCCCCGCAAGGTGCTGCCTGGGCCGGGCTCGGCACGCGCCGACTTCAGGGCTGGTGGCATCTGCCAGCGGGCCCCGTGTGGTGGGCTCCGGGGCTTGGGATGCTCTTACTTTGATGCTGACGCTTGCAAGTTGCTCCTTTGTGCATACCAACTTGGTCAAAGACCTCAATGTGGAGCGCTTGGGTTTCTTGCGGAAAACATGCTTTCAAACACATGTTGAACGTACCTGCTTTCCCCATGTTATCTCAATAACTAGTGTGTCGCACTGAGCTGTCCCGCAATGGGCAACGTTGCTATTAAAAAAAAAAAGAAAAATACGCTGGAGAAAAATGCTTTGTCAAGAGGTGATTTGGCAACACTTCTTCAGGATGCCTTTGTAATGCTTGTGGCTTTGCTCAGCCTACACCCTGGGAAGTGGCTACCATCCTTAAAATGACTCTGTCAGAATATAATAACCCACACTTAAACATCCATCTATTGATTAAAACGTGTATTTGATGGAACAGACATAGGGAAATTGGATTTGTGCAGATCTCTACCTTAACAACCTGGCAGCTCACTTACATTGGTAGGTCGAAATCCCAATTCCTCCTTCATGCATGTGTTTATGTATCTAACCCTATGTATGTTGTATGTCTCAGAAGCAGGCCGTTTGATTACGGACTAAACGTGTGAGGAGTATCCCTATTTAATGGCATTACATGATATAAAATCTATATGAAAGAAGACTTTCTGTTGCTGTATTTCCACATTAAAATGCAATTTATGTAAGTGAAGTTGTTATCCTCTTCAATCTAAGTTTCCCATAGTTTGTGTACATCAAATTGTTTTGAAATGCTTTCAGAAGCTGGCTGGTGTGAATTCAGTAGTCCCATTATATCCACATATCTTTGGGTTAAGTGTGTCTAAGAGACTCTCAAAGTATTTTTTTCAAAGACTTCTCACTCTTGCATCTTAACCAAAAAAGAATATTAATTTTTAGCTTTCTTTGGTCTGTTAATGAAGTCACACATTTAAAATATTTTCTGGCAAGACTACTAATTGTTTGTCTATGAAATACTGTGTACTTGATCAGTCTCTCAGCTCCACCACACTGAAGCATTGCTAACTGTTTTTTTACAAGAACCTTTATACTAAATATGTTTTATTTTAACTAATCTAGAACAAGAGATTTTTAAAATTGCACAAACCAGATTTTGGACATTTTGCAGAAGGTGGTACTTGTAAAACCTATGTCTAAAAAAGACATATGAAGTTGCAGAATTTTTATTTTGTTTTTCCTTTGTCCCTGACCATGTACAAGACAAACTGTGATATTTTGTTTTACCAAGTCAGACATAAGTAAATAATGTGAGAATTTGGTAATTTATGTCTGTAGGAAAAGAAACATAATTCTTCGAACCAAGTGTTTAGAATTATTTAGATTGTTTTTTAAATGCTGTCAGATACATGTAATAAGCAATTGCATTTGAAATATGAAATAATATTGCACTGTAGTTATTTTAAGGGAAAAAAAAAGTTGCCACTGTACCTGTGCATGATTTAATATGAATTGGCAACTTGGCAGGAAGAAACAGCTTTGAATTGAACCATTCTGCAACTGAAAACATCTACTGTGCTAGATTCCCTGGCCAGCTACATCTGGAGCTTTCATTACTCATAAGCAGTTTCCTGCAGTTGTTCCACATTTGATTAAACCACCTTACAGATATATCTCTAAAGAAGTAGGAATTGTACCAGTAGCAGTGACTTCAGTGGGTGTTTGCAATCGTGTATAGTTTTTACAGCTACTCAACACTGTTTGCACAAGCTTTATTCATTCAGCAAAACTCAAGCATTGAAAGCAAGCAAGAATTAAGCTATCTTCTGAGAATAGTCTGATTATTTAAGGGTATTGTCTTTGGAAGGCATCTAACAACTGTTTGCAAAAATTTAGTAAGCATGCTGCTTAGCCTTAGCTGACTGTTTAATGCAGCTTGTTAGCGATGGCGGAAGGAGCCTGTTGGTGGATGTTTTGGGTTAGGAGCCCAAAGGAGAGAAGCAGGAATGCAAATAGCGGCTCCAGGGCTGCGAGTGATGAGACCAAGGCAACAGCACAACATCTGCTGCAATTCTAGCCCAGGCCTGGCATTGCACTGACACGCAGTTGTGCATCGCGGTGGACGTGCTTGTGTTACCCAGCTGTGGCCTCTGCTGTAGAAGTAGTCGTTGAAGGCAACCGTTGCAGGCTGCGTAGCTGCTCCTTAATGTTGTGTGCCATGTGGTGCCACTGGGGTTTCCTTACTGCGCATCACCCAGCAAAGCAAAAATACCAGCGCCTTGCCACTGTGTCAGTTCAGTGAAATGTGACTGTTGCCTGCTGGTGTGGGATCAAAGCACTTCTTGAGTCTGAAATTTTGTGTATTCATTTCTAAGAAATTGCATGTTTCTTTCAGCATGAAGCTGTCAAAGGAACTATCAATAGCTTGAAATGTTCAGAACTCTTAAATGAAAAGATAAAATGTTGTGCGTTTGAGGACAGTGACTTTAACTCCAAGCAAAAGTTAATCTGCGGAGGGCATTCCTGAGGGTCAGTATTGACCCCCCTTTTTTCTTCTGTATAGTGGGGAATGAGGTATTTCTTCTCCTGGGACGATGGGGAGTGAGGCTGCTTCCATGGCTGCTCCATGGGTTGGTCAGCTGAATACGCTCAGGCATATTCCTTTAGGTTGTATTGCCTTGCGTTTGTTCCCCCCAGCTCAGTTACGTGATGCATGCTGGTTAGAGGTGAAAGATGCAAGAAGTCAAAAGTTGTAATAAATTTGCCTGAATTCTGTAATACCTGTGAATTACTGAGAACAGGAAAGGCAGCTATCTACAGCTCTACTCAACATTAGGAGCTATTATAAAAACTGTGATCATATCTAATGAATGGAAACTAGCAGCAACTCCAGAATGTTTGGAGACAACTATGTGAATCATACAGCAAAAAGCAAACTGGAAGCTTTTCTCTGCTTTCTCTAAAGTCCATCCATCAAACTTTACTATTTTGAAGAGTACTTGCCCATATAATATTTAGGTTCTGCAGGTCAATTCTCAGGGCTGTGTCACCAGAAACTACCACGCAGCCCAAACCTAGCCTTTGCTGAGCATCAGTGCCTTACCCAAGCGCAAGGTGCTTAACGAGGGAGTTTCTGCATATTGCCCCAATTTTAGTAGAGCAACTAGATTTAAAGCACAGCTTTAGATTGTGAGGGTAGCAAGGTGTATGTCTGAGGGAAAGTACTCCTACCTTGGGAAGAAGCAGGGGAGGAACTGGGCTACTGCTGGAAGACTCTCACAGTATTCAGTGGGATTTTGCTATATGAAGTTGCACTTGGGCATGAAATAACTTGTTAAGCTCCAGAAGAATCAAAGAGATTTCAAGTAACAGGAATGATTTCACCCTTAGCTTACTCCTTGTTGCTTAAAACAGTGAACTTATAGGTTCCATGTATTTTAATTCTACTACTACTCTGAATAGTTTGTTGATGTAGATACTTGGCCTCACCAATTTCAACTCTTAATGCAAGGAGTGAACAAATAAGGTTTTAAAAATTGATTCTAGATCTAAAAGGTGCAAGTGAAGTTAATGTGAGCTAAATATTTACATGTTAGATTTCAGCCTAGTGTGAAGCAAGCTCTAGAAACTAGATTCTTGCTCATTTTGGTACACCTGCTGGTTTCAGTGAAATGGCTTACTTAAGGGACCTTAGGCTGTGAGTAAAGTTAATGGCATCAAGCTATGATGCGACTAAAAATGATAAATTTCTTACAGAATGGGCCCATAATGCTGACTTGACCGTTAACTACAGTTTTGCTGGTTAACAGGAGTTTAATCACACTGCATTACAACTTTAATAACAACTGAAAAGGGCAATGGAGACAACTAATCATTTTATAATGAGAAAGGGGGGGGAAACAATACATCTGGAGCTAGAAACTGCATAATGATTTTAGAAAGCCTTAGCACTTAACAAGGCACATGTTAATAAAACAAACAAATCTTTTCACTAACAGAGAGCTAATGTATGCATTATTTAAGAAGAGTATTAGAACCAGATTAGATGGATGGACTCCTGCAGCAGTTATCTCATTAAGCATCTTTTCTGTGGGGATGTGGGAAAGTACTGCATGAAATGGATCCGTATTAATTGGCTATGTCATGGGAAGTCTCTTTCAGGCCACTGGTTGTTTTCTTTCTATTCTTTAACGTATGATGGGTCTTTGCAGATGTTCCCTTTGAAATAGGAGTCTGTTCATTTTTCTTTTCTTGGCAAGAGAAGACCAGCTGTTGTACAGGAGACATGTACAAATCCCATTTACTTATCAGGTGTTGCAAATGGTTACTTTCTGGTATAAAATGCCCTTGTGACCTGTCACTACTTTGAGGTGTATTGAGAAGTATTTTTCAAAATGTTTTTTTGCTTCTATATTGAAAGTCCACAATATGAAATACAGCATTTTATTAGTGCTTGATGAGGGACCAGCAGTACAATGAAAGCAATAAATGAGTCTCACTGACAAGAATAGTCAAATTATATAATCTTGAGGATTAATTTGAATCAAATACTTCCTGATTTTCTTTAGTGTTAAGATTAGGTCTGATACTTAATGGATTCAACAAGATCTTTCCCACTGACTCTTTAAGTGGGATCAAATGTCCTGTGTGCTTTCTTCTTTGGACAAATGAGTTGTCTGATATGGGCAGATGCAGGGGGCAGAAGTGCAGGGTTGCTCTCAGAGTGAGCGTGTGAGTGGTTGTGTGGGTGACTGAGGTAGGGGAAACTCTGACTCTGGACCCTGTGTGTTGAGTTTCCCTCTTCCCCATGCCACCCTCCCTTTTGGAAATAATGCCTATGAAATGTGCTTCAGATTTGAAACTCGCTGTTTAAGCTGTCACAGTACCAGGTTTGGGCTCATATTAGCACAGTTTGTGGTGGGTAATACTTTCAAGTGCTCAAGTCTGATTTTTTCAGACTTAGGAACCTCAGTCCCTCTTAACTTTTTCAAAATAAGTTTATGCCTTTGACACTGTGCTGCAGACTGCTTGTTGAACAGAAGAGCGCTTTGGTAAAGAGGGGAGCCAAAGCCTGAGACCTGGGTTTGGTTCTCCTATCACTACCGTCTTCACCTCTCTAACAAAATATTTAGAGCCATATATCTACAAGCAACCTCTAGTTTTGGGGTTCTCAGTTCTTGGATGTCCAGAGTTGGTTGCCTTTGGTCTGATACTTGTGAGAAGCTTTTTTTCCAGAGAGCCTGAACGCTTGCAGTTCCTCCTAATGTTGGTTTGTGTTTTCATGCTTGGTGGCCGTGACTGCGGCTGTCCATCTCAAGCTCTGTGGCCTGGACTGATTCTGACAAACATCAGGCCACTGCATCCTGGCACGCCACGGCCCCTTGTTAATGAACGGAGGGAGATGAATGCCTGCAGGAGGTAATTCAGTTGCCTTAAGATTTGAATCTCTCTCTGAAAAAGCCTGCTCCTCTGCACTGACTGTATAGGCAGACTGAGGCAAATATGCTTTTAACTCGGATACCTGAAGTGCGGTTAGAGGAATCCAACCCTTCCCATTTCAGATGTGAGTGTTTCTGTTCCCAACCTGCAAAATGTGTTCAACTTTCCATCTTTCATGGAAGTGCTGCGCATTTAAAGTAGTTAGTCCTCATGAAATGGTTTGACTTCAGCAAAGACTGGGACCAGGTTTTCAGCTGCCATCTATTGGCATAACTCCATTAAAGTCAGTACATAGCAGCTGAGGATTCTGGACCTGCAAATGTAATTATTGTTATAATAATAGTGTCAAACAAGTAATCATTATTTTTACTCTCTCTTTTCATTTCAAAATGAGAAAATGATTTCATCTTGGATCAGTGAAAGTAATTTACATTATGCACAATAATGACCTGCATGGAAATATAATTATTATTCATTTGTATGGCACCATCTCAGCACTAGAAGCTTTCCAGACATATCTGAGGAAAGGTCCCTGCCTTGAAGAGCTTACAGGCTGAATAGCAAGCGTAGCTAGTAACACTTGAAATGAGAGTCACTAGTTTGCGATATTACCATTATGTACCTGTTCAGCACAGGACTTCGGCAAACTGTTTTTCAGTGATTTCCATTTACTGATCAGAATTCCTGCATGCTTGCCATTATACAGTCTGGGCATAGGATGCATCCTGAATCAAAGGCTTGACTAAGGTGGGTGCGTAGAGATAGAAATCAGCAAGGGGTTGGTATTACAAACTGGCTACCAAGCTGCTTTCAGGCAGGTAATGGTAGGTAAAACTTAGCTTTAAAGCAGCAAATAGTCTCATTGCCTTATGGAGCTATGGCTTCCATGGAGGTACCGCCAAGCTTTAAGTTAGATATGTGGCCAAATGCTTCTCTAAGTTGGGGTGTAATCTCCGATTGAAGAGACTAGGCTTTCTAGTCTGGTGGATGTAAAAATTGAGGGATGTGTAATGTTGCTTTAATTTACATACAGTGTAACCTTGAGTTCATTCTTTTATGTGAACTACCAAAAGGGTCAGTACAGGACACTTCAAACATGTGACTCCTTATTTTTAGAGATGATTAGTGGATTCCTCCAAGGGACAAACTATTTATACCATGTCTATAATTGGCTTTTTTTTTTTTCATGGTAATGAAATTAAACTCTACAATAAATGAATATCAGTTCAGTAAAACAGTTTGCTAAAAAAAATTTCACGCTAGAGTGTGGCTGACACTGAGGTCAAATCTTGAATGCTTCCCACATATATTTTATTTTCAGGGTACTGCTCTATTGCTATTCTGTTATATTATTAGAGAGTATTAGTAAGTAGAGTGTTTATTTAAAACAATTCTGGAAAGCTGAATAACACTGCAAAGTTAAGTTTAACTTGGATTTGATTTTATGAGTCATGGGCACTCATTTTTTGCTTAATGCTGCAGCCTTTGCTTGTCTTTCAGATGTGCTTTTTGATTCAGTTATGTTGATACAATTTGAGTGTATATATATATATTTTTTTCTTACAGTTTATGCTATTAGCTCAGCCTTTCTTAATGATGAGTTTTGGATTTCATGCTCTCTGAATTTCTGAGAGGTCTTTGTTTTTGTTCTTAAAACTTGGCTTGTTTGGAGTTAGCTTTGTTCTTCATAATTCCACTCTTTGATTGAGGAGGGCATATGTTTCAGTTAAAACTTCTTTTGTTGTTGTTTTTTGTTTGTTTTTGTTGTTGTTGTTGTTTTTTCAAAAGAAAGCAATGAATGTGGCTGCATTGACTAGCGTGAAGCGAGTTCCCTGAAATTATATCCAACCCATTGACCCTTCCTTGAGAAATGAATAAACAAACCTGAAAAATTATGTTTCTAAGGCAAATTTTGACTGTTCAGAAACAAGCAACCACATACCAGATCAGCAAGTACAGTCCTTTTCTGTCATATGTCCTATCTATAAGTTTTTCAGGATGACAACTGGACAAACCTCAGAGAAAAGCCCCACAACTACCGGCATTGTTAGTTATCTTTTTAACCGGGAAACATTCTCCTCAATCTGACAGTGTACCTGGAGCCATAACTCATTAAATGACCATCTGCTAATTTTGGAAACTTAAACTAAACCTTTTTGTAGAGATGGGAGTGTTACTGGAGGCATCTTGATACTGAACAAGCATGTGAAGAAAAAACAAGTTACCAGACCAGTGTATACCTGGTAGTAAAAATGCTCTCATGTAAAATAACAACTTGTTGCCTGCAAAGATCCAGATTTGGGTAGCTGGAGATAAATCTGTGTTTAGGCACCTAATTATGTTGACTTAGATGCTTAAAAGCTTGTTTAGGCACTTAGAACTTTCTGTGGATGCCTGACACAGACATTTAAATATGTAAATATGGATTCAGTGGCTACCTTAAGGCATCTAAGTTCAACAACAACTTGGCCTACAGCATATAAAACACAGGCAAACAAGCAGAAGAGGAGTAAATGTAGTAAACAAAGCTGTTAGTGTGTACACCAGGAGAATAATAATACTTTGCACAGCTACTGTGCCTCAAATTGCTTACATTTTGGCATTCACTTGAATTGAGTTTAGTCATCCAGTTGTATAAATAGAAACTTTGAGATGCTGACTGCTGGCAGCATACATGGAGTGCTACATCAGCAGTGAACCAGCTTTTTCCTTTTTGGCAGTCTTGCAAGAAAAGATGTGCAAGTCTTCAGTGAAATATTTTGATAAGTCATTGGTTCTTATTAAAATAGTAATTATGGTGATAATTATAACTGTAGTTTGCTCTCAGACTAAGCTGCTAACTGGGGAGTGAATGGCAGAAGGAGGATTCTGAAGTACTCTGAAAATATTTTGGGTCCTGCCCTTGTAGCTTCATGCCCATGGTTGAGGACATTGATGTCTGCATTTCTGGCGTGTCATTTGCTGGTGCGCTGCAGCATCTGTGTGCTGCATGCCTCCCTGTAGGAGGGAGCTGGCAATTCCTGCACAGTCTGTCTCATAGACTGATCATCCATGTGTTCATGTTTGTAATGACAGAGATGTGATCAAAACTGGTCATGGTATTTTATAGCATTACACTGATAAAATGCTGCAAGAAGCTCTTGGTTGTCTGGCTTTCTGTAGTTATCACTGCGTGGTTTGTTGTGTCCACAATGTCAGAGCAAACTGTGACCATCAAATTGTGTCCTCTTGTTCCAAAAAGCTCAGGTCAGGTCCTGATGATATCGAAACCAGGGGGAAGTTTCCATTAGCAGGTAGCATTATTGCTATGATGACACTTTCCTGAGCCTTTCCAATCCAGTATTAAACACTTACACTAGTTAGCCTGCCAGTGCAGGACCTCCTTTGCTAAGTGGCTGCAAGTGATTAATGACTATTTATTAGAAAAAGACAGTCTCAAATGTGTTCCTTTCCAGACAGTGTATACAGCGATTGCCCCCCTGCCCCAAGTGCCACAGTTATAAAGTATGGTATCTTTCTACTTGGCTTCCTTTGAAGTTTATGGCCTCCCTCCTGGACATTGATCATCGTCTGGCTGCGCTCGTGTGAAGCTGCAGCAGGAATCTGGAGTAGCTGAGAGTTTTGGGGTGCTCACTCCCCTTGCTTAGACTTTCAGCTAAATGCCTGACGAGAGGAGCAGAAGCAGGGTTTAGGTTTTAAGTTGCAGGACAAATTTCTATATGGGGAAGAACAGAAAATAACAGGTCAGCCGTAAAGCTTTGTGGGATGTTTGGGAGCAAAACCTGTTTAAAAATTCTGTAAATCTAAATGTATTTATCATACTTTCAGAACACAGGAATTCTGCAGAATTACATCTTGTAATGGGTGTTGGTTTTGAGGGGTAATTGGTATGGAGAAAGAATAAGGTTTAATTTGCTTTTTGGGTAGGTTCACTGTATCCCTCTGAGCCCAGGACTGTTTCTGGAGTTGTTGTGGGTCCTTAGGTTTATGCACGTATTCCACACAGCAGAACTGGACCCGAAGCTAGTTTTTGTGAAAGATAGGTTACAGGGTTTGTGTCTTTATATAGCCAAATATATAAGTAAAATGAAGAATGAAGTAAAATTGCTTCACTAGAGTTTAAGTAACTATGACGCAGTTATTTAAAAACCCAGCTTTAGAGTTGTCTGTTACCCATATGCCACGTATTCATTGCTTCAGGCCAAGCTGAGCCTACAACTTGTAGCAACAACTTATTTAGATAGAAAATTTACAGCAGTTCTTTTTTTTTTTGTCCATTTTAGTGCCATCACTAATCTGTCAGACTGAACAACTATTTCATGCTGTTAAGATGTTATCATTAGGATATTTCATTTTTTTAGTTTAAGTAAGTCTTTCAGGGAATTTACACTTTTTAGTTGCACTGATGTAAATTTGGAGTAATTTTCATATCAAGGACTTAAACTCATGAATAAGTTGCTTTAGACCACTGTGACTGATGAGGAACATAAAGGTCTTACAGGTCAAATGATTCTTAAAGGATGCTGTATTTAGACAGTAAGGAGCTCTCAAAAACTGATGTTGCATTTGGTGGCTTTTGAAGTGTCACTGTAATTTTTAATGAGTGTTCAACAGTCACACATGATGCTCTGGATGCTTTCTGTTTGGTCTCTTTCTGGAGTGCATGACACTCAGAAGGGATAAATGAAAGGAAGCCCCTGAATTTTGTGCTGTCCTGGATTTAACTGAACTTCTGGGTTCTGTTTGCGGTTTGGTTGCTAGGCCACGCTAGACATCGATCTACACTGTCACCACAGCTAACCTGTTCATGGAGCTTTGAAGTCACTGGTAGGTAATGAGCAAGGTGTTATGTGTTTTGCTAGTTAGCAAATGTTTATGTTCTGTTGTTAGTTTTGACATAGTTGTGTGTATTTACTTTTTCTCCTGCTTGAACAATTCACTCATATTTATGGAGCTTTTCTCAGTGGTTGCAAAGCCTGGCTCCAGCTGAAGTCACTGGGAATTATGCCATTGACTTAAGGTCAGCTTGGATTGTGTGTTGGTAGCACAGTTGCTTAGGAAATGGATTCATATAATTGGAAAGCAAACTACTTCAGGTCCGTATTAGATACATGGTAAATAATAACTCTTTTATGGAAGTGTTCTCCTTTGTTGAATGAGTTCGTGCTGTTTTTTATTTTCTTTGTTTCATTATTGCTTGCTATCATTGATAAACCTCTTCCTAACTTGTCTTTCAAACTGGGCAACTACTATTTCCCGTTTGTTAAAAATAAAACCTTCTGTAGCGTTTGTCTGTGTCACACCACCTGCAGACTGTAGAAAGCATCCCCCCAAATTTAAATCCGTTGCCATGGTTGGGATGATAACTTCATAGTCACATACAGATGCTATAGAGTTTTGTTTCATCTCTTGAGTAAAGAGCTGTTGGCTAGTTCTTATTTATTTGTTTTCAGGGCTCAGTTTTGTCCATATACCTGTATTCCACTGTGGTCAATTATTCATGAGTCTCAGCGCCAAATAACGAAAGTGAGAGCTACCCATTTGGCTAATTTGGCTAGCGCTTCCCAGAGTGACTGTTCCTTTGCAATATTTTGCTTTGCTGTATCCAATTTAAGTGAGCCTAGGACTTGGCAAGTCAACATTTTATCAAGTTCGTGCTCTTTTAATAGCGAGTTGCTTTTGAAAATCTTCTCTTTGCTGTTTAGTGTTGATAGAGATTTTGATCATTATTGTGGGTAAATGGGGTGTGAGAGATTATTGTAGGGCTAGCTTTGAAACATGTTTACTGACTAAATTTCACATTCAGTGGTGTAGTATCCAATTTGCTGTAGGATGAAGACTCGGGTATGCAAGAGCTTGAGTAATACAGTACACTGAGAGTAAGCTGTGGTTCTTCAGGACCACTGACTTTCTCCATTAGAAAGTGGAGCACAGAATCAGATTTAAAATGGTGCAAGAGTACTCTTAAAGGAATATGGTCATGTTAGCTTTTTTTATATAGCTTTTAAATATTTAAGTAAGTTGTCAAACTGAAATGGTTCTTAAAATATTTGTTGTTTCAAAGAGTTGCATGATTAAAAAAAAAAGTATTTGGCAGAATTGCTTCTTTATGTGGGTTTTGTAAATATTTAGTTCTGTAAAACCAAAAATTGATATAAATATGATGTGATTATTTCTATTAAGCAGTAATTTAAAAACAAAATATCTTTCAAACTTAAAAGTCTTAACTTTCCATTTGATCACCTGCCGTATGTTCCAAATGGAGGTTAACTAAATAAAAAAGGCTGACCTGACTGGAAAGGTACAACCTGATTTTCTGCATTTTTCTCTTGACTGCTGTGGAATCCTTTAATAGTAGCTTTAAATTTTCAGGTGTGCTGGACCTTGTAATACAGGATTTTTTTTTATTTTAATTTTTATTTATTTATTTTAAGTTTCTTAATATCCTGCTGGCCTTGTTGGGTCTCTTTCTAAACTGTAGTCTGTTAAGGATTTCATCTTGTACTGGATTATTAAAGGTGCTCATGCAGAAGAAACGCACTCTGAGTTTTGCATTCTGCTTGATGCATGGCAATATTATTTTGACTGAAGGTATGTCAAATGCATCTATGTTGCATTATGTTTTACTTTTAATACCTTCACTCAGCTTCTAAGAAGTAATAAATTGTGTTCAGTTAAATGTTTGCTGGTTGACTTCTTTGGGCCAGCTTTAGAAAGGAGTCAGTAGGGCTTCTCAGTGGGTTTAAAATGCCCACTTTGCCTTCAAGTGGATTACCTGTGCTAGAGTGTAATTTAAATGTATTGATCCCCACTTAATGAGATATCTGTATTACTCGTACGTGATGGTCTGCCAGGGCTCAGCCAAGGGGAGGGTAACAGCAAACATTTGTGCTGAAGGACTATGTTATATTCTGACCAGCTTGTACAGTGTGTTAGTTAACTTTAGATGAAAAATAAGACAAAACCTCAAGCCCTAGAATAAGGGTGCTGGGGCTGTGCTGTAGTACCCAGATGTGCATTTGACTCCCGGTTTTGCAATACGCTTCGCATGTGGTCTTCTCATGGGGTGAGAAAGTGCGAGGGTGTCCATCTCCATTTCCCCATCGTAAAGCAGAGCTGCGAGGTTGCTGGATGGCGGGTCTTGGTTCCCGGTGGACTACAGAAATACATGCTGAAGCTGCACCGGGAGGCAACGTTTGCCAAACACCCCGACTCGGGATTGTCCTGGCTGGATCAGTCAATCAAAGGACTTCGGGGGCTTAAAGGGCATTAATAACCCGATGGGTCACTCACTAGGGGAGACGCCAGGGAAGGTGTACACGAAGGAAACATGATACAAAATTATATTGCTAAAATACCTTTTGGGGACTACCGTGACTAAGGAGACTGCACAGAGGTACCTCCCTGTGGCAAATTCTTACTCCAGCAACACCAGTGCCAAAAGCTCCTGTTTTGCACTGCTTCCACGTGCTGGGCTCGTGCCCAGAGTCACCCTCCCGAAAGCAGGCAAGTTCTTCCTCTCTTTCTTTTTTCTTTTTTTCTTAAGGTTGCTGAGCCAAAATATAAGAATGACTGCTGACAAAACAGCCCGTTGCCAGCCCTTAGCGCAGCCAGGTGGGGTTGTGCTAGCCTGTGGCTGGCCGCAGCAGCGCCAAAACACGAAGCGACGCCTCCTGCTTCGGCTGCGCGTGCGGGGTGGACGGTCCCCGTCCCGAGGGCGATCACGAGCGCTTGCCGTCGTGTTTGGTTGCGAGCGTCGCCAGCTGTAGCTGTGCCTGGGTAGCCCTGCAGTAGCCGTTTCTGTCTCGGAGCAGTTGGTGGGAGGGAGCCTGTTTTATCTCCTTTCTGCTCTGTCTGTAGTCGGGATAATTTCTCGGGGAGCTGCATACATCTGTGGCCTGCAGTCTGTGCTCGGGCTGGAGAGAGGCGATGGAAATCGACGTTTCCCACCTCCCAGGGCCTGCTTCCCTTGGTGAAAGCGCCTGCTGCTTCACTGTGTCTTGTGCATTTTATTTTTAAGGGTTTAACATTTAAGTTTATGTAGCCCTTTGGTTTATACATATGAACATGAGCGTCAGTACCTTCTGACTATATCCTATGTACTGCAAGCCTAGTATTTTTTGTAGGATTTCAAATCTCCTTAAGTAGTCCTTTTGTGTGTATGGAAAAAAAAAAAGTACTCTGGCCATTACAGCTGCTGAATTTCTGTGCACTAAGTCCTTGAGAAGAAGCTTTTCTATTATCCCTAATGCTTAAAGCAAGCTGAATAAACAGAACGAACACAGATGTTTCCTTGCTGGTGATACAGTTCATAAGACTACACCACTAAAGGCATTAGTCAGCTGCAAGTTAGACTATTTTGTGTGTGCAGCAATCCATTGACCAAAACAATTCAGTCATTACTCAAGAAAACTTCCTGCGACGTTGAGCAGGATTGCTGAATAATACTTTTTGTGTTAGCAACTTATTAACTATTTAATGAATTACCAGGATATCTTTAAATTAGCCAAAAAGCTGTTTTCCTACCACATGTAAATTATGTAAGGACACTGTAATAAGGTTAAGCCCAGTTATTGGAGGAATGGGCTGGATTATGTGAATGGGCCTTTTCCTTTGAGTCTGGGGAGCAGTTATTCTGTTCATATTCAAGTGAAAACAGGATCAAAATCAGTGCTGTACAGAGGCCCCATACAGGTGTGTTAGTTTTTGCTAAATTCTGGTTATGCCAATTTAAATGGTTTTATAAGAAAATTTCTTCATGCAAGCATTTCCAAGCAAAAGAAGAAGAACTATAAATTAGTTTTAAACTGTATTTAGTAACAAAGCAGACCTTGGCTACTAAACTGATCAGGCTGCCTCCCTCCTCTTTCTGATTCAACTGTTTTATTTTCCTTGTTTAGGCGATTTGTTGCAAGATTAGGATCTCTAGGTTCACAGAATAAAGTCTGAAGATGTAGGTGGGAACAGAAAAGCAGAAACAATACCCAACTCTTCAGAGACTGTCTGAGACCCAGTGGTGGTTGTACACTGGGAGAAGAGGGTGCTTCCAAGATCCCCTAATTTTAAACAGCTGTCACAGCTTAACTTAAGATAATATGATTTGTATGATAAAGCAGGTGTATATTAAGGCTTTCAAGGCAAGCTTGAGAAGTCTGGGTATTTACCTGCTATTTGTCACTATAGGATCTACGGACCTTCTATTGTATTGTATTAAAAAAAAAGACTATTTTTTACATGCTTTTGTGCAAGGACTCATGCTCTAATTCTTTTAGAGTGTGTGTATTTCAGGGATATTACAGATACAAGCTGCAACTGGGAGGCAGAGGACCTCAGACACAGAGCTCACAGTGCTACAGTGTTGAGGACTTTGCCAAAATTGCATTGGAAATGCTCACGGCCCGAGCTTTGGCCACTCGATCCCCCGCAATGCGTCCTACTTGCCTGCTGGGCACCGTCTCTCTGCTGCCACGAGGAACTGCGTGTTTCTTCCTCAGTGAGCAACAGAAACTTGGTTTTGCTTCCACAACCCTGGCCCACATTAGAAATAGCACCTTTCTCCTTTCCAAGGGTCAGATTTTCCTGCTCTCCCTTTCATTTTTTTTATTCCCAATGATGAGCATCTCTACTTCTGTTCCTCCCTCTCTTTTCTGAACAAAGAAAATTTCCTTTTTACAAATGTTCTTGTAATGCAATTTTGTTCCTTCTCTGCACTGATAGGACAACTTTGATCAACAGGAAAAGCAAATGTAGAAATATGCACTGTGCACTTCTTGGATGCTCTGCAGAGTGTCTGTGTAGCTGGTGCACAGCATACTCCATCTGTCCTTTTAGATATTGCCCGATAGAAATAAGGACTTATTAGTATGGGAAGGTCCTTGCAAAATAAGTGAAGGTGTGAGTTTAAAATGGGGTAGCTTATTTGGTGCCAACTCCCCATGTGGACACTTTGATTCAGCATGTTGGGTGCTGTTTTGTGGGTTAGCTTGATCCACTTCTAAAGCAGACTAAGCTTAGCTAAATAGGCACTCTGAGAATGTATTAAAAGCATCCATAGTGAAGCACATACAGATTAGTTACTCTGGGGTATTCCACCAAATCCTAAGTATGTGGTCTGTTCCAAAATAACCACATCTTTCATCATTTATTCTTTATTTGTATAAAGCAAAGAACAATGAAAAGGAGTTAAATATTTATCTTATTCTTCAAACAAGTTGCTAGTTTTAACCATGTTCTCTAAGAGCCCTTTACAATAACTTGTGTGATCAATGAGAGAAACTTTGATTTTACGTTAAATCTAAGTAAAAATGCCATTTTCTGTCTCCATCAAATGTGTTACCACAGCTGCTTCTTTGGATGACAGCTTGGGGGGGGTGTGTGTCAAAAATGATACCCACCAATGGAAACTAATATTAGGAGAAACTTGTTGGCCTGTGTTGTGTTAACACAGGATTATTTTGCTAGCTACAATGGTAATGCAGCCTTTGCTTACTTTGGCTGATTTGTAACGTCCCACTCAGCACTGCTCTTTGATTTGGTGGCATTTTTGCGCCATGGCTGACATTCATTGCTGTGCAGAAAGTCAGTGCAACTCCTGTGCAAAACTCACTCAAAGGCCCTCATCAAACCAACTTTTGGGGTAAAAGCAGAACAAATGGTACAGAAGAATCGTGGCTTTCAGAAGAAGGTCGTGGCTTTCTGCTTCACGGTGAATTTTTATCCTAAAGTAGAAAGTACTTTGGAAAGTCTGCTCTGAGGTCACTGTGAGCAGAAGTGGAAATGTGAATAATGAGGAGCAAATGGTACACAAACAAAAAACTTGATTGACTCTTTCTTTCATCAGTTAGAAAATTTAGGTTTGATAATGATGGCTGTTGGAGGAAAATGTGCTGGAAGTGGCTACATCTGAAATATTGGAGTCTTACATTGTATGCTGTAGGAAATAGCTGCCGACTTCATTCTTTTACTCGATCAGAAGCTTGTTCAGAAGGGATGAGCATGCTTCTAAGGCTGTCGAAAGTCCAAAGTGAACCCTTTGAAGAAGCAGGGTAAAATATGCACCTGCTTTTGGTTTTCCCATTTCCATGGAAACTGTTTCTTTCATACATGTATGTCCCTTATGATGCCAGTTGCTTTTGAGAAGCATCTTTGTATGTTGCTTTCCAATACTAGTGATATTTAAAAAAAAAAAAAGCTGATTGTTATTTATATGGACGTTAAAAGTGTCCACGGAAACAGAGTATGGTGCATTTTTTTAAATATACTTTATAAATGAAGTAGTGAAAAAATAGATTTCTGCTTTGGACATGTTTGCATCTTCTCGGAGAATACTGTGGGTTGCATTGTGCAAGCGTGTTTTAACACAGTGCTGCGTTAAGCATTTTCTTCTCAGAGAAGATAAAATGGGAGAGAAAGTTCTAAGTCGTATTAGAAATAGGGTGTGCATTATTAACAGCAAAGGCAGTGAATGTGGAAAGTTTTCTTAGGAAGGTGGTGAATTCTCCATTGTTGAAGTCTTTAAATGAGGAGTGGGGGCTCTAGGGTAAGTACCAGTTGGTCTGACAGAGGTGTTACTGGGTGGTATTCTCTAGCCTCTATGGCACAGGCGGCGCAGATGATCACTGTGGTCCCTTCTGGTCTTAAAGGGATATATCTGTGGACATGGTCATGTGAGAGGAGCTAAGCTGAGATGTAGGTGGTGTAGTCAAAGCTTTAGGTGAAATTCTGTCCCTGGATACCAGTGTTCACGTTTTTATTGGCCGGGCTCAAGGACACTGTGCTGTGTCACTTTGAGTTGTGTTAACATTGGAAGTGCCACTCTCCTTTAACACGTAGTGTCCGCGTGAATTCTTGGCCTCACTGAAATCAGTGGCAAAATTCCCATTTGCTTTGGAGGAGTTAAAATTTCACCTTGTGCCTTGAAACATTTGCTCCAACCTTTATCGTCTGAGTGCAAACTCCTGGTACAGCAATAAGGCCTGGGATAGTCAGTAATGATCAGGAATGGTGACTGGCTGCGTTCAGAATCACCTGGAGCATTTCACCACTATGACATTTTCTTTCTAAGCTTACACTGATTTTGAATACAAAATGTTAAAGGAAACATCAAGTTTGGTTTTGAAACACTTTGCTAAAGAGACATTCCGAATTCTGCCCTTATTCAAAGCAATTTGCCGTGATGTGACATTTATACAATCACAGATACAAAGACATTTTGAGCTAATGTTTAGGGTTCTCTTGTCAGTATGGAGCATTTATGTGTTTGTTGTTTTTCTCTCCTTTCCTTGCTTATGAAATACACTTGTCCCAAATATGGCATAAGCAAATACATCTACAATAAAGGTTTTTTCCTCATGCCACACTTAAAGAAAAACTAGCTGTCCTTACTCAAATATGCATATGTATGTATATATGTGTGTGTATATTTATATATAAATAAGCATGCACATTTCCCATAGCCAGTTCAAAAGTCTGGGACTTCTTGCAATATGAAAGTCAGACTAAAGGGTTAATGCTCTTCCCTAGAAACTGTCCATCCCGGTTACAGTATAAATGTGTAAAAAGATTGATGCTGGCCCCTTATGCTGTGTGAAGCAACTTTAGACTCCCGGTGAATACTGTATTTTGTTGCCTTGTGGAAGACAAGGACCCTAAATCAGTGGAGAGTGAAGCTCAAGGAAAAAGTAACTGAAATAGATAAGGTGAAATGTGTAGTTGTAACAAGGATCAGGTATTTGGTGAGTACAGGATTTGTGTGCTGTTTTATGCTGCTGTTACACAAATCAGTTTTTTGATTTTTGACAGAATTGTTGCTGTTAGTCTTTTGCAGCACTTCCAAAAGCTCTTGTCATATTTTATTTTTGGCTAAAGCTGTGCAAAGTCTTCACTTTTTTTTTTTTTAATAAAGAAACACGTACTTAAATTCTTACTCTTTTAGAAGAAAAGTGGCGTCTGTCTGCTACTATTTTTATTGTAGCTTTTCTTGGTGATTGTAATGTAAAAACTGCTAACAGAATTTTGTTTTTCATCTGCAACATGCCAAAGTATATTTGCCACAGATTTTATGTAGCTGAATCAAAAACCGCAGTAAAAGAATGACTTGGAAAGGAAAGTAGCCAGTCTTTATCTAAAACAAATGTTGACAATGTGGTGACCTTTTTAACAGCATGGAAGTGTGATATCTTGTTACTTATTTGCAGTCTCCTCGGCTATTGAGGTTGCCAGTGGGATCCTACCCTTCTCTTACCAATTTCTGTATTTTTTCCCAGTGTTTATGTATGTGTCATCAAGAGTTTGGAGCATAAGCAGTTCAGTTTATGCAAAGGAAAATGAAGTCTTGCTTATCTTCTAGAAGCTATCAGCAAAACAGGTGATGGAGGTGAGGAATTATAAGACTGCAGTGTAGTAATGAGCAGTTCCCAGGGAGCTCTTGACAAGAGACTGCTAGAGAAAGTAAGTTGTCAGGTAGTTATAAGTAGAGTGCTGCAATGATTAGGGGTTGCCTGGAAGACGGTAAATAAGGATTAGAAATAAATTATCAATTTTCTTTATAGCAAAAGATACCTTGAGGGTTTTTGAGGTCCAAAAGCTTAGAATAAACTTGGTAATGCTGCTGAGAAAGCAAGTGGGTAAGGGGGAGACAGTGGGGAAATCCAGGCCGGGAGGAGTCATCGAAGCCATCTGAGGCTAAACTTCATGTTAAGTGATCAGTCCATGCATATATTATGAATTAAAGATGCCTTGTTGAGGGCTACAGGGGCAACAGTGTAATAATGGGTGGGCTCAAAGATTTCCTTCTGTTGGAAAATGTCATGGATGGAGCAGCTGGCATCGTGCAAGGGCAGGCGCATGGGCAGCTTGCTGAGGGGGAAGAGCAGCCTCTCGGATCGCATGGCCAGCAGCCGGTATGTTGTTAGGGTGACAGTATTAATTGGGCAAGTACTTAGTTCCATGTCAAAAGGAACAAAACCATCAGTGTACAGGTTCCTTAAAAGAAAAACCTTGTGGTTGTTTTCTTTCTTTTTTTTTTCTTTTTTAATGCAATTCTGTCATTTTAGGCAGTAGTCTTTTTAGATTATACCAGCTGGAAATGTGGTGGCAAGTTAGAGCCCAGAGGTGATATTGAAATCTCATTCACCTGCTCTCATTCCAGATTTCTTCCTGCCCTGCTGTGTAAAATATGGTTACATTGTGCCATTAAATATTTGCTGCCTAGCCTCACAGAGGCAGGTAAAGTAATAGTCCTTGGGCATTTTCAGTTAAAGACTCTTGTGAATGATTCTGTGCAGGTGGATGACTGAGGTGTGTGTATTTTTTTTTTTTTTTTTTAAATACTGTTAGATGTGAGCCTGTTATCATAAGTGGATAATGATGCTTGCAGCTGTCCTTGCTGAAGTATTTTGGTGATAAATTAAAAACTATATTTTCTGAAAGCTTTCTAATTCTGATCTGTCTTCTGAGAGTTTTTTCAGTGGAATGTTGATAAAGGAAATTCATGTTTTGAACTTTATAGCTGAGAATCTGTTTTCTTTTGTAAGTAGCAGCCTACCTATACTGTATTTGATGTTATGAAAACATGTTAATTCATATGGTCTCGTTCTTATGACTCCAGTGTCTATATTTCTCAGTAGTCATGGGGGAATGCCTGAGATGAAGAACATTGGTTATTTGAACTGAGGTCATAATTATAGAAGATATTTATACTGAGCTTTATGGTACACATGGGAGTGTGCATAAAAAATGTATAAATAAAAATGTAACTGAAGACCAAGGTTTGCAGTTTTTGGAGGGAAGAACAGTTTCTCAAAATCTGAACTCGTTGAAATTTAGATTTAGGCCTAGGGGACTGTGGCTTGCATTGTGAAGAAATCATTCTGGTCCATGTTACATGCATCTCTTGCACCTACAGAAAATGTCATCCTGAAAACAAGAGTACACTAGCTCTCACGCTTGTAAACCTGGCCAGTGTTTTCTACTAACTTTGCTGGGCTTGAAGCAGCTGTGGGTGCTGTAGAGCACTCAGCTTGCTGCATAAACCAGAAGTCTAAACACTTGGTTCCTCAGGAGGAACTTGAAGTAGTAGATAGTTTTTTGCAGTAGTTAGCCTGGTAAGTCTATTCATATAGGCTCCTGAAAAATCTGTGGATATTTTGACTTTTGTTTATCCTTGGGGATCCAAGAAACGGGGAAAAAGGAATGAAACTCAAACTATGTTAGCATTTCTGGTTGGAGTTAAGATACACCTTGCAAATCCATGGCTAGTATTTTGAAAAGGTAGCAGTTAACTTACTGGAATGAGCAACCCAACATGGATTTTTTTTTGGATCTCAGCCCCCTGTCCTGGGGCAGGACTGAAGGTGCCTCCATCGGTATTACCAGCGGCCTCTAGCAAGCTCCTTGTTGCGGCACCGCTGCTTTGGCAGTCGGCCGCTCCTGCTCCTCGCACTGCTCTTGGGCCTCGAGGCCCTGCCTTTGGCAGCGATGTCCCCAGCCCACCCTTGGGCTGGCGCGTGGCAGCATGCCCCCCTTCTGAGCCAGCCGCTGGACACCCAGGATTGCTAGGGCTCTTCACCAATGCCAGGTTAAAGTCTGGGGTTTTTGGAAGTTTAGGAGAGGAAAACAGCTTTGACTTTCAATGGGTGCTTTGTGTTCTTGCACAACAAAATTCCAGAAGAACTAACAGGAAAAACTCATTCCTTCTTCTAGGACTGCTTTTAACCTGTCTAAATACAAAGTTGTTCCTTGTTTCCTGAAGAGCTGTTCTTCTAATATAGACCAGCAATTCTATTACCTCAACTGAGGTAACTTTTTTTTAAACTGTATTTAAAAAGTTTTCTTCAGAGAAATAACTGGTCCTCTTTTTTTGGCTTCTTTTTTCCTGCACTTTTTTATGGGAAGCTGAAAGAGATCGCAGGAGATGTGTTCCCTGTATGTTTGAGTTGCTCCTCACCACCAGACAGGGCATGTCATCTCGAAGAAGAGATTGAGTATCCTCTTTGAAAGGAGTGCTTGGAACATGTTATGGTCAAGGATACATGGCATATGGCAGAACTTGATAATCTTAGTTAAAGTTAACAGCTGCTCAGAAGTATAACCTCAGATGCAGGGATGTGATGCCACCTAAAACCACACAGGAACTGGTGCATAAAGTAACTCTTCACTGTTTAATGTGCATGTTTCTGGTTTCCTGCTGTGTCTTTCACAGAGTCACAGAACGGTTGAGGTTGGAAGGGACCTCTGGAGATCATCTGGTCCAGCTCCTGCTCAAGCAGGGTCACCTAGAGCACATTGCCCAGGACCATGTCCAGCTGGGGTTTGAGTATCTCCAGGGATGGAGACACCACAACCTCTCTGGGCAGCCTGCTCCAATGTTCAGCCATCCTCACAGTGAAAGTTTCTTTTTCTAGTTTGAAAAAACTGTAAGTGTAAATATTGATAGCAAAGTGTAATATACAGAGTTGCCCCTCGGAGCCTTCTCCTGGAAAGTAAAACGTGCTAACAGTTAGGCAAGTACATTGAAGTATGCCCCAAATTAGGCCCTGTAGTAAATTTGGAGAAGCACAAGGTAACTTAGCGAGTGAGGTGCTGAGCTCAGCAGTCTCTTTGCTGTTTGGCTGTTTTTCAGGAAGCACCACTGTATGTGTTATATATTCAGCAGTGCAGGAGTTCTTGCTGCCAGCTTGCAGTTAGCAGTGTCTTTTATGCTTTTTTTTTTTTTTTAATCATATTTAAAATGTTGTGTCTTAGAGTGAGAATATGTACTGAATCATTTAGTATTCATGATAAAGCAGGATGGATGTGACAAACATTGTGAAATTAATACTATGTGAAATCTCTGGTTTTATAATTTCAGATTAGTCCACAGCCTGAATTATTTTTGATTACTAAAGCATTGATAATATACCTTAAATTTCAGTGTTATTAGCAATAACTTCAAATTAATATTAAGAATTGTAGTCTAGACCCTCTAGCAAAGTGGTCCAATACCTCTGCAGTAACTACACCTCAGTTAAATGTAGAGTGTTTTTGTTTGTTTGTTTGTTTTTGTTTTTTGTTTTTTTTTTTTTTTTTGCTTGGTTCCTGCAGGGAAGTGAACTTTACACTTAGTCTTTGAGAGGAAGGCCATACACTGAGGGCTCTTGTTCTGTAGCTTCTCTCGTTGTCTTGTCCTCTGGCTCCTTCCGAGTGTGGAGGACATCGCTCTGTGGGAGTGGGAGAAGGACCAGGCTCTGCTGGGAGACCCACTTCTTCCACAGGGGGAATACAGGATACAGGGCAACAGGAGTCCTAAGTTCTGCTCTTGCCGACCTTTTCTGTGGTGTTGCACGGCCTCTATGCCTCTGTTTCCTTCTGCATTTAGTCTTTTGTCTCTATATTTGTTTGTTTGTTTTTTAAGTGGGAATGTTATTTTACTATGTGTAGCACAGAGAAGCCCTGGTCACAGCTGAACGTTCAGGGGCTTTTGTGCTGTAAGTATGATCAGTCCATGTTATAAAAAAACCAAACAGAACAAAACAAAGAATAACAAAAAAAACTTCAAAGCAAACAAACCAAACGAGGAGCGGGTATGTGTTTCTGTCCTGAAGGCAGTTTTGTGAATAAATTTCTGTTCGACTTCAGGGAACGAGTGTGTTAAGGAAGAAATGCCTAGGTGTAGCTTTATGCAAGTTCCAGTTTTTTTTCCTGCGTCTGAACTGTCCAGCAAAATGTCTCTCCCAAACTGCTGTTTTGCTATTTTAACATATGTAATTGGTCCCAAACTTTTACGAAGCTATCATCAGAGGCAAACTGCTTTCTTTTTATAAAAACTTCTTTTGTTGATTTTTTTTTTTTTATTTGACTGCAAGTCTCTTTCCCAAAACCTTACTGTTGTCTCCTAACCTTGTGCTTTGTGTATTTTGCATTCTTTATCAGATTCTTTTCACAGCTCTTTCTTCCTATTTGTATCCATTTTAATAGCAATATACTATTGCTGATTTCCCACCTTTATTGGGCCTTTTGATTTTATCTAGTGCTTCCTGTCCTCAAATAGGTTCGTTTACAAGCACTGGCTGGTGTATGGTGCTGTTCACTGCTGCCAGCAATGCATGGTCGTGCTTAGGAATTGCACAGCATTTTGTTGCCTATGATCAGTCCTTGAACTTCAGTGATAGTAAATCTTTTAAAAGTGGAATTGTGCCTCATAGGGCTATTACTCGGTGAGAAAATGAATTACTTTTTTTGTAACATTTTCTGCTAAGAGTTGGTTCTTTAGCTTTCTGATTATTCTTCAGATTGCCAAACTTTGTATTACCATTTGTCCTTTTGTTTTAAATTTTTCATAAACTTTGATCGATTTACTGAAAGTCTTCATAGTTTGGAAGAGAACAAGTTTAGGAGCACTGAAACAGCTGCTACAATACCACCCACTAAGAAAGGCTGTGCTTTGGAATAATAATTCCAAGAAAAATTGGGAATGTTGTTTTTCTGTTGAATACTATTAAATAAAATTCTAAGGTAGTGATCCTGCATGAATATTTAACTCCTACAGGCAAAACCCCAAACAGATTCTTTATCCAACTCTTTTAAAGTTAAACAAAGACTCAGTGGCCTCTCTGGGATGAGCCTGCAGGAGTTTGGAAAGTCGCTCTGCTAACGTGATTGACTTCACATCAGGGATAAATCTTTCCTTCGACACCCAAGCACAAGGGTTCACGCGCTTACATGGAATAACTAAGTGTGCTCATAACTTTGAAATCCTAAGGAGGCGAAGGAACAGAACGTTTCCAAACAAAAATGCCTGTTTTATTTCTGTGGCCAGTGAGAGGCCTGGCGTGGAGGACCTGGAGAAGGTAACGGGGAGCAGCTGGCGTGGAGGAACGGCCCGCTGTTGAGGGGCGTGCGGCACGTCCTTCCCGGGCGCCGCGCGTGCGGTGGTGCCAGCTGCCTCGGGCCGGTTTTTGCGTGCGTGTCATTCATGTGGGCATGTTTTGCTAAGCAGCTCTGCGCTGCTTTGTCTGCATGCAGCGCTTTAGTCATCTCATAAAAACAACAATAATAAGTATTGACTCATTCGCAGTGTCTCAAAAAAAAAAAACACAACAGCACTGTCAAAACCATATCATTTCAAAGCCCAGCGGTTTAGAAGACTGACAGCAAACAGACACCATCACTGTGGCGAGCACCCATTAGTATTCCATCCGCACGGACCTGCCTCGGAAAAATCATGCTAATGGGCTCCGAATGAGCCCAACTGCCAGCCGCTGTTGGATGACAAGGGGTTGCAAACTCTGCTACTTGTGAGTTATAGCAACGACTGCCTAATACCCAGTGAGATCGGGGTCAGGAGGCAGCTCAACGTGGCATCCATCATCGGGAGCTGCATGGAGGAGGCCTGCCGAGCAGGGTGGAGGTCTTGGAGCACGCGCGGCGGGAAGAGCGGCATTAGACAGTGTCCGCTGCAGCTGTCTTGGAGCTGACATAAGAGAAACTTAAAAAACAAAACAAAAGCCAATTTGCTTTTTATCTGCCAAAATATTATAGGAATAGTTGATGGGAGAGGAAAAAAAAATCAAGTTAACTGTGTTTTGGTAGGTGTGTGCTGAGCCTCTGTCTGCATCTGTATTTTTCTGTTATTGGAGCATTTAAAACTTTTACTAGTCTCACCCAAGGTACACAGGTTATGCATATTGCTGCCTGCAGCTCTTATTTGTACCGTTCTGCACACATACTCTGAATATTGTGAGCAATTTCCCTGTTGTATGGAATGATTAGTCATTTGGGGCTATCGTTGTATCCTTATCGATCTGCCATTTGCACCAAGCTTGTGGGCAGGGTGGCAGTCCACAGTTAGGATGCTCTCATCGCATATTCTGTTGCTTGCAAACACTTGCAAGATTACTTAGACTTACTTGAAATCTCTATTTCAGATTATACGAATTGGTGTCTTTCGTGCTGTTACTTATATAACAAAAAGATAAACACTTTAATGTGAGTAGATGACAGTGAGAGTTTTATCAGGTGTGGGGGAACCATTCTGGGCTGGAATGCTGCCATTTCACCTGCCTGTTGAGAAAAGGATAGTTTTCTCGTACGAGTTCTCGCTGCAGATGGAATTTATGCATGGCTGAAAGCCTTGTGCAAAGGAGTTGTAAATGTTGTATAGAAGTTACGCTAAAGGAGTTTATGACAAACAGAGCAGAAACATAAGTGGTTATTGGATGTTCATTACATGGCTGTAGATCTCTTTTAAGGGGAATTTTAAAAGTGTCATGTAACTAGAGATTTTGAAATACTAATTCTTCAGATAAGGTAACAGGAGTTCTTTAATAAAAATTACATTGGAAATACCTAGTATTACATGTTTCCTAGTGCTTGCAGTGTTTAATGGAAGGAGAAAAGCAGGCAACTGAGAATTATATTTTAAGGTGGAGTTCAAGCTTTTGGGAAAAGGAAGATTGGATTTTTAGAGTGCTTTCCATGGGAATGGTGTTAGCGTCCCACGGGTTGCTCTGCTCGCCCCAACAAATCGGGCAGGGGCCCGGGAAGATGAGCCCGCTTCTCTATCCGCTGTGAAGGTCTTGCTCAGTTTCCCATGCTTAAACCGCCTGTTGTAAGTGGTGTTCTCATATCTCTGCCCTTTCCTTTATTTTCTGAGTTGCTGCCTGGATGTTACCACTGTTTTTCATCCTTCTGCCCACTCTTTTCTGTAATTCCTTTCAGCACGTACGTTCTCCCCCAGCTGCTGTGCAGCTTCCTGTGTGGGGTTTCTGTGAGTAGCCTCAAAACTGCCTTTGCTGCGGTGATCATAGCAACCCAAGCCCGAGCGCAGCGACAGCGCTCGTACAGTTCCTGTTTTCTCTGGGTTTCGCACAGCGGCCACAAAACTGCAGGGATCTGAAACGGGAGGGCGCGCGCTGTTTTGGTCTGCTGCTGCTCGGGGAAGCTTGGGCCGGCAGCAGCAGCAGCAAGCGCCCACGAGCATCGAGGTATCGGGCAAGTTACCTCGGCAGGCGTCTGGCGAGCTGCCTTGCAGAGCCTTGCTTCCGGCGGAGTTGTGAGGGAAATTTCCTAACTGCTGTTGGCAAATAGAACGCATTTTCAAAACCACTAAATCTTGCATAATAAAATAACTGCCTGTATTTTTAGAGGTGATAAAATTAACTGCCCACCATCTGTCTCAATCACCTTCTAGTTAAAAAAAAAAAAAAAAAAAAAAAAACAAAAAAAAACCCCACACAGATAGTCTAGATAGTGTACAAGATCTGACAATTTTTAAAAATAGAGCAGTTAACATTGGGAAATGCTGTTTTGTTGAAAGTAACACACTTTGTGTATGTGTGGAAAAATCAGTCTACATAAGATTTTAAGTAGTTGGAAGCCAGAAGAGAGATTACTTCATGGTCTCCATTTCAACATTGTTTTTTCTTTTATTTTATCTTATTATTTAAAAAATACAATGTGAATATACTGTATCTAGGTAACAACTATATATGAACGATGTGTTTATTAGATCAATAAAGTAAATTCTTAATGTCCTTAAAATGAAAAACAGTTTCTTAAAAGTCTTTCTAGAATTTTTGTACAGACTTAAATTTAAGATTTTCACCTTTGGTCCATATTCAGAATTAAAGTTAATTTCCAAGCATCAGGCTTGCTTTGGGCTTGAAGATCCATATTCTGTCAAGCTTTGCAAGCAACAGTTGTGCAGATACATACTTAATTTCACCCCAACAGTACTGTCTGGAGTTTTGTTTTATTGTTTTGTTGTGTGGAAAGGTGTAAGACAATGTCTGTGCTCTTACCAAATGGAAGGGATTTCATCAGGAAATGTCTCTGCTGCAAATAAGTTCAGGTTTTCTTTACTGCAATCAATACGGTTATTCATGGATTTCTGCTCCCAGTTCACTTGTGGCTGTATTTAACATATGTCATTGTACTCAGCTACATCGTTTTAAGAACGCCTTTTATTGTTGTACAGATGTGTGTTGCAGTGAGATCGGTGTTGTAAACAGCCGCTGAATGCTAGGTAAATCTGCCTGCTACTCCTGTAAACACGGGCAGGACTGCTGTGTGGCGTTAGCTTTTGCTGATGGTTGATGTCTGTTTTAAATTCCTGTAGTGACTGAAGCCAGCTCAGCAGCGCATCCGTGGTCTGCATTCAGCAGCCCTGCAGCTTTGCGTAAATAACTGCTTAGATGATCTGCATAGTTTGTATAGTGCTGAAAATAATTTGCATTAGTTGATGGTTAGGCCTACAGCATTATGTATCTGCTTGTTGTGATGACATGTCCTGTATTCACACAACAGATTTCCCCCCCCCCCCCCAGGAATTTTGAGTCTTCTGAAATGGACTGATAATTCAGTTTTCAAGAATTAATTTCTTTTAAAGGTCAATGGTTACATAGGCACAATTAGGAGCATCTCTACTGTTTTTTATTGACAAGGGTGAACCAACATTATATGTGGAAAGCAATTTGTATATATTCTGTCTCTTCTTCTCCCTTCTCTTTTGCCTCCTGATGGCTTTCCGTTGCAAAACAATGCTAGGCAGGAAAGTCATGAGATTTAAAGATAAGACTGCTCTGAAACTGAGCTTTGGGATTTTGGGGTAGATGTGGGTGCCAACAGCCCACAGTTTTCAGGAACTTCAGTGAAAATTGAAGATCTCTGGCACCATCCAGAGGGCATCTGCACTTCTTAATTATGTCCTGGTTGAGTATTTGTTAACATCTGTGATTATGAAAAGCATCTATGACACTTTGGTATACGCATCGCTTGATTTTGAGTATAGTTGGCTCCTTTTGAAAATCTCAACTGTGTGTCCTTCAGTACTAACACTGGGAATTACCAATTACTCCTCACCTGTGTCACGGTGGGATAGTTTCTTGCATGCATTTTCTCCCCCATTAGTCTTCCAGCATTATGTGAAGAAGTTTCATTACTCCACTCTGTGAAAATGGTGTTTGAACTAAAAACTGTATTGCATATTTCCTCAAAAAAAAAGCTGTAAGGCATGTGGTCTGGGATCAACAGCTGATTCACCTGATCTTGGTTTTGGATAACTGTCGGTAGGTGTTGTAGCATCGTGTACCTTGTGCTCCCTGTGATAAGGCTGTGGGTATGAAAATCAGGCAGCCGCAGCCCGGCGGCTCCGCAGTGCTCTCTTGGCATGCCCTTAGCAATGCCATTGGAAGCTGCAAGCATGTTTGTGGTTTTTCAAACATGTTTCACAGTTACTTCTGAAATAAAGATAGATGACAGGAAGATGAGGCTGATAACGCTTTTGTCGTGCAGCAGTGATGCAGCTTAGCTCGTTTCCACAATACTGCTGTAATAGGATGGCAGCTTACTGAGGTGTTGAGAGCATGGGCTGGCTGAAGGCCAACCCTGATTAATAAAATGAAATTTTCACCCAACTGTAGGTAGCAATGAAGTTAACTTTTTATTATTAACTTTTACTCCTTTACAGATGCAATGCAGTAGGCCAAGGTGGAGCTGTGGTTATATTCACTTCAGGTGTCACTCCATTAGGGCAAAGGCATATCACATGGTTTTTGAAGATGATAAACACAGACTTCTGAGATCATTATTACAAAAGTAGTTTTTATCATTTCCATTGGTCTGTTGCAGACTACAGATAACAACTCAAGAAGCAAATGGGGTTGCAACCTTTTCAGAAATGCTGTCGCACCTGTTTTGCGGTGAGCTTTTGACTCAGGACAGGAAGAGACCCCTCAGGTGAAGGAGGGACCTTCTCCCTGTCCCGTGAGGTCTTGCCAAGGCTGGCTTGCAACAGGAATTTAAAGTATCTCCATTTTTCTCTCTCAAGTTTTTCTAGACTGGATTAGGTTGGAATAAGCTGTTTCATATTAATGCAGGAAATCTGGCAAAATAACAGATCATGATTTGTTCGTTTTTTCTTTCAAGAGAATCTGCAGTTCTGCCAAAATAATGACAGCAGTAGCAGCAGCAAATACTTTGGAGATTGTGAGAGCAAATAGCCTTTTCTTTGCTTTGTTGCATTCGAAACTTGCAGTAAACACTATGGAAAAATTATGATTCTTGCTTTTTTTTTTTTTTTTTTTGACCTCAGTGTAAGTGTAATGCCTTGCCGAATGGGCATGAGGGTGTTGCCTCACCTGATGAGGAAACTGATGTAAAAGGTGTATCTGAGGGCTCCCAAAGAACTGGTGACAGAACCAGAATAAGAATCAAGACCCCCTGACCTCCTGAATCTGCTCCTGTTTTTCTGGATCCATGCTCCATTTTTCATCAAAGAAGGCATGTTTCCATCCACAGCTGGCATTGCCTTCAGCTGCTGCTGGAGGACTCAGCAGTTTGGAAAAATTACTCTCTGGTTATTCACCAAAAGAATGAAAAATGTGTTAGAGCCAGTGGCCGTTTCTTAAAATTATGGTGCAAGAGGGTGGCTAAATATTACAAGGATACTGTGCATGTGTGTGTTTGTGTCTTTCATCTTGATCAAAACCCAAGCTGTCTGTCGTCTTCTCTGTTGTCGTGCCTTATTTCCCAGCCTTGTTCCAATCAGTCAAGCAAATGAGGCTGCCCTAGTTCATTGCCTGAGCTCTAAAACAGGCGAATCTGGATGCAACTGCAAAGGGGAAAAAATGTATTAACAAGCAGGCTAACTCTGAAAGTGCAAACACAACTTTAATGGCTAAAGTGATAGTTATTGCAATAAGTATCTCCTTTTGCGCAAATTACAACTGGCCATGGTTTGCATAGTGGACATAAATTTAGCTCTGTGGACAGTGCTGTGTTACCTCCCAGACATAAAAGAGTACATCAGACAAATATTTCTTACGTACACATTGCAAAAAGCCAAAACAGCTCTTCTCCTGCTAAGAACTCTGGGTAGGTTGGTTTAAGTTATTAATAAAATTAATTTTCTTTGTTTGTCACTTACTTATATGTAGGCAGGCAATTGTTAGAATTCTGTGGGCTGTGGGGTCAAAATTCTTCTTGGCCACAATTTTTAACTGCAATATATAAAAGTTTAAGAAACAACTGTATGACCTTGAGCTGAATTCATGGCTAAGATTGCCAGGATATATCAGGTTATCTGTGACAAGGGGTAGAGCCAGATGCAAGCCATTGGGTTTTGTTGGGACAATATGAATAAGAACATGTAGTGTTACTTGACAGGCTGTGAGTAATCATCTCAACCCCATGATTTTTGTATGAAGCAGACTAAAAAGCTTTTACTTTATGTACTAAATTGTAGAAAGGCTTTGCCTCTTTTTAAGTAGAGACCCTTTTACCAGTTCTTATTTCCAGAAAACTGCTGGTAGCATGCCTCAAAGTTCAGCTCTTTCCAATCTGGCAGCATATTCATGTTTGACAATTAAAAAAAAAAAAAATTGTAAATTGTGTAGCATGCCTGATATCACTTTCTCCTCTTTTGCCTTCGGTTAAACATTTTATCCAGTAGACCAGGCAGGGTGGGGTAGCTCCTAGTCTGCTGCCTGTACTGGATTTGTCCTCTCTCTGTCTGGGTGTTCAGCTGTGCAGTTTTGCAGAGCGGCTCTCTTGCTTTTCGCTGTATGGGTTGCACTCTGTCTCAGTGCAGACTGTTGCTTTTTCTTTTGTCCCTCTCTGCACCTCTCAGGAGCTGTTGGGGCTGCTTTATGGCTACTTCTCCCTCCAATTATCCCAGCCAAAAGTGTTGTCCTTGTCAGCGGTGTTATCCAGGTGATGGAGCTTTCTTTGGTCCTCAGTTTGCAAGCACAAACAGAGATTTATGGCTGGTTTACCTAGGAATTAAATAGCGCTGCCACTAAACTTTCTGTCTGCAAACAATGCTTATTACAGGAGGTCCTGAAACTTGCACTAAATATTTACATTTATAAACTTTGAACTTGGCTTGGTGTCTAGGCAAGCTACCTTTGAATATAACTGTATTATTTATTGGCAATTGAGAAGATCATTTATGTAAATGATTAGCAAAGTAAATAAGCCAAACCAACAAAAGTTTATCAAGTGTATTCATGAATATTAATCAGTTATCTGGATGAAATTATAGCAGTTTATGAGGTCAGCTCAGAAATGTTTAAATACACCAGGGTGCAAAATTCTAGGTTTGGTATATTGTGAATATGTATCTATTTCATGTCATGAAGTTGAATGGATCTGGATGCATCCATTAGCACTTGGAAAACACCATCTAGCAGATGGAACATCCAGCAATTGCACCAGAATGGCCGTGGCTGTCTGAAAAATTGAAAAGCAAATACCTAGGTTGTTCTGTGAAACATGGCTGAAAGAAAAAAGTTTTGTCAGCTGTTTTTTAAGAAGTATGAGCAAGGTGGTGTGTAAGTATAGAAAGACAACGTGCCAGACCTTCAACTGGTGTCTCTGATACAGCTCTGTCTCAGGTTCATTTTGAGCAGCTGAAGACTGGATCTCTATATAACAGCTAATTTCCAGAGTGAGTCCCAGCTTTCTATGCGGAACTGGTATTACTGCATGGATTTCAGTGAAGTAGCTTTTTCATCCAAGGAAAAGAAGAGCTAGGCCCCGTAACTTTCAAAACTGCTTTATTTAAAGCCTCATATCATTATTCATTTAATTTGGCCAGCATCTTCAAGTGTTAACATGACAGGCTGGGCTCTCCCAGGTGACTGCGGTTTCACAAGAAGCCCTCTCTGTCTGTGTGGTGCCTCCCGGAGAAGCTGCCTGAGCGTGGTCTGCAGCGGTTGGCAGGCGTGCTAAATGGGTTTCTTTCACCAAAGTGTAAAACTTGGCTGTAAGGTGGGTTTGCAGAGACACACTGCCTTGCTGTTGCACAAAGAAAATTGTTGCTCCTCAGGGAAATAACAAAGTTAGAGCTCCGGTGCCAAATGTTACAGGATGCCGGCACAGTGAATGTTGGCTTTCTGAGAGGTCTCCGGCTGCTGTTACAAGGCCTGATTGTGTGGGAGGAAAGTGTCTGCTTTGCTTTCAGACCTGTGCAGGAACGAGTAGAATTGCTATTAAAGTCTATTTGTTGCCTGATTTTTTTTCTTTTTCTTTTTCTTTTTTCTCCTTAGAGACACACCATCAGCTAGCATGCTCTGCTCTGTTGTTAAACTGGAAGGAATCAGTTTTAGATTGCAGTGAAGTGATACAGTAATTCAGTGAAAGTCTGACACGTGGTATTATTTTCATCCCCAAATGTATATGTGAAAGGAAAGAGCATGTTGATTTCTCCTATGGCCCATGCAATAAGAAAGTGGATTTTGGAGAAGTTAAAGCTAGAAGCAAATATCCTTTTTTGACTCCTGAGTAGCTGATTAACTCATGTTTTATTGCATGTAAAACATTGTGTTTAAAAATTGCAGGTTTTTTTTAAATCAGAAATAAGGCCTAAGTCTCTTTTTATCTGCCCTAAGCAGAGTTTTTGTAACACAGAAATGATGCTGTTCTGGTGAATTCAGAGAAAGGTATTCAAAGCTGTTGTAATGCAGGATGGCAAATAAAACCGAACAACAAAACCCCCACCAAAACCAACAAAAAACAGTCCATCAGGAGTTTTGAGAGCATCGGTTAGAGAAGCATCAGTGTATCTCCAGGCAGAAAGGGTGGGAACATCTTGAATGCTCCATTGCTATGGTATAACGTGCTGAAATGGAGATTCCCGTACCTGTGGGTATGGATGGAGCAAAGGATTGGAAGCTCCTAACAGCAGAGAGGTGTTTTGGGCAGCCCTTGAAGGGGTGTGTGTGTGTGGGGGGAAGAATAATACTTTTTCTTATGTAGGCCTTTGCCCCCCACTCTTGCTAAAGCACGTTTCAGTGGAGTACTTGTCCATTACATGTTTCAAAACTTGCTTTATAGTTCTTTTTTCCCTCATCAGTAACGTTATCTCATCCTGTCCAGTTATGTGTAGATCTGTGCTGTAATTTGTGGGTAAAACTTTCCAAGTTGTGTAACAACTTCTATTATCAGCTCAGCTAGAACCTGTCATCAAATTAATCTCAGGTGTTACTTGCTAGAACTGTACCTAGGATTAATGGGGATCATTAATTTTGCAGGTTTTACAGCTGCAGTGTCTCAGTCTTAGAAAAAGCCTAAAAACTGGAGGATAGCGGTGCTTTCTGTTGTCTAGCAGCAGCCAAGAGAACCGTACACATTAAAGCTCACATGAAATGCAGCAAGTTTATTATATCAGTAGAATTACACCTGCTCATACTATGTTTGCCCAAAATACTTTACAATAAGTGTTACAAACTACAGTGCAGAGTTTATAGACTGTAGTGTCCAGCATTGTGCTTCAAAGACTGTTGTTGTGTTTGATGACTGACTGTTCTAAAGATCATGTTTTATGCTAGTGGATTTGGCACGTGGATATCCCAACCTTTGGAGTCAAAGGGCTGTACTTCCCTGCTGTTCTGGCAGAGGATTTCCCAGGATCGCACGGGACTCCTGTGACATGACACTTTTTTCCCCTTCTCCAAGTTCCAGCGGCTTCTGCATATGTGCCTTTGAAATCTTTCTCTTCCACAAACGGTCTGCCTGCTGTGGGCAAATAAACCCTAACGAAAGGCCCCTCTCCTTTGTAAACCGCTGCCACGTCTTTTTGTTGTTTATATAGTGGGAGTGACTTCTGGGAGCCCTAACTTCTTGTGTTATCAGGGAAAACAAGAAGACTCCCCCCCCCAGTCTTTCTCAAAACTCTGAACTTTCTGGGTAAACCCAACAAAGTGCATAAACAGCAGTTTATTATTGCATGAGTGTAGCTCCACAGTTAGTGCCCGCGGATCGCGCACGGGAGCCGCACAGCTGTGCGGTGTCTGCCGTCAGAGAGCCTGCCCCGTGCTGGATGGTGCTGCTGGGGACGAGGGTCACCACTGAAGCCCGTCCCCACCGGCAAATCCATCTCTGCATCTAGCACCATTTCCAGAAAACTCTGGTTGTGTTTTGTATGAGCCAGACTGTCTTGGCCCCTGTTTCTTTTCCTCCTGAGGTCTGTCTGCAGGTTTCAGCTCTTAATTGCAGTACTCAGTCATCTCATTTTAGTGATGTAACTCCTCCTCCTTAGGGTTTTATATATTATTCTTCCTAAGCTAGCAATCAAAAACTCAGAGGCTCATTTCCTTGCTTCCTTCTTCGGAAATGAGTCTTCTTTTTAGCTGAACTTGAGGATAAGGCCCATGAGTAACTATTTAAAGACACTGCTTGCCACATATTAAGGAAGATCATGGGGTTTCTTAACCTTCAGTCCATTAAAACAGCTCTAAAGGCCTGTGCATTAATTACACTTCTGCTGAGCTTAGTACAATGGCACTTTTGCTAATGGGCAAAGCCCCAACTTCAGCTCTCCAGAGCTCCGTTTCAGTTGCCTGGGACAGGTTTTCTCCTTGTCATTAAGGAATGAATGAATTCAGTGTGTGTATTTTTGTTGCCTTCAAAGACATCTGTTTAGAAGAGCCAATGACTTCAGTGGTGATGATACTTTCTTTAACAAAACCTGTGAATGTGATGACAGATATGGTGACCTGCTCTTTTGTGCCCAAATCAAACACATACCCCGCGCAGCCATTCAGCCTCTGCGCTGGTCTGGCATCCTGTAAAGCACTGTTAGGTCACACAAAATAGCTCACGTGAAAGTAGCTTTAGGGATTATTTCCACTGAAATTTTCAGCTTTTCTAACAAAGTAGTAAAAATATGTTGAAATTAACATTAAAAGTGTTGTTAAAGATCTGTATTAGTAGTCTCTTTAAAAAAAAAAAAAAAAAGTCATCCCCTTAGACTTGAACTCTGACTTGATTTACAGTTTTTGCGGTGGAAATCTTATATTTGGAATAGTTCAATGGAAAAAACCTAATTTGTTTATCTGTGGAAGAAAATATTACCTAGGTGTGATATAGCTGGTTGAAAAACTGCGTTACTTTTCAAGTACAGGGATCTTGTCATTTATAGCTTGCGAGGAGTTTGAGGTACATTGCCTTTACCTGAAGGAATTGCTACTCATCAAAAAAAGCTCAACAGAATGAACTTCAAGTTGAGGTGCCTTTCTTCTTAGATAAACTGAATTTCCTATCTACAACTTGGCAGTCAGCTGTCAATTACAGAATATTTAGAATAAGAAATACCTTCCTCTGGTTTTAGGTTTTTCTGAAACATTTGCTATTTGGATAGTATTGGCATTAGCGATGCAACATTTGGAAAATTACCTGCCTCTGACAGAGCAATAGTAAACATTTATCCTTTAGATCAGCAATAGCATCTTTAAGAAAAGTGAGGTGGCATATCTAGCAATTTTGAATTTTTGTTAGGCCTAATGATCGGTCTGCATGGATTTTCAAAAGTGTTCTGTTTGTTTCAACAAATAGGAAACTTCTCCTTATGTTTGGACAAGAACCTGCCTGCAACATCCCGTTAGTTTACTGTGTCCATGTTGGTTTAATTTAATGTATTGTGTCAGAAATTGAAGTACACGCTTCTACTGTGTGTAAAAAGTGTATTTGCTGCTTTTCCCCTTGTCCAGGCTGCCAGGAAGATATCAGGCGTGTGTTCAGATCCCTCCCAAGCAACTTCAGTTGTATTTTTAAAGCAATTCATGGAGCCTCATTGCAACAAAAAACACATTTTGTTCAGTGAGCCTCCCACAAGAACTGTGTGCAGTTTTTCAACAATGAAAATTGAGCATGTGGTAGCTAAGAAAAAATCATTCTGTTTGCACATATGTGTATATACCTATATATAGCTTCTCAAAGAGGACTGTGCAAATCCAGAACCTCACCACTTCCATAAATTTTGGAAAATGTTTCTTTCTGAGAAGCCTTTTCCGTCAAAAATAGGAATCATAATTTACGTGATCCTTTTAATCCTTACTTTCTGTTAGCTCCTAGCCTCTCAAAAACAAAAATAAAACTATAACCCCACTGAAACTGAAATTCAGACCTGAAGAGGGAGGAATGCTAGACACTGCCTGAAGTCCACTAGGAAATTTGCACTAGCTAGAGATTATGTGGAAGGTGCTCAGATACAGAGGACTGTCAGTTTAAGTGGAGTGTCTTTGATAGCCTTATGTGATGATTTTCTGCTTTCAAGAAATATTAATAAATGATATTAATTTTTTCTGCATACTTTAGCCAGAGGGATGTTAGTCCAAGTAGCACTATCACTTTTTTCTCTTTTCACCTGTGCTATCAAGCATCTGTAGTTAGTAGTGACATTAAAAGACTAATCTGCTTATTTGGAAATACAGTTCTTTTCATTAAAGTGTCAGAAAGAAGGGCATGTATTAGCCCCTTTTGCATGTTAAAAATAATGATGGGACTAGTTTGCAGAATACCAGTCTGAAATTCTGTCCTTTGCTGCTGTGTCTGGATGAACTGGTCCCATCCATCCTCAACCAGTGATGCGTTTAGTTCTAGCCCGTGTTTTCCGGTGCCGCGAAGGCAGGGAGTCGGGATGTCAGGAGACACTAGTGAGGTCCGTGCAAGTCCCTGTTGCTATCCCGCAGTGGTTTTCACTTCTGTTGTAGTGCTTCCCTGTCCCGGAGAGCAACGCCGATCTGCTGGCAGAAGGTGTACAGGGAGCATTTTTGTGGCCCAACGGCAAGCCGAGTGCCAAAAGCGTGAGGGCTGTTTGATTTAATGCTTGGTGATACCATCTCGGCGGATTTCTTGCTTACGAAGGAGTTCCTCTCTGAAACAATGATGTGCTGTCTGCATCCCCTCCGTGGTGCGATGTTATGAATGCCATGTGTTTGCTTCCATAAATTAAGAGGAAGTTTTAGTTTCACAAGGAACTGCTTGCTATTCATTCTATAAGAAAGAAGATGAAATTTGCCTTTTTTTTCTTCTCTCTCCTCTTTTTTACTGGGTCAGCAATTATATTTTAAAAGGATATGCCTGCAGCGATTAGATGAATTAGCTGAAAGGTTTATCAAACTACTAAAGCCCTAAATTCATATGATTAGTGGTGAAGTGGTAACACTAAATTGGCCTCTCATCTCTGAATGAAACATTTGTACTGTATTGAAAGGGAGTGTAAAGAGTCAAATTTTTGAATGTAGGTATAACTCTACAATAAAAGCCTTTGGCATCCAGTGTATTTCTAAAAGTGTATATCTACACAAGATGATTTTCAAAATATTTGTAGTGTAAGAAATGCTGGGGCTAGCAGTGGATACTTCAGAGGTAATTAAGGAAACAGTTAGTCTGCGTGCGGCACAGTTATAACTGTACGCGCAAACGAGCATTTCCCAGGCTCAGGATCTTACTGCTGCAACGCTCAGCCCAAGAGAGCGTTATAACGGCATCCTTTCCTATGAGATGCTCCGCTTTTGTTGCGTTTGTATAATCCCATGGAAAGGGGACCCTTGAGAAGGTAGTGAAATCGGTAAGAGACCAACGGGATTCAAGACAGAAATCTGGTTTGTTTTAAATGTTCCTGCCACAGCGTTGTCTTGCTGTCTCTTGTCCCGTGTGGTGTTAGGCGAGAGCTCTGCATCGTAAAGCAGGTACCACAGAGTTGATCACCGTAGTTTCAGGCCAGAGGATGAGCCCTTAGGGCTGAATGAAATACCCTTTTTTATATTGGGCATGACTGCATGTTACACGGAGGTAACACGCCTCTGTGTTTTTGTCAAAATACGTTGATATCCTTATGGCATGTCTTCTGCTCTAAGCATATCTTGAGAGCATTGTAGTTTTGATTTACTTAACCAGCTATTATATTTATTTAGATACGCTATTACAGGGTTTATGCAGAGCCTTTATTAGTCCATGAACGCAGCCTCCAGCCTCCCCCAAACAAGATGCTTAGTAGGAAACCTTTCAGACCTGGATCCTGGATGTAGTGATAACGTATGTGTTCATGTGGCTGTTCAGGCTGCATTCAAAGATGCTAAGACTGTAGACAGAGTTGAAATGATGATTTAATTGTTTACAAATGAGTGTTTTCTGCAACATACAAAAGAGATGAACTAATCCCAAAAGGCTTTTTGGTGCAACTTTAACAGATGATTTTTTGACATTGTTGTAAATCCTGGTTTAAGGCGATGAATAATTAGCTATTTAAGTTTAAAAAAAAAACAAAACAAAAAAAAGAGAACTAGAAGTCAGCTGAAAAGCTGTCAGTAAATTTGGAACAGCTTTGCACGTCAAGTTGATTATAGCAATGAATAAGAGGAATTACCAGGAGAATGAACCATGCAGCGTGCAGTTTTTAACTTCAGTTTCCCCACAGTGTCTCCTGTCTCATTCTCCAGGTTCCCAGGGTGCTCATGACATTATCGAGCTGTCAAATTCCCTTTCACAAATTCCTTTACTGTGGGCAACTCATTCCTGCTATTTGCTCCACTTCCTCACCGTGCAGTCACTGGAAGCTTTACGTTCGGGGATTCCCCCCTCCAGAACCGCGTGCCATTAATAGCATCCTTTGTCTGATTTCCTGAAATATGGAGAGCTGCTTACTCCACAGCTTCAGTCCCACACTAATGCTGGGAACCAGCCTGGGCTGCTGAGGACAGCAGGTTCTCCACGTAGGTACACATCTAGCAAACTGACGCCCGGATGTCTAGCAGCAGAGGATGTTTAGTGTTCTTTGGGGTGGATCAGATGGTCATCTTCTCTGTGCAAAGATAGTAACAAAGCAGTTGCTTATTCTATGAAACTAACAGTTTGCAGGCCTAGGAGGGTGGCATTAAGTGGAATGCAATAAAGAGGAACTGTTCTAACAAAAACATAAAATTGCTTTTGAAAATCTGAACTCTGCATGTGGCTGTGCATAGCTGGTGCTATGGAAATGCGAGCTGATCAGGGTCTTAACCTGTTTCATTTAAGCAAGTGGAACTGGATTAATGTTCTTTGAAATATTCGACTTGAAAGCAAAATTGTGAATCTGTATTAAAGTTAGGAATTTAGTTGGGCTGAATCTCCTGCTACCTACGTGTGTGAAGGAAGGAGCGACTCCAATGAGGGACTGGAAATCCTGTGGCAGGAGTTGTGCCGAGTGGGAATCTTTATACTGAAGTTCTTGCTTGGGCAGTCATCACTGAGGCGTGTGAAGCCCAGTGCGAAATGGAGCTGCTGTAGGGCCATCTCGCATGTAAATGATGATTGCTATTACCAGCGCAGCATGCCTGTCTTGATATCTTGAAATGGTAGACTTCAGGTTTCTCCCATCATCACTACTGGAGTGTGCCAAAGCAGTGCTGGAAGCCTGTTTGAGAAGCGAGGGAGGCGCTCCCGTCCGAGGCATCTGGGCTCTTCATGACGAGGAGGCTTATCAGAATCCATTACAGGTGGTCCAACAGCAGCAGGCACAGAAGGAAGGAAAAACCTGGGAATAAAGGGTTGGGATGGGAGGTTCCTCCCTGACTGATTCTGCATTCAGGCAGTGAGCGGCACTTGAAGTCATTTTGCATCGGGTATTACTGAAACCCCTTTTTTCCTTTTGTGTGTGCCGGTCTCTTGCCATGCCATTGAAATGCACGATGGGGAGCAGGACTTGTGCCAGAACGCTGCAAAATTAGTGGAATTGGGCATTAATTTACTATGTGTCCCACTTTGTAACCATATTGGCTTCATTTGGTCCGTTTTTTCACGTGGACATGTTTCATGTTTGTCAAAAATAAATGATCATTTTGGGCTGAAGTAGTTTTCACACTGATACAGCATGAATACACTAATAGTGCACACTAGAATAGCGGTACCAAGGCAAAAACAAACTCCTAGTATGTATTCCTAAGGCCTTGGCTGTTTATGAGGGGCTTACTGGCACCGCCTGAATGGGTTGGTAACTAAATGAAGGATTGCTGAAGCTAATCTCTGTGAGAATCCTCTTTAATGAGCTAATGAGGTGTTCCGAAGGGGTCCCTACATACACCAATTCTAATGAGAGTTTTTCCAACTTATCAAGTGGTAAAACTCAGATCTGCATCCCAGCTGATAACGCAAATGATGGATAGGCTCTACTGTTGAGGAAATACATTTTAGTTCTGGGATTAAAACTGCACAGGGGAGCCAAAAATGCTGTCCTACCTACGTTCTCTTTACCTTTTCATTCAATATATTGATTAACATGCTCAAAGCGCAAGTGCAGTGCTGAACCCTCAGTCCTTCCAAAGTCTGAAAATCAGCAGCTGTGCTGATATCTAGGATGTACGGTGGATATGTATGTTGTATGAATGTCCTAAATTATCTGCTTTGCAGGAAGCATTGCAACAAGGCAAAAGGCACAGGTGGTGCAAAGCACACAATTACTTTTTGTATTGGTGAAAAGGGTGAAAAATCTGTTGATTTGTTAACATTAGTTACCCATTTGGTCCTTTAAAGATCAGTGTAATCAAATCTTGTGTTGTAAACTTTCCTAGGAAGATGCAATAATGTGTTGGGTTTTTTTTCCTCCCTTTCTCTTAAAGCTTGAATTTGCTAAATTTATGCTGATGAAAAATCAGATCTTAAATCAATTTAATCAGGGATGCTATTCCCTAAAAATACAATTCCCTAAAAATAAAATTCTTTTAAGCTAAACCAGGGAAATATGGAAAACAAGCCTTGGTGGAATTAGGGCGTCACGCACTGTGCTGTTTGTCCCATCTTGAATGTTTTTTTCCAGGTACATGTGAATGGGAGGTTGCAACCTTTCTCCTGTATGCAGACTTCCGTGCATCTGACATCTGCAAAGTGAATTTCTGCGATGCATCTCATTCAGTTATCAAGAAATAGCTATATTTGTTTACATGATGGCTGGCAGACGGAGGAGGGGGGGTTTCAACTGTACATGGGTGTGTGTGTGCACGTGCGCATGTGATGGGGGGTGGATCAGGAGCCGCGGTGGCAGGAAGGTGTCCTTTCTGCCCGCCGAAGAAGCGGGCAGAGCTGCGATGCTGGACCTCTCCCGTTCACCTTAAGGCAGGCTTGCAGCTGTCGGACACGATCTGCCTCTAATGCAACCTGCGGATTTCGTTAGTGCGCTGTTTACTCCCTGTTCCAGGTCACTAATGAATTTGTTTGATAAGACCTCCCCTCAGCTCAGCACAATGCCATTTATCACTATCATTTGTTTACAGTCCTGTAGTCAATTCTCGATTCCGGTACTGTGCACCGGTCCTTTTCAAGTCTTTTTGGATTAATTTTTCGATTAGGATTTTGTGAGACACAGTATCAGATGCTGTCCTAAAATCCAAAAATATGACCTCCGCTGTGTTCCTTTTGTCCAATCTCTCTAACTACATCAAAGAACAAATAAAGCAATTAAATTTGTCTGGCAGGCTTTATTCTTTGTAAAGCTATAAAAGCTACTGCTCCTTATTCTGTTACCCTCAAGAGTTTTAGCTGGATTTTCTATAATGAATCTGTCTTCCCCTTGTCTCCCCCCTCCCTCCCCCTTAGAAGACCTAGGGCCATATTCTCTGCTGCTTGCTGTTGTCTTTATATATTTTATTTTTTTATATATATATATATATATTTATATATATTGTGTGTGTGTGTATATATATATAAAAATAAAAAAAATAAACCTGTGCGTGAGAATGGCAGAATGGAAATATTCACTGGAATGGTCCAAGCCCTGCTAGCCTGCACCACCTTGCTGGTGGGTCCCCAAACGGTTATAGTCAAGTGCAAGGCAATGACGAATCAAACCTAGTGTCACAGTTGTAAATACCTCTGCGTAGTGGATGTCCCAGGATACCTGTGTCTTCCTTTTACTTTGAAACCAGGAATTGTCATGGGTGTCTCCTTTTCTCTGTGCAAAAGTGGAAGATGTGGTGGAAATCTGCCTTTTTGTTTGTTAATTGGGGTTATGCAGACTCGCACCACTTGGAGAGCTGGCCTTCCGCAGCATCAGCTGCTTCTGCAAGTGCCTGGCTATCCCGCTCAATCAGCCGTGCGAGAGCCGCACGCGGGATGGCGGCAGCTCCTCTGCCAGCTGCCTGACTCGCGTTCGCACTGCAGTGGTCTCTGACTCAACCTGGAAGCTTGTTGTGGCTGAAATCTTTCCTCTTCGGCTGCTCACTTAAGCTTTTCTTTACCATTTCCCTTATTTGCAGGCTTTAGTTTTCTTCTGGTAGCATATTTGCCTGGAAACTTTGGAGGAGTCTACGCTTTGAACTTGGTCGCAGCCTTGCTGCTGGTTTTGCACACCGCATCCTGTGTCGGCGTGTGGCAGCCTGTGTCCGGGCAGGGTGCTTCGGGGGTGTTTGCATAGGAGATGACAGTACTTTTTCCTTTAAATGTGATGCTTGTGTGCTGAGCCGAACTACGGCCCCCCCCGCCCACACGCACAATGTGCCTCCTTTGTGCTGCTTTTTATAGCGCTCGGTTGCTCTGTAAATACGGACTCTCCGTCTAACTCCATTAAAGTTGTAAAAATGTTGCTTAAGGGCAGGTGTCTTTTTCTTCTTTCTTTCTTTTTTTGCCTTTCTACCTCCAGAGCTATTAATAACTTACATCCACGAGCCCCAGTGTAATTACACGCGAGGCAGCTGCGCTTCCCGGGGCGCCCTCGCGGTCCGCGACGGCGTGCTCTGGAGAAGCGGAACCGAAACCGCGCCGCTCTGCGGTGCGGAGGGCTGGGGGTGGGGGAGAAACGGCTCTTCCAGTATCACCCAGTTCGCCTTGCCATCTGTAAACACTGCAGTATCTATTAGATTAGTGTGTGTGTGTGTGTGTGTGTATATGTATTTATGTATTTTAACATACCTGCCTTTTGTGCTGGAAGTTGTTTGCTGCCTGAAGCGATGAGAGGCTTTGCCGTTTGTTAGGACAGCTGAACGGCACAGCAAAGCCGCTGCCTGCGCCAGTTCTTAATAAATTGTTAAAGAACGCAGAACGACTGACCCTTGCTCTGCGTTGGAAAGATATATCATTCTTAAGCACAGATTGGAAAAGGTGATGTCGGAGCAGCTGTACTGTATTACGTGTCAGCGCTGAAAGATAAGCCTGCCCGAGTTAATAAACTGAGACGTTAACTGTCTCTCTGCCCGTACCTGGGAGACAGCATGTCTGACCCGGGTAGCTAACAAATTCAAAACGTCAAAACAGGACTTGGGCAACACCTCCTGTGTGGCCAGACATATTTTTATAGCTATTGGGAAAGCCCCCTAATGCTTCCCTCCTAACGCCCCTCTCTGTACCGCCGCAGCTGACCCCGGTTGAATTTGGTAACCTCAGCTGAGCTGGCAGCAGCAGAGCTTTCTCAGGTGGTGTCCCACACCGAAGGCATGGATTGTGCAGGCGTCGTTTGTGACCAGCGTTTCAGGATTTAATACGCAGCAGGCTCTGTCTGTGTTCAGTAAGTCATTGTGGATTTATTTGGGGTGATGATTTTTACTGAGATGTTTGAAGGTTCTGAGCTGTTTCTGCACACTGGCTGTTATTGCAGACTAAAGAATAGCAGCTGCAGCCATGGCTCAAAGGTTGAACTGCAGTTCAGGTTTTGCAAATGGCTTCAGTTTTCTGTAAAACTCCAGCAGGTGAGAAAAGTCTTATCTCTGTTGCAAGGCAGGAAACCAGTAGGTCTTAAACTTAGCTGCCCTTCGACTTCTGGATGAACATGCAGTTGCAGGTTTGGCAAAATACACAGATGCTGTGCTGTATTAGGTGCTGGGCAGACCCTCGCTCAGCTTTTTGGCTTATAGGAGCTATACTAGTCAAGAATTGGAGCTTCTTTTTTTTCCTGTAGTCATTAGCTATTAAAGAGACTTCAGTTGTTTCTGGAGGTGAAATATTGCCAGCTGTATCCAAAGTCATCCAGTATGTCTCTCTTTTGGCCAGCACGTTATGCTATACCAGTTGATGGACATATGTACCTCAGCTGGTGCGGAAGGAGTAATCTGCACCAAGCTATATAAAGCTACTTGGGGCTAAGTAGCTGCGAATTGATGTCTCCATTGCATTTCAAGTCCTGCTGACTTGTTTCAAGTTAAGAAAATGTGAAAGTACTGCCCTTTCCTACAGCTGAGCTGCAGTTGAATAAAAGTGACCTGACAGCTCAGGCCTCTTCATGTTTCTGCTACCATTGTCACAGACTTAATGTCTGAAGGCTTTCTAATGCCCGTTCTCTCATGTGGAAGAGCTGCCACCGTATGGTGGGGGTTGGCAAGCCTTTGCCATGCTCGAATGACAGTTAATGAAATTACTCACTGTTGCACTATTTTTATTCTCTTAATGTGGGTTATCTTCACCCCTCGATAATCCAAACAGAACACCCCTAGCCCCCCAAATACACTCTGAAACTAAGTGAAGGAAGAAGGCTGTAAACATGTGGGAGATTTTAATAACCATGTATTATATTCAAGAAAAATGTTTTAAATCTAAGAATTTGGTATTTTGTCTTGAATTTTTGTGTCTCAAATGATGTCTTTGCAGAGTTCTCCATATTTCTACCTTTATGTGCTGCTTTCCCCTTTTAGGAGGTATCTTTCCATGGTTTTGTTTCTTCCTGCCTACACTCCAACCTTACATGCTCAGTGTCCTTTTTGTCTAAAGGTAAATTACATGTGACTTCATTGTATTTATATTTTCATTTTTGTTTTCTCCATAATAATTTTCTGCTTGAAACTGCCATGTGTACTACAGCTAAGTACAATGAGAATAGCTCAAAGCTTGCAGAGCAAAAATCTGTATTTTGTGCCTGTGTTGTGTACCTTACAGGTATTGACCACGAGAGTGCTTTTATGGAGCTGATCATGAAATCATGGGTGCTTGACCTTGAATTCTAGCGGATGTGCTGGCTTAAGCTGACCTCCCGTCTTTGCAGTTTCTCAGTAAGCTAGATGAGGAAATGATCTTCGTTTAAAAGAATTTTTCTCCAATGGTGTATTTTTAGTTGGCATCACTTCTCCAATCTGGTTCACCATGTAGCCACGCAGACACTTCATCTGTCAAACCTGAGGGTTGGCAGAGGCCACGTGGGCCGCCGTTGCTGCTGACGGGAAGGCTCGTTAAGCTGTGTACCGCTGAGCCTGTTACCAGCGAGCGTATTAATCGCAAGGCAGTGTTTGAAGCGGGCTCTGGAGCGTCTCCAGGACGGCTGGCAAGCGGTGCTGGGACTCGCGTCACCGCTCGTCCCGGGCCTTGCTCCATGCCGGAGCTCCCGCATCCTTCAGCAGCACGCTGCCGCCCGGGAGTGCTCAGTGCTGCTCGCCTGCTCCGTCTCCCCTCCGCGCCCTGCCCTCTGCAAAGTATATGATAACTGTCTGCGGCTCTTGGTCGTGTGAAAGCTTGGTCATGTGGCTTGCAGAGCAGGAAGGCTGGCTGCCCATCTCTGTGCCGTTGGGTCGCGTAGCAGGAAGTCGTACATGCTTCGGGCCACTTCTGCTAGCGCTCGGGAGCCTCCTGCCCTGCTGAAAGTCCTGGCTTCGGTAGATGCTTTTTTTCAAGCCGTTGCAGCTGTAGTAAGCAGTGGAAAGACTGGCATATTAATAACACAGTAATTTCTCCCTGAGAAATACTATTGATGTTCAAACAGTGTTAGTGAAAGAAATGGGGCAAATGTGCTAATTTCCAGTTTTGCTATTTCAAGTTCAATCTTTCATTGAATATTTGTTCTTAATGCATAGTAGGAAACATTCCCAATAGTTTTTTTTCCTTTTTCTTAGTTGCTTTCTGGAGAAGAAAAAAAAAGTTAAATAATGGCTTTTACACCTGTGCACCGGGGCCTCCTAGAAGTTTAAGATGTCCAGTAGAAATAATGAAATTGTGTTTGCTGTGGCCTGTGATGACAACCTGAAGAGTCCTGCTGAGATTTTTATGGAATTGGTATCTTTGCTTGAATGCCCCCTTTGCAGACCAGTTATGCTGAAGCTTCTAGTTTCTATGTAGGTTAGCACTAGTGAGACTTTCTTTCTTTTCACTTTATGCAAACACTCGTACAGAGCCTGTGAAATGATGCTAAACCAAAGGAAGAAAAGGAAAAAAAGGCAGGTGGATGCTCTGCAGGTCCTGCTGGTGTGCTTACCCCTCCCCTCTAAAACCTTAGCTGCTCTCGCTGGTGCAGCGTGTGACCATGGGCAGCACAGCAAAAAGCAGATCTGCAAAGAGCACTTTCAGGTTTTGGTTTCTTCATATCTAAATGAATCCCGTAGCTCAAGCTGTCCCCTTTAGGAAGTGTCTAAGCACGCTGGAGGACCCTTGCCTCACTGCAGGACATCAGCTGCCTGATGCGAGAGCTGCCCGTAGCTCTCCCAGACCGCTTCAGCCCAGGGGTGGCAGTACGCTGGTGCGGGCGGGAAGAAGTCTCTCTTCCCCAAGTAATTCTGTGCGTCTCTGATGCAAGCTGACTAGTGGTATAGATGAGGCAGTTAATGTTACATTGAAGGATTGCAATTAAGGTTACCAAACGCTTCCTGTAATAAGATGCTGGTTTCACTGCATCTGACTTGCTGCACCCCATCCCCTACAGTTGCACTGAAATGCCTTACGCTGGGTGCCCAGCATGCTGCTCAGCAGAGTGCTTGCACCTCCTGTGCTATGTTACCTGACTTTCGTCCCTCGTTAATGGAGAGAAGGGTAGAAACTTGGGGAAATGGCAGTCCAGGAGGTCCCTTCCAATCCTGTTTTTTCTGTTTCTCTGAATATCCAAAGGTTTTGAGCCAAATTTGAACATACAGTAAAAACCACAAGCTGGGAGACTAACAAAACAGCGGGTCACAAAATGAGTTGGTGTAAGAGACAAAGCCACAGTGCCCTGGGATAGCTGTAGCCCTAAACTGCAATTTGTAAAAGCGGTGCTGCCCGCACACTAAGATGCTGTTATGCGGTCCTCCCTTGCAGCAGAGAGCGCTGTTGGGGAGGACTTGTTCAGTGCTACTTTTTGGTGAGTATTTTATGTCTTTGTCTGAAATTGTGGTTTCAGAGGAAGAGGTCTTTGGTGATGCTGGCGTTTGTTATTGCTACCTGCTTCCTTACTTCCGTCCCCTAACGGCTCGTTCCGGCGCCGTGGGCCACCCCCCGGCTGTGTCAGCACAGCTCCTCGTGCCTGTGTCCTGGACTGGGCGAAGGACCTGCTGCTGCTGTGACGTAACACAGCAAAAGTAACGAATTTACCCAAAAAAGCACTCTTTAAGCTGGATCAGTTCCCCCATCCAGGTTGCAGCCCAGCTGCATAAAAATGTGTGGCACTGCTGAGGGAGCATGGTATTTCTGGGGCGAGGGCACCTTGCAGTAGCCACAGCCTGGGGGTATCAAACCCAGACTCAAGTCAGTGTTACTGCCTTCAGTTGAGAGAGGTGAGAAAGCCCATGTCAGCTTGGTGAAAACAGCCACGTGGTGCAGGACCCTTCGTGCTGCCTGCTGCTCTCATCAAAGCTGGACAGAATTGCTCAGGGACCCAGAGGGACCATCCTGAAGTGGTGGAGAGGGGCAGGGAGCAGAGCGTGTCCTTGCAGGTCTGTCTGAGGCAGCAGATGTGGCTTGGTTGAGCCCGAGCTCTGGGCCTTCCTGTTGTCAGCCTTGGACTATCACCAAAAATGTGTATGATTGGACTGAGGCACCAGTTATTATATTCAGACCTGCTGTCTCTTGAACCAGTCCTAAAAAACATTTTTTGTAGCGTGATAGAGAGGCTTGTCTTATGGTTAACATCCTAGCCAGTGACTGAGGGGGTTCAAATTGGCCTCTTGGTTCTCTCGCTCTTCCTACGTGACCTTGAAATGGTCGGTTTATTGGTCTGAACCTCAGTTCCTCTAACTCTTTCCATCCTTAAGTTTTGTTCTTGGAAGGTGGCAATATTTTTGTGAAAACAGCTATCTCTTTGTAGTAGTAACTTCCTATTAAAAAAATACAGTAACCAAAAGTGTATATACTCAGTGTCACCTTTCAATAATGAATATATTCTTTCTCTGATCAGTCTTAAACATGATAAACGTCTCATATCATTTATATAGCAATGTTGTATTGTTTACACTCAAACTTCACTCCAACTTTCATTGATTACTAGCACTCGAGATTAATGATTCATAGGACTTGAGAAATGGCAATCTGGAATTTTGGCTGGAGTGATCACTTGGGTCACCGGGGCTCAGGTCTCTCAAATCTCATGGTATTGTGGCAGGCTGCTACGATGTGGTGGAATTTAAATGGAACACATACAAACCAAGCAAAATTTAACTCAAAATGATACTAGTTATTTTGTGGTTTGTCCCTAAGATTTTCCCTGCATGGACTTGGACCAGTGATAAGAAATGGGAGCACTGCTCTCTGACTCAGAAGGTTTTCATTAACAGCTAAGAGCAATCAATGAGAACAGGCAAGTTAAATAGCCTGTAAGTGAGGAGAAAGTGCGGCAAAAGGCAATCCATACCTTTCTAGCATGGGTGAAGGGGGTTATTATCTTGATGCTTTTTTCGTCCCTTTTTGTTTAGTTTAGTGCAGTCATAACCTGTAAACTGATAACAGAAACTGCATGGGAATGTTTCCAGGGATCAAACACAAATAGGATGTTTAAACTAGCCTAAGTAGTAATGGCTACTGTGAATGTATGCTCATATTTACCCTCAGCTGTAACCTCTCTTACTTGTTATTGTCTGGTTCTGCTCTGTTCTGTTATCTGATGACCTTTCTGTCGCTGTTCATGGGTGGAAATAAGTTACAGTGTCAGCAGGTATATTTACCTTTACTAAAAGACAAGTAACCAACTGATTTTCATGCAGCATAACTGCAGTTACATCCTTTTGTGTCCCTTTGCCGATGAAGTGTTTACTCTTATACTTGGGGGTAGAATTGGAAGCTGGTGTTGCTTTCTGCTTAGGGCAAGAAATTAAAAATTGCTGTGCAAGATGCTCTTCCTGACGTAGATCCTCTGGTTCTCATTTGCTCTGGGTGATTAGGAGCCTCTTGCCCATGTGGAACAGTTTCTTGAACTGGGATACAATGAGAGATGGTAACACTATCTAACAAAATAACTTCAGCCAGAATTTTCAGGAGGTTTGTGAACTTGTTGCTGTGATTTTTGGAAAGTCTGACCTTTGTTACTTGAACCTAATTCTCTTACAAATTTTTTTTATTGCATCTCTGCATTGCCTTTTTTCCTAACAAGCAGCAGACTTTCTGTAATACATATATGTATGTTTATATGCTGGGAACTAGCCAGACAGCGTAAACTAAAGTGTGTATTTTAACATGTATTTTGCTTTTAGTGGCCTCACAGTTGCACTGAGAATCTCTCATGCAGTTGGCAAGACTTGGTGTACATAGCCCTTGACACTGACTTCTGACCTCTTGGGAACAAAACACCGGAAAGTATAGTAGATGCAAAGCTTACTATCCATTATTGAATGGAGTTTGTTGCTTCAAAATAAGTGTTCGTTTCCAGCTCCTGCTTTGCGATTGCGCTGCAGAAGGCTGTGCTCTGAAATGCTTTAATTTTGACCCTCCTGCCTGTAAGAAGAATGAAGCCTCTTTGTTTGAGTTAAATGGTATAGTCTTAGCAACGGTAGCAGTTCTGGCCTCTTCTGTTTTATTCGGTCCAAGCGATGTGATAACTTCCTGCGCGATGGGTGAGGAGGCGCCTCTGCACCCTCGTCTGTGCCCGCGCGGGAGGCGCGCTCTTGGTGGTGAGGCTGTCTTCAGTGGTTTCACCACAGGTGGCAATTTTGAGCAGGAGGCACTGGTCCATACAGTGAGTGGGACGCCTGTGTTGCTTTTCTTCTGGTTAATTTTTGTCTTTTGCTTTGATTTTTTTTTTTTTAATTCAGTTGAAAACAGGTTCAGTGTCCGACTGACAGGTTTCAGTCTAAAATGCCTAGTACATAGCTCTGTGAACTGGATATCATTATTTAGGCAGATAAGTGCAACTCAAATTGCAGCTGTTTAAATATGTTCACCAGGTCACATTTCTATATATGATTTAGAATTTTGAAGCTCTAGTGTTGTGTTTTAAGGGGCCCTTTCGAAGTATAACCTGTGTAATCTTTTCCTCCTGTGTTTGTGATATTTGTTGTGAGCAGAAATGTGAAAATTTCATCCATCTCCAGTATAGCCATATGTTCATTTATTTATTTTACTAATAACTTCCTGCCTTATTATGGGAGAAGTAATCTCAAAAATGAAATCTACCTTTTAACTCCACGTTGGCTAATGTTTGTTTGATTGGGGGAGTGGGGGGGTGGGGAGGGAACGCTGTCCTCGATAGCGCAGTGGTATCGGGAGTCTCTTGCACTCGTTAGTAGCACGTTTCACATAATTAGACTCTCAGCTAGGAAATGTGTGGATTGCAAATGCAGCAAGGTTAATTGCCTGCCACGCAGCGCACATTAGAATATAGATAAACTTTAAAACTGCTTGTCTTTGTTTCTTGTCACGGTAAAGCTTATTTTGCTAAAATCTAAAACTTCGGGGCTAGCTGGAGTTGTATGTGCCTTTGAGCATGCCCTCCTGTTGTTGTTTCTTCTGTTCTAACGTGTGCCTGCTTTTCCTTTTACATTTATTTATATATATATATATATATTTTAAGCTTGATTCTTGAGAGCCACATCTTCAAGTGGTTGCAGTTACAATTTGGAACAGCTCCTATAGTAATTACTAAAAATCAAGCCCTAAAATTACTCATTTTAATGATACCAATCATCTCAATGTCAAAATCTGTGTTTAAAGGAAGAATTAGGTGAAAGTCAATGCAACAGTCGTCTTTCTTCAGACAGACTTTGAATCCTAATCTGCAGGGAATCGGAGCGGCTCTGCCAGTGGTGCTGCGGGTTATCCTGGCGCGCGGCCGTCCCCTCGCCCTGCCGGGGCTGCCGTTGCGCGTCCCGGCGGGGCCGGAGCTCGTCCCGCCCCGTCACGGCTTCTGGCAGGAGGGGACACACGTGGCTTCTGCCTGGCTTTGGTCCTGCTGCTGCCTGGTGTCCAGCTATTCTACTGCAGGTTAAAATAATGATTTTTTTTTTTTTTTAAACATGCCAAGGTCCTATCGGTGATATGTGAAGGATGAAGGAGAATACCTTCTCGACCAGAAGCACTAGGCTGTTTCATATGGCGTGCATTGCCTTTTGGATCGGGTGTGCGTATGGTCTAATGGGATTTTCCTGGGCCAGGTTGGTGCCACCCCGTTCCTCTGATGTTTAACAGAGCAAATTTGAAAAGTAGAGCAGAAACAAGCCAGAGGCTGCAGAGTCGGGGAAAACAGGTACCTGCAGTCTGCGCCTGGAGATTTTCCCGCGCGGTGGTGTTAGTGCAGGGAGCAGCCCTGTGCGGGCGCCAGCCTCCCTGCCTGCGGCGTGGGACGCGGCGCGGCGCTGCCGCCGGGCCGCGCTACTGAAACGCGGGGATGCGGGCAAGGAGCAGCAGTGTGCGTTGTGTGCCTGTGTGCTGATCTAATGTCGGTGTTACCAAGGTCTCAGAGCAGCGCGGGGGCTTCGAGGACTCTTGTGCGTTTTCCTGAGCGTCACAGTTGTGCTTGCAAGGCTGCGTGAGTTGCACCAGGGAGCAGCAGTGATGATTTTGGAGGCAGCAGCGATGGTTTTACTGTACCTGGCTCTGGAGCTAAGTTCAGAACAGGTTGTTCCTGGTGGGCCGACAGCGGTGCCCAAGCGATGGGGCAGCACGCTGTATTTATCACGCCTGTAAAGAGCACAAATTCGATCCCATCAAATGCTAAGTGGGGCACAATCTCTTTCATATCTATCTTAATGTTTTCTTGCTGTCGGTCCAATATGTTGCTTCCAGTTTATTCATCTTGCCATAGCCATCTGTGAATATTGTCTAAGTAATTGTGGCCCCGGGGATAGAAAACAGCCTTGCGTTGTAGTGCTCATTCTTATGCTCTTGGACAGGGCTTCCAGCTGTGGTTGTTGTCGTCTTTTGGGACAAATCATTTGCTTTGTCTTGAATTACTGTGTTTTATAACTTTCATTTCAGCTAAAAGATTTGTTTTGCTTGTGTATGACTCCACCTGGTCACTTTATGCTCTTTCAGGGGAGTAGTTTTCTTTTAAACACTACCAACCCACTTCATTATTATGGAAATATTTTTGTCATACCCCTTAATACGTTGTCCAAGGCTTTTTCTATTCCCCAGAGCTTTCTTTAAAACAAACAATAAAAAATGTCTAGCTGTAAATTTCACATTCACAAGTAATGGAAAGCAGTAAAGTTGCATTATTCTGTCACAACAATGCAAGCAAAGAGAAATACATGTACCATAGATTAAAGTAAACGCCTGTCTTGGAAGGAATGGTTTACAATAGGTGTTTCACATGCGAGGGAATGCCTGAATTAATAAGAATGATTTGTGCTTGCTGTTGGCCTGGTTTGAACCACAGCACTCCTCCTCTTTCTCGTTTTCTTTGGTTTTTTTGAATAAGTTGCTGTAAATAACAGTGGCTCGCCTGAGCAGGAGACCAGACAAACCGACTGAAACGTCGTGACGTGCACGCACCGCGATAAAGGAGGAATTTCTCGGCTGAAGTCAGCTTTGCAGCAGAAAGCAGAATAAGGTGGGAAGTTGTTGGTGTCCAGCCGAGGCTCTTGCCAGGTTTTGACATGCTCCTTTTCTTGTGGGAGCCTTGAGGAGGGAAGAGATGTTTAGCCCTTGGCAGCCTCTCCTATAAGCAGTATTCAGAGCACGGTTTGTGACCTGCTTACTTTGAAATGCCTCGTAATAAGTACAGACAGCTCCCCCAGAGCCCACTGAAGATAACGAAGCCTGTATTCGGCCCGTTGGAGGGAAAGAACCAGGGTGTTTTTTGGCATCTGGACATAGCCGTTGGACTGAATTGATAATGGTTTGCAAGACTGCCTAAGTAGTTAATTTAGTATTAATGAATATTTGTGCTTTTTTTTTTTTTTTTAACTTTTATTGGATAACGGCAATATGTGTTGCATGTCCTTTATGTTTCTGAAATGTATGTGAATCCAGTTGTGCGATGGAGTATTCTTCTCTTTCTGGAAAAGCGAGCACCTTTCCAAAGTGCTGCTATTACGGAGGTGCAAGTCTGAGCTAGCTCCTGTTCGGTTTTCTCTTGCACTTATTGTTGCTGCTTGCAAATACACGCTTTTCTTCCCACAAAGTACTCTGGTCTAGTGAGTCGGGCTGCTGCATTGCAAAGTGCTTGTCTTCTGGATGGGCAGAGCTAAAGCTCCATTTTTCTACTTACTTTAATCAGTAGGGGAAAGGGAAAAGTGAGCTTGCATGGCCTCGAGGTGCTGCACACAGGGTGTCTTTTAAGCTTCATGGAAACAAGATCTGTGCGAGTGACACTTGTTTCATGTAAAGCAATATTTATTTTTGGTCTCTCTCATCCTGACAGCGAGGAACAGCAAAGTCGCAGACACTTCAAAACGGTGGTTTCCCCCTTGGAAATGGCGATGGTTAAACTGCTGCAAACCCATAGCAGGCACCGAGTCCCCAGGCGCACGATTCCCCGTGGGTCACCACAAATCGCGGGGAAGCGACCCCGCGGGGGCCCGGTCCCTCGCACCCGGCTGCTCCTCGGCGCCGGCTGGGGCGGCCGGAGGAGATGGAGCAGCAGGGCAGCGCGATTTACCCCCCAGGAATGTATTTATTCAGCACTAGATATAATTTTAAGACCATACTTCCTCCCAGAGTGGAAAGGGAATCTTTCTTTTAAGCTGCTGGTGTAAAGCTCAAATTTTAAAGCTATTTTTGCAGTTGAAAACTTCATTTGACTACATTTGTCCTCCCTTCTTCTCCACCCTCCTTTTTTCTTGCCTCACTTCACAAGGCAAAGTGGGAGGCGCTCTCGGCAGTCATGATTTTGCGACCTTTAGCTGGACCGGGAGCCGTGATGGGTGCCGGGGCCGTCACTGAGCGAGTGCAGCAGAGAAGTGGGGCAGCCCCCCAAGGCCCAGCGCGTATTCGGGACCAAACCGGCAGCTTCTGCTCATCGCTGTTTCCCAACCATTTGATTTGGTGAGGCAGGGATGTCCCACCACATGAGCCACTGTTGGGACACAGGAAAAAAACCAAATTATAACACAACATGCACTGCCTCTGCAATAGTGCTGGTGCAGATTGTGGGATGGGGGGTAGTAAAAATTTACCTATTTTGTTCCTACTTTCACCTGCAAAAGCTAAGCTTTTCGTATTTTATTTTTTCTGGTATAATTAAAAGGCTAAGGCAATGTCATGTGTGTGAATGGTGTATATTCCTAATGATGCTGTGGGATATGCCCCCTCGTGGTCGTACGTAACGGCTACAATGCAGGTTAGTGCAGGGAACAGGAGCAAAAACTAGGTAGAGGAAAATAAACAGCAAAACCCCATAGTTTAATTGGCCCATGCTGATGCATCATGTTTTGCATAGAGACATAATGTCATTCGAAACCTATTTTTTGTTTACAATTTTCTTTAATCAAGGTGGCTTTTGAAATTAATAATTTCTAGAAGAAACCTGTGCTGTTCAGCAAACACTGGACATCATTTGTCTGGCTTTTAAGTAGTCTGAAGTATTATTTGTTACAGGAATCCCCTGATCTTTCCAGGATGTTTTATATATACAGTAGCTGCTTCCTCTTATAGAAATACTGTCATTCACAAATGAACAGTACGTGCTGCAAAAGCTTTTGTCTGCAGTCAAATTGGCAGTGACTAAGAGAATCCAGATGATCTCCCAAAGGGGAGGCTGTGCAGCTGGGCCTTTCTTTGTTAAAGTAATATTTGGCTCTTACTATTTAAAAACTTTCTGGAGTCCGTCCGTCATACACACCTGCGAGTATTGTGGTCTTCCTGCTACGATATGAATTTGAATGGGCCAGTGCAGAATAACTATGTTGTGACCAAACTGGCATCACTTAGATCCAGCTGGCAAATGGAGGAGCCTGTCCCCTCTAAGTCGGTAAGAGAAGAGCAGTGATTGCTGACACCATGTATCGTTAGAAACGTGCAGAGATCCCTCTCACCTCTCCTTCCACCTTCGGATGATTTTTTTTTTTCCCCCTAACTAGCTGATGACATAATATTTGGATTTCACTGAGGTTTCTGTCTCCTTTCACTCTTGGTATCGTTTGGACACTGGTCAGATAGTATCTACAGGTGTATGATGACAGTTCTCCCGCGTTAGAACATACTGGTGAAAGGTTACATTAGGGGTATGGCAGAGGTGAGACACTTTCTCAGCTGGGCATCATGTGCTGCCTGGTCCCATCACTTACTGATTGCAGAAAAAAGGTAGGGAGCGTTTCAAGGCATGCTACTTTGACAATTTTTTTTTCTGGGTTGATAGTTTGTTTCTTCATTAATATATTTACAGTGAATTTATTAAGCCGAAAACTGTTTTATAGGCACAAATAGAAGTAGATAAGAGTGTATTGTTTCTTGGAGGAAAGCCAGATTTCTTTCTTTTTATTCTGTGGTTTAGGCAAAGTGAGAAATTCAGTGACCTAAGTATCTGGGGATATTAAAACTCAAAACAGTCTCAGGAGCCCAGTAATCAGATAGACAAGAGCTTACTCTGCTAAACTAAAGCTGTCTAATTTCGACAGATGTGATGGATTAAAAAGAAAGCATCGTTGACCTGGTTTCACTTCGTTAGGTTTTCCAGTTGACCAGAGTGTTGTAGAAAATGAGACTCTGCAGTAATACCTTGAACCATCAAGGCCCAGGTTTTAAGTGTCCCTTACACTTTTAAAAGATGCTTCTTTAAAGATCTTGTTTGAGAGCTAATTCCAGAACACTAATGATGGATTCTCCTGCAGGGATGTTTTCTCTTTCTAACCTCTTAATTAACTGACTAAACAGACAATTTTTGTGCTTTTGTACTTAGAAGCTCTTTAATGAGGTTTAAATCCTCTGGCCAAGTCAGTGGTGCAGATTTCTACACAAAAGCAGAGAAAATGAGTGGTGCACTTAAGTGTAATATACAGAGCTGAAATCATCTTTTCACCAGGACGAAATTTTAATGGAGAACAAAGCAGCAGTAGTGTAATTGCAGCCGTTTGGAGGAAAAGCTTTACGAAGGATCTGACCAACCTTACCATTATAATATACTGATCAACTTTCTAAAAAGGTTTTAAAGCCTTAAAGTAGAAGAGCACTGGCCAATTGTAATCTAATGAAATATGGTAACAAAGGATTGAATCAAAGATGCAAGGGCCTGCTTGTGACCCTGAGCTGTGTCTTTAATATTCTCCAGTTACTGCCATTTCCTTCACTCATCCAAATACCACAGAGATCCTGCAATTTCCGTGATGGTGAAATGTCTGAAAAAGAAGGATCTCTGTCCAAGAAAAATCTTCTGAGATCACTGTTCAAGAGTATGTTTGTTCCCAACATGGCCACTTTGGACCAATAATAGCTTAAAACACCTCCTTTTCCACTATTCCAGAGTAATGGCCCTTTCTGTCTGCTCTTTTTGTAGATTCAACCTCCTAGTCCCTACACTGGCTTGGAGACTCAGTTTAGTACCATTTCCCCCACTTTTTACTTACGAGGGATACTCCTGATAGGGCTAATCTGCGCACTGTCTCCCACCATACTTACAATATTCAACCTTATGGCTGGCCCTGGAAAAAGTGGAGCTATAATAGCGGGCGCTGTAGTTCCCAACATGAATGACTTGGCAGTAAGAAAATTAGACTCTTGGCAGAAAGAAGGAAGGGCAGGTTTTGAGGCAGGCAGGACCTGGCGTACAGTTGGGCAAGAGCAGAAGTAACTTATTTGTTAGAGCAAAGGATACGGTTGTCAAGGCAGTGCAAGCATCTATTCATGGACTTCTCGTTTCTTTTCGTATACTCAATTTCCTAGCGTGCGTTAGGATCGCAGCTGCTAGTGTGTTACTCTAAAACACTGTTGTGCTGCAGATTTCCTCTTTAGACATTACAGTGAACTGTAATGAATCCACGGAGATGCCTGGCACCGGAAGGTCAAAGTGGCAGAAGGGATTTTACAAAGTCACTAAAGCTTTGATTCATGTTTCCTAACAAGGCAGCATCATCGATTTCCATTCTCGCTGATCTTTGGGAGACAGCTAAGGCAGTGGTACTAGCATACTGAAGATGAGTGTTTATTCAGAACATAGATTCCCAATGTCCCTGAGTGATGCCATAAAGATTTGTACCTTTGTTTTCTGCTGGCCTGTCCCTGGGGAGAGTTTTTCACTGTTTTGTATTTGTTTCAACAAACCTACTACATCTTTTTTTATGGACCTCTCTTTGGAGCCAAGCCCTTGAGTTGCAACTGGCAAAGAAGGATCTCACAAAGATTATTACATGCAGTGTCATTTAAATGTATCAAAGTAAGGCTAGGTAGTAAAGTACAAATTTGTGCATGATGCAGAACTGGAAATATACAGTAATAATCAAGGCTATTTTATTACTGAGTTGAAATAGAGCAGGAATAAGATCCTATGTCAGTGAAGGTATTGGGGTGTGCATATGTGTGTATATGAGCAAGAGAGAATTTCACAGTGGAGGCAGGGAGAGAAATAAAAGGGAGTACATATGAAAGAATACATATAAAAGATACAGAAAAAATACAGAAGAGAGTGTGTATAAAAGGGTACAGCGACCAGCCCCAGCAAGGTGCTTGCTGAGGTCATCCATTTACCCACAGAACACAATTTCCTCATTCTGCCCTGCCAGTTTGCATCTTTCCTGACCTGCATGTAGTTCACTCTTTGGGCCTGTTATCTCCTTGCTAAGACTGTTAGCAGGGGAGCCCCAACTGACTCCAGAAGTCACTGTGGTTTCCATGGGCTTTAATAGTTGGGGGAGAGGGAGAGAGCCATAAACACATGGTTTAATGAATATTTGAGGTAGAAGGCACTGATATTTCTGTCAGTGTCACTGAAAGCCATATCCACTTCTGAATCCATTTTACATAGCATTTTACATTACTTCTTAACTTGAAATACACGATAAGGACTAGCAGCAACTTCTTACGGGCAATGTTTTTATGGCCCAAAGCATCCTGAACTGCTGGAGTCATTTCAAATGTAAGGCTTGATCAGGTGGGCAACCTAAGGAGAGAGAATGAAGAGAGTATATCTCACACCGTCCAGAACAGCTGAAGGTCAAAGTATTAATTTGGTTTCCTGCAGCACTGTGGTGCTTGCCCTGAGAGCAGGCCCCTTCAGAGGGGTACAGGACGAAACCCGTGGTGGGCAGAGGTGCACACATGTGTTTGTGCAGTAACCTGTTAGTTTTCCACAGCTTGGAGATCAGCGGTATCTCTTCATATGTAAACGTAATGGCAATAATAAAAAACAAAATTACTGTCTTTCTTTCCAGAATATAAAATTCCAATTTTTCCTTTGTTTGTGAAAAGTCCAAATATGAACCAGTTTTATTTTGCAGTTTCCAGAAAACAGTCTCATCTGACTGGCTCACAGTAATATGAAAGTATTTGGTGACACAGTGAGGTACAAGTGTGGGTATCACAGCTGAAGGCCAAAGCATTGTTTTGGTTTCCAGCAGTATATTTATCTCTGAATTTAGGTGAAGTGGTCAAAAGCATTCAGATTAGCAATGGAAGAAGTTGTTTTATATACAGACTCCCAAGTTATTCATTTAAGATTGGGACCCATTCTTAGGTGCAAATATCTCTGTTTTCTTTGCTATGAGAAGCATTGTGTGACAAATAACACCAGCAGCTTTAAAACAGGATGTTCATTAATATGATTAGTAAAGAATCCCAGAATTTACAAAAATTTGCACACGTTTTATTTTCTTCTGTTGGGGGACAGATGGGAGAGGAGAGCAGTTACATGCTACATGCATGTAAGAAGTGCTGAGAAGACTGGTGAGTGGTGTCTCTGCCTGGGTGGTTTCCTGTATCGTGTTGGGATGAATCAGCTTGTTTGAGTTTTCTCTCCGTTGCCCTTTGGTTTCCTGTCTCGCTCTAGCTGGGCTGGCCTTTTGAAGGCTGACATTTGGAAGCCCTGCTTCGTGAACGGGGACAGTATTCTGGAGGGCTGCTTGTAAATTTTTCACATTGTTTCCCCTTCTTTCCCTAGTTTTCTAATCACCTGTAGAACTGTTGAAAATTTTCCAGGTATGGCTGCAAGTAGTCTTCTGAAAGAGAGAGTGGGTACCCTTCCAGCCAGCTCTGCTTCAACAGATCTCTTTGAATTCCCCTAATAAAGATCTGCTCTGGGATGTGTATTTAAGTTGACAGTTTTTTGTCTAAGTGCACAGAGGGAGAACATTTACTTGAGAGCTGAGCGAGAGTTTTTTGTTAATCTTTTTCCAAGAAAAAGACAGTTGCTGCAAACTTGAAATGATTTTTTTCCCACAGTTTTCCTCACTTTCTTCTCTCTTTTGGAGGCATATCAAAATATTTTGTTCAAATCGGACCTACCAAATCACAATGTTCCTGTTAATCAAATTACAGTGTATTGGGGGTCAGTTTGATTCATGTATACCTACCTACGCTGGGACAGCGCATCAAAAGATGATAAAATTCAGGTAGCTCCTGTTCTCCCTGTCCTTCTCTGCAAGTGGGATTACATAGCTCACAAATTAATATTCTTTCTAGCTCCACTTTTTTCTTATGTTAAATGGTACATAACAAGTGTGAATTGTGTAGTGTATTGATTTGGTGCAGAAGATTAAAAAGTTATTAATAAGCTGTGTTCAAGGGAGTAGGAGGTGGCAGATTTATTTGCACTGTGTTGCAAAATGATACTCACCTAGGGTGAGATCCAGAAACTTGATCTTTATGGTATTGGAAAAATACTTAGGAAATGGGAGGTTTGTTTTCAATCTCTAAATCCCACTGTGAACTAGTGACCAAAACAGAAAGGTTGAATATTCTTGCGGTATTTGATAAGGTTGTTTTGGCAGAATTCTTTCGAAAAGTTCAGGCACGTTTACCTTTCCTATAACGTAAAGGCAATCTGAATACAAGTCTGAGACAATGAAGAAAAAGAAAAGAAATTGAGGGCTATTTTCAGCACCAGAGACAGTTGTACTTTGCATCTGAGACAGGTGTGACTCCGTTTGTGGCTGCTTTTCTCATGCTTTCAGAAGTTATCTCCATCAGAGAGAGTGTGACTGTTTACATTTTGCACTTCCCAACATTTGTTTTACAGAAACACCAGAAGTCGAATGTAGTGACTTCAGTATGAGTTAGCCCAGAGATAAATTTTGGCCCAGTTTTTCATTCCCTTGGAGGAAGGGAGGTTGTTACCCTCTTTGGGTTAGAGACATCATTATCGGCCTCCTCCCAAAGCTGTAATTTTGTGGCTGTTGAGAGGTGTGTTGGAGAGGGATTGATGAGGTGCTGGGCGGCCTCTGGAGCTCTGGGCTGAGCTGGGGGGTATTGTGGCTGGTGGGGCAGCAGGACACTGCTTGCGGGGCGAGGAGCCAGTGCTCGCTTTCGGCTGCTGGAGTCCGGCCCTCTGCCTTCACCCGCAGGAGGCAGGCGCTCCCACGTGCTCTCCTTTCGCCTGTGCGAGACCTTTTTAGTGCCATAAATATTGCAGGGTTTTAAAATTGTTTCCTTGACAATGTATTTGCCACCCAAAGATCAAATTTTGGACTAAGCTTTAGGTGAGGGGGGTAAATATAAGCCCAAAACTGAATGTCATGCCAGATTGCCTCTTCATGTTGGTAGAGCAGGTCCAGCTCCATGTGTGTACTTGACCCAGAGCCTTTCCTGCAATAGGGAAAGCCGAGAAACCAGGAAATAATTATGTGAGGGAGGTGTTTCACTTTTTTAGTTAAAAATGAACTCAAAGGAAGGAGCTGGACTTGGTCCTGCCAGGGTGGTTATCCCTGTGGTGATGCTTGCCCTGACAGCAGGCCCTTTCAGAGAGGTCCAAGATGAAACCCGTGGTGGGCAGACCTGCACCGGTTAGTTTTCCACAGCTTGGAGGTCAGCAGTATTTCTTCATATATAAACTTAATGGCAATAATAAAACAAAAATTACCATCTTTCTTCCCGGAATACAAGATTCCATTTTTTCCTTCATTTGTAAGAAGTCCAGATATGAACCAATTTTACTCTGCAGTTTCCAGAGAACAGTCTCATCTGACTGGTTCATGGTAGCATGAGAGTGGTTGGGGACTTGTAGCCTTATTGAGAGGAAGTGGTATGTGTCATTCCCAGATGTTACCAAAATGTGAAATTCTGAGATACCTGAAATAATGTGCACATTTGGGATCCAAATGTGAGAATTGCATGTAACAAAGATGTCACACGAACATAGGAAGTATTTCAGCTGGAAAGTTATCTTAACTGGGGGAAGTCAGCTCAAAGAGGTCAGGAGTGCAAAAAAGGCTTCTCAGCAAAGCAGCAGTGTGAAAGATGCCTCAAAGGTCTGCCGGAGTGAAACTCAAGTGCTCACCCACTTCGAAGCAAGTACTGGTGTTTGGATGTTTGCAGCAGTATGCTTGCCATCTTATGGCAAAAAAAGATTCCTTTAATATGTATATCTCTGTGTGTATATGTGTGTGTGTATATATATATATATGTATATATATATATCTGTATATTCTTCTGTAATTATGGTGTATTCCACTTGTAATTCAGCGATTCGGTACCTCTTACAGAAGTCAGCCGTTCTTCTTTTTGAGTCCGTGTGAAGAATAGCTCAGACAGTGATTACTTCCTGTCAAAATCTGTATTTTTTGTATTTTAACAGCAGTGCAAATGTGTGGTTTTGGAAGCAGCTGTGCTGACCTTGGTGCCGTGCAGTGGCCGGGGCAGGCAGGGGCTTGCAGACCTCCGAAGTCTGATTCATGGTTCAGCCCCGAGAGCAGCAGGCTTCTCTCAGGACCCACTGTTTCTTTAAAATAGTTTACTGGCTATTAAAATAAATCATTCGGAGGTGGAAGTCCTGTGAAAACATGGTTGCTCTCAGGAGTGACAGTGTCACTCAGTAGGGCCAAGCTCAGTGTAACTCTTGGGCTTGTTTTTTCCCTGCAGATCCAGCCAATTTAGTACTGCGAGTTCTCGTCCCCCTTAAAGAGGCTAGGGGAGAGGATTGCTTGTTGTCGTCCTGTCCACGTTTTTTTTTTCTTTCTTTTTTAAGAGCTAGCTCTTTTTAGAACAAAAATGTACTGCCCAGCAGAACATTGTGTTGGGAAAAAATGTTGTCATATTAAAGCGTATTTATTATCCCATAATTCCTTTCTCTGAAATTGATTTCTGGCTTAATTCAATAAAATGAAGGTTCACACTGTGTCACTCCTTTGTGAATGTTGCACTTCAGCATTAAGTGGCTGCTTTGAACAGCAAAAATGTAGTCTTACAGCATGTCTTGCAAAAGCCCAGCAAGATCCCTTTGCCATCAGGTATGGGTCAAATAATTTCGTTGCTTATAGGAATCTATAAATAATTGTCTGCTCCGTTGTTTGACCTTTAATTATTTCTTCTGTTAAACCCAGAGATTTAAAAACTTAACCCTCAACTTTGCATGCCAAGAGGGACGGCAGTCTGCAGCCTGTTCTCTTGGGCTGCGCGGCAGGATGGGGCCTGCAGGGTGGCCTCTCTGCTGCGGGAAACACTCCCATACCTTTCCATGTTCCTTGCCTAGGAACGATGCCACGCTGACAGCCCTGCTTGTCTGCAGGACAGAAGTATGTCAGCAGGACAAGTTGCCTTATAACGCTTCTTAAATCTGACCTGGAGAAGCTTGCCCTTACAGACAGGTGGGGGTTTTGCCCTCCCTGCATGTGCTTGGTCAGCACCTGCTGCACTGGTGGCTGCACAGCTGATTGCACCTGGGTGCCATTTAACCACCATTTCTGGGTAAGACTAGATAAGAATTGCAAACTTAATGTAGAAGGTACTATATCCATTGCTAAGCACCAGAGCTGAAACACTCCATGCTTTATTTGGTAATATATCATACATAAAAGGATCTTTATTTACTCAGGAAAACGGTTTTAAAAGAATGACTAAAAATAGTAGTCTGGATCTTTTCTGTCTCTGGTATTGGGTGTGTTTTGGGATTACTTTGGGTCTTACAGTTACTTCACGAGTTAGAAACTCGGGTTTTTTTTCAATGTAAGTTGATATTCATAAAAAAGTGAATCCAAGAATCTTGGGACCTGTAGAAAAATGCTGAATCTTACAGTTTTTGTGATGAGGTGGTTGTAGTTGATAATGCCATAAACACGGGGTCTTTTATGAAAACATGTTGTGAAGATAATGTAAACTTCCAGGGTACCTTATTTTCAAATAGAGATAAATATTTTTGCCTTCAGTTCATTTTTTTGAAGGCCAAATTCATAATGTACTGAAGTGAGTAAAAAGCTGAAAAGCCAATGGGATATGTGGCTACTGGGGGAAATTCTGCAACTTCTTGCAGTGACTGTGCTCGCTTTAATTGAGGATTTCTTGTTCTGCTGTCAAAGTGAAGAGAAAACAGCGTGTTTTGCTACCCACTGAGAAACACGAAAATACCAGTAGATTTGCATGGACTTACAACTGAAATCTTAGTAATGCAGTCCCTGTAGAAACATCCATTGTAATCAAATTCTTGGGATGTTACTGTGTAATAATCGGACTCATTGATCTGGGCAAAGATAAACTCGGAAACACAGCAGCCAAGAGTGCCTCCGTTGTTAAATCACACAAGAGTGAATTTAGGTCCTGTTCGGGGGATGTGCGTTTCAAAGGCGTCTGCTGAGCAGTTTGGGTTGGTTGGGGGCAGGAAATATTCTGCAGCGTTAACTGCAGATTAGGCATATTATTTGCATTGGTACATTCTCATTCAGCATTTTGGGAAATTTTGACTTTTGCTTCACACGCAGTCATTGGATGTGATCCAGCCACATATATATTACGTCTCTGAACTTGCAATTCCAGACCTTGTTCACTGCGTTATTTCTATGTACAAATTGTGTGAAATTGGGCATTTAAGGCCAGTGGAGTCCCTTGCAACCATGGAGAGAGAGCTCCTCTGCTGCAGGAGGAGGGTGTGCACCAAGTACCGCTCAGATTCCTTCCTAGCAGTGCTGTAGAGCTTGAATTTTATTTGTAACTCCTTAAAAAAGAAACAAAGTCTTATATAAAGCTCTCTAACTTCTGTGGGGAAAAAAAGCATTTACTTGTCAGCTCACAGTGTCCCCGGTGCATTGCACATAATAACGTAATTCCTGTCTCCTTTGTTCTTCAGAGGACATTTTATATTTTCACTATGGTTTAAGTCCGCTCGGTGCTTGTGAAAGGAGTCCCAGTGACAGCACTGAGGGTGGAATTTCCTCTTTAAGAGGTACAACCTGGGCAAACTTCACAGACCTGCCGTGTGCTGCGGGGAACGTCCCTGATGGGTGGGACGATATTTTTGCCTCTCCACTGAGCTCTGTGTCCGGAGCTTGCTAACATCTTTGCTCTAGTTTGACTGAGGCTTGACTGTAGCCCTCCTTCTCTGGCTGTCAGCTGTGGGTTGATTGGCAGGTTTTTGTTCCCAGATGTGTCCCTTGCATCTCCAGTGTGTTGCCTGTCCCTTTTGATACTGATTTGAGAAAACATGCATGTCCTTCCCAGAAGTTGTGAGGTTTCTAATTGTCGGTAAGTCCATTCATGCATGATGCAGCTTCAAGAACATGAAGTGCTCTTATGCGTCTGTCTTAACTTATGAACATTTTGAACAGGATGCCTGCCAAAGCCTTGTGCTCCAACGTTAAGATCTTAAAAAGAAAGGAGACTCGAGGTCTTTCTCTGCAGAAACTGATTTTCCGTTACCCTTTTAACTTGCACAGCATGCACAATACCGCTGTGCCTTCCTTTCCAGTGATAGTTAATTTTGTGAAGTAGTTACCCTCTGATGGGAAGGGAATTGTAAAATTTAGTATTGTGCTTGACCTATTTTATTATACAGGGCAAAATGGCAGAAGGAAAGATTTATATAAATTATGTTAATTATGATCAATTACTGTCAGTACCAAACAGTTAATGATGACTCTGTCCCTGCTGTACAGTAAAGCTGTTGTGTGCTGTCAGGCCCCTTTGCTCTGAATGGTGTCTCAGAGGCAGACAGATTCCTGATTGTTCAAGAAGAATGGTAAGAGCTAAAGGATAAAAGATTAATATTTAACAGCATTAGGTTTGACTGTTAAAATAAAGCTCAAATATAGGACTCTTCTGATAATAAATAAAGAATTGTGCTGACAAATTAAAATATCCTGAAACTGATTGAATAATGGGGTATCTAGTGCTATTCTTTACATGAAATACATTTAGAAGTTGTTCAATTAAATGCATCAAGAAATAAAGAAGTACCTCTCATCTTACAGATTATAAATACTATATATAGAATATTTGTGGCAGTTGCAAAATTTGTATTTCAGTGAGGAACTGTTAAAACTTTTACATGTGTTTTCTTCCTACTGTGCATCCCATCTTGTCAGAACAGCAAGACAGGAGGAATTCACACATCATTTTCCAGTTAAATAATACGTAGCTTCCCATTCAGGACAGCTCTTAGGTTGTCATTTGAGAGCATGCTTAACTACAAGCATCTCCTTAAGTGTAGTTGACTTCAGGGAGACTTTTTCTTCAAGTGCTGTCATGTAGCAAGCCTTCATTTCTTACCCAAACCCACATTTTCCTTGCAGTAGTTTAAAATGTTTTTGTCTCTGGAACCCTTTAACATACAGAGGACTGGATCTTCTGCTGAATAATTCATGGTGCCTCTCAGGGCTGCGACGGAGCAGTGTCAGCGTATGCTGGCCAAGGAGGTGGCCTCTTATGTATTGCAAGCAGGGAATAAAATGAAAGTGGAGCTGCCAGCTTGGCAAATTGCCAGGCCGACTTATGCATAGCAGTGGAAAGATGGACAATGTTTAGAAAGAAAAGCTACTTAAATGGCTGGTGTCTGATTTTACAATTTATGAAATGTTCCATGTACAGTATTTTTTAGAATAAAACATCTGGAACGCATTTTGCTTGGGGGATTTGTATAAATGATACCGAAATGTGGGGTCTGTTTCTGTTTTATTTTATTTTCTGTAATAGCTACAGGTAAACGGAACTGAGAAGGCTTTTGTGATGCTTCTTTCTTTTTGCTACGATTTTCTCTTTCCCTGGTTACACTGGGATTAGACCTTAATGGCATAATTAGCTCTTGTGTAGTAAAGTGGCTTAGAATGATAATTCCATTTCTAGGGTGGTGAAACATAGCAAAGAAAATAAGAATGCACAAATAATTTCTTAGTAACTGTCAGATAATAATTGGGTAAATAGAGACATGCACAGCTGTTTTGTGTGGAGCGTTTTCCAGACCTACTTGTGATAACTTTATAGCCAGGGCCACTTCTAAGTGGCTCCATCCCACTTTCATGTAACACACTGTGGAATTTTTTCTGTTTTCATAATTAACCAGTCCTTCAAGTATTGGAGGCCACAGTACAAAAAGAACGTACTTTTAAAACTGTTCATTTTAGTTTATAAAAGTGGGACTAATTGTGAGAAAGGCTGTTTTGCTTGCATATCTAGGCTGCTTCACAAAATCACACACATGATATGCACTTTTTCACATTAAAACTCCTTTCTACTAAGAGCACCTCATTTTGCAGGCTTGTTGGCCTAGCTTTGCACTCACTGTGTTTTCCTCCTCATTTTTGGAATTCATTGCTATCGCTAGAAGTGGGAGTCACAGGGATACTGTGAATAGGCTGGGAATAATAGCATGTTAGCAGCAGGTTAATTGATTGAACCGCTCAAGCCAGCACAAGTCTTGACTTTCAAGTCTTGACTTAAAACACTGTTTATTGCTGCAGTTGATGGCATTAGGCAGTGGGCTGGTGTGTGTAGGTCTTTGAAATCAATTAATTGTCACTGCCTGGAGAGCAAGTTGAATATCCGTAGAAATGACAAACTTGTTTGAAAACATTTTTCTGTAGGAAATTAGTAGGGAAGCTAAATTTTTTTGATTCCCTGAAATATTCTGTATATTTGTTCTTTAGGAAAGAGAAATCAAACTTGTTACTTGCCTATCTGGACCTCGTTAATATTGGTGGGAATTGTGTGGTTCAACGTCATTTCCATGACTGGAAATCCTGTGTTTTACTGCATTTTAAAATAGGGTATCGTGTTAGTCCTAAATGTGATTGAGCGTCGCTATAGTGCTAGCTTTGTCTGTAGAATATGTGTGCAAGAAAAGAACCTTTTAGAAGTTAAGCTTGATTCACCGAGGAAGAAGGCTCGGGCCAAGCGGAGCGTGTTGGTGCTAGACGTGGCGGTTGCCGCGCACAACCGCTGCGGTCCCGCCGGCGCCGTGATGGCCGGCATGGCGCTGGGCGCGTGCCGCAGCATCAGTCACGCGGGCTGCCCTGCCGTCCTGCCCTGCCGTCCTGCCCGGGGAGGTTCGACCAGATCCACAGCAAGCGTCGTGGAGGGTGGGCCGGCGTCTGCTGCCTTTGCCCCGTGCCCGGGGAGCCGGAGCCGGGGCCCAGGCGCCAGCCTCCGCCGAGCAGCAAGTGTCAGCTGCTGACACCTGTAATGGCTTAATCGGGCTCGAGGAGGAGCCTCCGGCAGGGGCAGGGGCAGTTTGAGAAATTCCCAGTTCTGCTTGAGCAGTCAGCTCTAAAACAATTATAACCCTGCAATATTTTTTTCTTGCTGTTTATATGCAATATAAATTATTATACATATTATTCCACAAGTTTGTAGGAATGAGAAGCATTTTTTATTATTTCTTTGTTCCTGTGGTTTTTGACATTTCATTGTACTTTCTCGTATGCAGTAACCGTTACCTAGCATTTGCAATTGCTTATGACTGTCTGCTAGTGTTCACGAGCTTTTATACAGCAAACAAAGTATTTTTAATTAAGAAACCAATAATAAAATCATGATGTTGGAAGAGCACCTACTTAGTGCCCATAAAATGACACTAAGTTCATTATTTGTAAATTATCTAGATGCTAATTTGGTTCTGTCCTTCAACAGCATTTTGTTTCTTAGTAGACAGGAAACATGCAACTCTTGATTGCTGTCTCCAAAGCTCCTTTCTGGAGTTTTGAACTTTTGTTAGCACTTGTATCATGATGCTTGGTAGCTGGACAGACTGTGCCTTATAAATGTCAAAAAAGTTAGGTTTTTTGGGGGGAGAGGGGGAGGGGGAAGCAAAAGACAATTTAAATAAATCGATGAAGCTTTATCAGTGAGTACCAGGTCAGGCTCATGGTAACCTTTCTGAAGGGCTGCTGCCTGTTCCTTTGACTTTGGAAACACAGAAGTGTACTGTTTCAGAGCTGGAATAAATGGAGGTCATTGCCTTTTTATTTTAGACATCAAACTGATGGCTGACAAACCTTTCTTATGCATTTTTTCCCCCAAATAGCTTGAGCACATAACTGTATTTGTTATAGCCTAACCTTTTAAAGGTAGGGATATTAAACTGTTAAGGTTCTTTTCTTATTTTTAAGTTTTAATGTGGAACAGAAGTTAAGACTGCAGCCAGTCTCTGCTCCAAACTTGTTCGTGTGATCATGTGCAGGACTCCTTCTTTGCTAAGTATAAAGTGTAAACAACAGTATTTTACTCTCCCAGTCATATGTCAGTTTGACAGCCTGGGCCAGAGGGTGCTGGAGACGTACGGGTAGTATTAACATCAGCGATTTGTGTTTGCGTGGAGGCTTTAGCATGTGTAACCTGGCCATTCATAAGAAAGAATTTTAGTTCAGCGTGCTGGGATTTCTCTAAAAGGTATTGATAGATTTTTCCTAGTTTCCAGGCTGCGCCACGAAGGAGGAATTGCATGGACGACAGCCGTAGAGGTTTGCCGCTTTTGCAGCCGATGATTTGCTTGGCAGCGACCCTTCGGCATTCCCGCGCGGCAGCAGAGGGAAGGCTGCAAATCCTCATGGGGCTTCAGTTCGTCTGAGGCAAACTGGCAGGTTTTAAAGGGTGATTCTTGTGGCTTTGAGAGTTTGAAAGCATCAGAGAAGCTCAAACTCAACCCAAGCCCTTGTTTGGGGTAGCCTTCTGCAGCGGGCCGAGCTTCAGTGTCCGAACGCTCCCCCACACTTTCGTTCTGACCCGATTTAAACTATAATGGCATCGTCGCTGGGCGGTAGCGACGCCAAGACTTTGTTTATGTAACGTGGCGATTAGTCAGTTAAATGAGCAGTCATCACTGTTGTACCAAAATGGTACGTATTAAATAATTCCAGCTGCCCTCCGGGGAGGGGGAGCCTCCCACTTTCTCTCTTTGCGATTCCCCCTCTGAGCACAGCACTTTCTGCAGGGCAGATGTCGCGGTGCACGAACCCGCTTTCCCCTTCCCTGAGCACCTCTTCCTACTCGTTAGCGAGGGTAGCCGAGAGCTAGCGTGCATGGGGAGCTCTGCTACAGAAAGTGTGTATTAATAGCCTGCATATTTGACTAGCCAGCTGGCCTCGCGTCTCAGAGGAAAGCAGGGGTTTCCTGTGTGCTCCTGCTTCGGGTGACACCGGAAAGTGGAAGTCTGGGTCGTGTCTGTCGCCTGTAAGCCGCCTCAATTAACAGGAAAATGTGGAGTAACTTCCATGGACTTAATGGAACCTGTACTGGATCTACGGGGCACTGAGACCTAGTTCATGTTCCAGGCATTTTAAATTTTGCCTGCATTTATACTATATATAAAGATTTTTTTAATACAAATTCTCCACTGTTTTGCATTTATACTATATGTAAAAAAGTCTTTTCAATATAAATTCCCCACTGTTTTGCATTGTACTGCCAGTGACAGTGGTAGTAAATTCTGGTTCCAGCTTAGAAGCAGCAGGTTTTTTTTCTCTACATAGTATGTGCCGTGATACACACACCAGTTTGGAAGCCCTTCCTTTACTGCGATGTAAAAGAAGTTGTTGATGACCTGTTTTGTTTTACTTTTTAGATAAACTGACATTATCATGAATGTTTTGGGGGTATATGCCATTTCTTTACCATTACCCAAAGGTTCACTTTGTGAAAGCTTTGTTGTTAAAATATGAGCACCTTATTTCAAACTGTACTTACTCCACAGTGGATCAAGAGACTTTAGAATTAAGCTGAGTTTATGCTACACATGTCCATAGAAGACGTTAATCAGGAATAGTTGCTTCATGGTGGATTCTTGCTGTTCTAGCTTGAGTGACTTTCCAAGGTAGAGAGTCCTCCTCTTTTAGCTAATCTGGTCAACTCTAGGGTTAGGTCATGTATTTTCATGATTTCCTTGAAGACACCTTGAAAACAACCAGCTTGAGCCTTCTTGCTCCCCAAGCTCGGACACCGAATATTGGCACCGTTTGGGCAATACCACCGTTTTGCAGCAGGCAGCAGGATCTGAGGCTCATCACGGGGAGGGTGGTGTTGCAAAGAATCCAGCAAGCTGGCGTGCCCCAGCTGACAGGTCTCTTTTTTGCATCGGGATCATCAAAAAACCTCAGGGCTTTAGCCAGCCCTGCGAGGACGGTGTTAGCAAGCTCTAGGGGCCATTCTGGGAAATGGAGGCTGCGGTGGGTCAGCGAGGCCTGCCGGGCAGCGCAGAGGGAGGTTTGCTATCTGGCCATGATGCTCTCTTCACTGGAGAATGTTTGTTACTTTATTTATTTTATTAAGTGTCCTTGTTCCTTGTCAGCCCTTTCTGCCCTGCCTTGCCACCTCCCGACAGAGATGTCATGGCTCTGACAACGTATGTTTTTTCTACTAACATTAAGCCAGTTGGCTTCATATTCTTTTTTTTTTCTTTTAATTTGTGTTAGTTTTTCAAACCGAGATTTCTTTTGATTAAAGTCTGTCTTCCTTCTATGGCAGTTTTTGTTCCTTATAGCTAAGCATGCTGGCTGGAGTAGAGCGCTGGAGTAGAGATGTCTTTATTTCCATTATTGTTTTTCTCTGTGATATTGTAGGTATCTGAGCAAGTATGTGAATGGCTGAAACATGCAGTGAGGGCTAAATTCTGCAAGTTCTGTTTTCCTGGAGAATGCACCATTTTTCTATTCAGCTTCAAAATTATAGGCCTTATGCTGAAATTAGACCTGCAGCTGGTCTTCCTTGTTAAGAAACCATTGTTTTCACTAGATATTTCGAAAACTATAATGGTATCTTTCTAAAAGGGAAAATAATGTACAGAATTAAGTAATAGCCCTCCTTCAGTGCAACATAACCAGGTGTACCAGGTAGGCAGTTGCCTCAGTATGGATGCTCACACACTGTGAGTTGAAGATGTTGTTTAAGTGTTTTGCTGGCTCTGGCCCTCGAGGCAAAAACATTTGCTTATAATTTTGGTGCTCTGGCTTCTGCTATCTTGATAGACCTTTTAATTATTTATTGGCAAAAATGCTGAAGGAGAGTGAATTTCAAAGATGCTTGCACTTTAAATCGACACATGCAAACTGCCTTTAAAATGCCTACTTCAGCATGCAATGAGGAAGCCAGACCCATCAGACCAGTCCCAATCACTGGAGTGCAAATGCTGTGCAAAGATGTAACGTGAAATTTCTAAAAACGTTGAACTAACTTTTCCATAGTGCTTAAAGGCATACAACTCTCATCGACTCTGAACAAAATTTTGAGTTCTCAGTAGAGCTGGGTAGGGAGAACTTTTTTCTAACCAGATATACATTTGGGGGATTTGAAATGTTTTTCACTCACATTAAAATCAGATGAAATCTTCTGATATCTTCCTAAAAGGAGAGCGACAGGTACTGCCTCAGCGCAGTGCTGTGCTATGCACACGTGTGCCAGAGAGCCTGCAGAGGTTTGCTCGTTCTCCCCGCTGCCCACCTGGGAGGTGACGTCCGTAACACCAGGCCCAGGTAGTATCAATTTCAGAGAGGTCCCTTCTCTACCAGCCTTTGCAGCATCGTGGAAATGCCTCCTGTGAACTGAGAGAAGTGGCACGCGTGCTCCAAACACCGTGTCTTGAGAATCAATATACCCTGCAGAATGGAACAACTTGGCACGACATAGTGACCTGGAGATGGTCCTCAGCTCAAGCCTGTTCAAGATGAAAGCAACTGGAAAGTTTTACTTGTTAAATCTGAAATAACAGCTAGAAATCCGCGAGTAGAGATAGGTAATGAAGGAAAGAATGCATTTGTGTTACTTAAGTTTAGAGCTTTCTTTCTTGCTGTAAGAGTTTGCATTTATTATATAGTCACAGCTCTTAGCTGGAAATTCAGTTCAGAAGCAACTCTTTGTCTGTAGGTTGCATTCATAGAAGACTCTTTTTGAATCGGGGACGTACAGTGTCTTGTTAACCTGTCTCAGGACTGGTTTGGGTGTTTGTTTAAATTCTGACTCATATCTCTTACCTTCCCCTAAGATCATTGATTCTTAGGTTGTGGTTCACAGACATGTCTGCTTGTGGAAAAGCAGGTTTACGCAGTTCCTATCTCTCTCTTTCTGCCATCATTTCAAAGAGTTGTTTCTAATCCAGATCAGTTCCCTAATCCAGATCAATTCCTTAATCCAGTTTGCTATGCAGCCCCGCAGAAGACCTACTGGAACAACTGAGACAGTAGGAGCAAGTCTGGAAAATGAGGAGCACAGGCAGGACAGGAGTTAAAGAAAAGGAGGCAGTTGTGAATGGCTCCAACCAGCTAATGATGGTGTGGCTGCAGGGATATAACTGCACTGCAAATAAATATGGGGACTTCATTTCCAACACTGTCGGTTCAACATCTTTCCCTAAAATGGAATTACGTTGTCATGTTGATGACGTGGGCGATGTGAAACTGCATGCGAGTGTATGTAGGGAGAGTTGGTGAGAAGCCAGGCTACCCCTGAGATCCGAAGAGTTTGTCTTACAAATGAATAGGAGAAGTTGTATGGAAAAAAAATGAATGGTTATGAAAGGAATTTTATTCTAGTCTCCTAGATGGTCATGGTTTTGACATGGACCTCGGCTATGTAGTAGCAAAGATGGAATGTCTTCCCGAAGGAGTGGTGTGCCCTGGCCCGAGCAGTGTCTGGAGTGGAGGCTTCGCTGTGGGGCAGAGCTCTGGCTCAGAGACCAGGCGGTCAATCAGTGATGATAGGTGGTATATCCCTGGAAATGCAAGTGCCAGGTAGGGTGACCAGCAGCCAGAGTCAAAGTCTTACATTACAGGTTTAATTAAGTAGTCTTGGGAAATATGCATCGTCTGAGCATTATAACATACAGCAGGAACTTTGGGTCAAAGCCAAAGGATAACATGAATTAAACCACATCTTAACCACATACATTACAAGGATTTATATTCTTTGCTGGAGCTGAATAATACATTACTGTAGTGCCATAACTGGTGTTATATATGACCTTATAAAATGTTGTGATCCTTTCAAAGGTTTATTATTAGGTAAAAAATGAAGTATTTCTTCCCAGTTATCACACTTTCATGGTTTTCCTATGTTTGAAATTGCTTTTGGAACATAGCCTGAAAAGAACAATTACACTTGCATCATTTTGTATATCTAAAATAACTTACTTTTAGGCAAATTTGCATAGCTTGCTTGTATACAGGTATATAAAGATATAATAATACTAAATGTAGCATAGAATAGCTGTGGAATGCTTTGCTTCTCTTTGCCAAAATTTCATTTAATCATGAGATACCATCTCATGGATTGAGAACAAACTTGTAATTTCAGAACAAAATACGAAACTTGCTTCTTTAGTTTAAGCTTCTGTTACGTATTACTGCAGACTAACAAAAGTAATAGGAAACAATAAATAGCTTAAAGAGTGTGTCATGTCTGCATAAGAAAATGAGTGTGCATCTAAGCAGTGAAGCCAAGCAAAGAAATATCAGCACAATTGTGCCAATCACCATTTTATCGGGTGGGGGAAAAATGGAGTCGCAAAGCACTTGCAATGTCTCCCTCAAGATCCCAGTGTAGGTCACTAGCCAAGCCATGACATTAGGTTTCTTGGTTCTCTTCTCCTGTTACAATTAGCAGCCAGGCATTTCTCCTCGCAGACCCGGAGTTTCCTTCCCAAATGCCCTGATACTGGAATTGCAGAAAAATTTCTCTGTTGTAACTTCACCCCTGCAGTGTTGGCAAGCTTGTACTGTGTAAAGAGAAAAACCAGCTCGGAAGTACCCGTGTGATGTATTTTGAGCAACAGTATCTGAGAACATTATATCGCTGTAGAGTGGATTGTATTTACAGTCTGCTTACAGGTACAGGCTCCGACCTTCCTGAGTGTATCTTAGTCGCTTTGGTGTAGCGCTGTGGCTGAACTGTGGCTTCCATTGCTGTGCTCCACAAGGGCAATGTCCATTCCTTTTACTGAATGCTGTTGTTGATTTGCAAACCAGACAGGGTACTAAAATCATTTTCTAAGTTTGTCTTAGTTAGATCCATTTACAGAAATGGAAATAAATGCAAAGAATGATTCTGGCTCTGGCAATTAAGAGAATAAAATGTAACAATTTAGGATGACTCTGGGCAAAGTTCCAATAGTTGGTGAACGCTCAGCAGAGTCTTGGAGGTTTCTACAGTTTCTGCAGTGTTTAGGGACATAAAATCCTCTGCTAGCTTTGAAAATGCCCCAAATTCAGTACAGGAAGCTGAGGGTGGGGGTGTGGTGGTTCGTGTATGTACCTGTCTACCTCTGTAAAAGGAACTGATGCTTGGGCAAGAGGGAAATAAATTGATGAAAGATATGGCTGTGCTGTCCTAGGCTGCTTCTCTAAGGGTAGCTGATAAATAACTGTTCTCAGTAGCTGCCAATGACCTGTTACGATAAGAATATTTTCATAACAAAAGCCAGTACAGTTTCTGTTACACCTGCCTGGGCTGGTTGGTTTTTTGAAGACTTGTTTGTTTCCTTCTATGTATGACTCTGCTAACTGGGCTTTTTCACAAGGACCGTAATTTCTAACTTTACTTCTCTTGTAATTAACCTTGCGACAGCCATTTGAACTGTTTCCCTGACATGCCATTAAAGCAGGACGGCTGTATCATCTGTAGAACCGTATGTCCATAGAAGGTATGCATTTCCCCTTTCTTTGGTTTCTAATGGATTTCCCTAGCAGATATGCTACAGGGTAGACCAGCCTTCCAAGCAAATATTTTCCAAAGATATTGAAAGGCCTAGTCTCAAAAAACTTCCTTTAGTTACATGTCTTCCTTGGATCATGCGGTGGCAGCACCCTATTCTTTAAGCATCTTCGCATAAGTATCTCTGGAGCTGAGTGCATGTTCTCTCTGCTTTTTATTATTATTATTAATTTATTAAATATATGTACTTAGTGTTAAAAGTAATTTTGTTTCAGCAGAAATGTGATGCGCTTTCTCCATTAGAATCTAGACATGGCCTTGTTTCAGTATCAGCTAGGTATGAGCTTGGTATATCTAGTTACTGGGAGCCTGGGAAAATGAATTTATACTGCAGTTCCTCTAGATAGCTAAATGAATACAAAACTTCTTAGCATTAGTTTAAAAATTCTGACAGGATCTCCTTGATATTTAACCAAGCATTAAATACCTGTCCAGAGAGCACATGCAGTAACAGCCCGCATATAGATTTTCAAACAAGCATAATGCAAGTCATTTGATATTTCTGCATCACCCTTCATGCCGTATTCTTTGGGTTTGTATGTTCTTCTGTTGTTCTTCTGTGACTCAAATGCAAACATATAGGTATACGCTAGCTGAGAAAGACAAGTATTTTCATCATCATCATTATAAAATAAAGCTGCATAAGTCTCTCTGGGTAATTGCACTTACTGTAGGTGATGCCATGGTCTAAGCATGAGAAAGGGGTGCATCGATTATTCTTCTCCTTGGTATCTTAGACTTGCCAGAGTCCCAGATAATCTTCTCAGACAAGGCCTGATTCTCCTTATCTTTTTGCCTTAACTAGCCAGCTGGGAATTTGTCTTGAACTTCTAGCTGTCATAAAATAGCTGCTGCTTATGTCAGCTTTTCAGCTCTCCTAAGTCTTGCTGAAAGGGGTTTTAGAAGGTGAAGTATGCCTCAGCTACTCCAGCTGTGTTCAGAAAGTCCATGATTTGTGTAAATTAAAGAAGCCTCCAGATGGCTTGTAGGCATCAAGGATATTGATGTAGACAGACATAGTTTGCTCCAGGATATTCGGACCTGCCTGGTATCAAAATGGTGATAGGGAAAGAGGGACTTTGGCTTAACTATTGTTACTTCTAAACCTTCAGGGCTAAGTGTTTTACAAACACAGTCCACCTTTGCAAAGAAGAGACATTTATTCCTTTTTTAGAGAAAGGGAATTAGAAATGAAGTGTTTAGACTCCATCTCTTTACAACAGCATCTAGTTTGAGATTTGATTGCCCAATTTGAGATCCCAGGAGGAGCTTAGCATCTCCTTCAAACAAAGCAGCTGTGGACATGCCAAAACGGAGGTGCAGAAAGTCTTGAGTGCTTTGGGGTTTAAGTGACTTAGCATACCTTAGTCTGGCAGCATGACATGGAGCTGAAGGTAGTGAACTAGCCTTGCGTTTCGATCATGGTGCTGCCTGATCAGAGCCTCTGTTCCATCCACTTTTGAATGGGGAAGGACTGGCTGGCTGAAGGGAAATGTCTTTGGAGGGCTGAACCAACAGAAGTCATGATGCTAACACCATGGGTAGGCATGAAGTATAATTTAATTAAATAATTTCTGAATGGAGCCTGAAGTTTGTTTCAAAGGATTCACCCTCCCCCAAAGATTCTCTCAAACTATCTTAAATGTTCCGCTCACCCCAGGCCCCTGGGAGCAGACTGTGAACACTTGGTATCCATCAAATTTTTTAGTCTTCCACTTTGAGGTAAGCTTAGTGCTAGACAGTCCCTATTCTGATGAATGAGTGTCAGTGCGTCAGATTGGTTTTACTGCTTTGCCTTAATTAATGTTGCTTCATTTTTCAGCTTTTCTTTAACTGCAGTTTTGTCAAAAGCTTGTCTTACTCTTCAGTAATAACCTGAGGTGTCATTGCATGCAATTCTGCATTTTCCCAAAGGGACGTCCAAATTTTTATGCCATTAACTTTAGTTAAATCTGAGCTCAGTTGCTTCTAGCATTCACATGGTATCTTCTTTTTAAACAAAGATGCCTTTGGAAGGGATGTTAATGATTTGAGTGGTTCATCAGGCCCTACAATACCTAGTGTCCCGTGTTCTGTGCGAAAGATAGTCAGCTATGAAGCAAATGCAGGGAAGGCTGAATACCCAGCTTTAGTTAAATAATTTGCTGTGTGCTGTTTCCCTGTTTATGATTCAGTTTAAAGGCCCTTTTAAGTGAAATTGGATACACTACAGAGTGTTGGTTTCATGTGTTTTATTTGCAGTTTAATCAGCGTGATCCAGCTGCCAGTGCACGGGAAACTGGAGCTCGATTTTTAATTATCCCTGCTTTGCCTGAGTTAGGAATTCCCAGTAGTGCTGTCTGAGAAAAGATGCCAAAAACCGCATTGTTCTTTAATTAGCTGTTGTAATTGTTTCAGTCTAATCTCCGTGATTAGCAGCAGCATTAAATACAGCAGTAAGAATAGGCCTGCCCTCTTTGTGCTGCCCTAGTAAACACAATATTCTTAGTTCTGGTAAGGGACGTAATATAAAATCAATTAGAACACAACCAGTGTTGATTGGAAAATGATAAAGAGCAGCCACCATGAAGTGCTGATTGCTTTGTAAACTTGGTTTATAACGATGCTTTTGGGATGGCTTTATTGCCCAGTTTTGGGGGAGAACACCGGAAGAACAACCTCTGTTACATAGAAGCCGTTGGGGATCTCAAGGAGACTCCATCCCACATGAAGCCCCATCAGAAGCGTCGAAATGAGCTTTGCTGTGAATGAGGTTTGTGCCTGTCCAGTTTTTAGAAGAGGGTTATTCATGCCATCTGAGCAGCTGTTTTGTCCAATACAAACAATTGCAGAATATTTCCCCAAGAAATTAGTTTCTAACCTAAGGTGTTTTTTTTTTTTAAAAAAAAAAAAAAAAGCCTCAAGTTGCTCTGCAGTGGTGGTACATTTGTAATGGAAATTCTGCTCTTGCAAGGTACATTCCCGCACAAGCGTATGTGTTAGATTTGTTTCAGTACAAGTTCTTCTTGTCACCCAATCAGGTTGACAGATATTTAGATGCTTAATGATACAGGAAAAATACTTAGTGAGATAGAAGTATAACTCCCATGCCTGCTTCAGTGGTGTTGAAAACCGTGCTAAGGTATGAGTTATTATCTTTAAGTGCCTAAATATCTTTGTAAATCTGGCCTTAAGTATCATTGCATGTGGGAAAAGTAGGAATAAAACTCTTGGGAAATGCAGACTAAAAGTAGGTCTTGTAGTTTAAAGTGAATGTCTGTGAGCATAAAATGAGCACTTGTAAAGAAGCATAATTGTTGTAATAATGATTGTAGTCACAGACTGTGGAAGTGTGAATGGTTTTGCTGACGTTATGTTTTTGCAAAGTAATTGCTATAGCTTCTTGTGTTTTTGGTGACATCTGTCAGAGCTCTTTTGTAAGCTGATAAAGGCCAGGTCCAACTATGTTCAAGTGTCATCAGCAGGACGGCAGCATTGGCTCAGGGTACCCATGTCAGTGTGCAGGTGTGACACAGATGGGGCGATGCTTCACCAGTGCTTGTCAGGAGAAAGTCCAGGGCTCTGTGCTCTTCAAGTCAGAGCATTTGCAGGTGACACCCTACTTTGGGAGATGAAGAGACCATGTCTGCCTTCAGATGCCACTGCCAGATGTGGCTGTGACCCCAAATCTGCAGTCTCATGGTGCTGGCATCGGATGCAGGGACTAAAATGGTATAATTCAGGAACAGCAGCTGCAAGTTTTAAAGACTTCTTGCAGGTGGCTAGAGGGTTCACTGAAGTTATCGCTCTGACAACAAGCGTTTTCCTTGTTGGCAACAGAAAAACCAAAGGGAGAGGTGGAGTTGGGTCTTTGGCAGCTGGTCTCATCGAGAATAGTGTATCTGACTGTCAGCAAATGCTCCTGAGACAGCGCCTACCTGCACAGAAATCCACCACTGCTACCGTCCAGGGGTGATGCAGTGTGCGAACAATGTAGTAACTCTACAAAATACTTGAGGATTATGTTCAACTACACATTTTCAGTTAATTGGCTTCCAGGACTAATTGCACTGTGTCCTGTTCCTGTGTGCTTCCATATAGCTCTACTGCTAGGGGGGAATAAAATACTTGTTTATGAAAAATAAAGGATTGCCAATTACAATCAATTGTGTTGGCTCATCATGCTTTAGATGATCAAATCACGTAGGGTTATTCAAAGCAAATAATATAATAGGTATGTTTCTGCCCTGTTTCACTGTATCCTTTGCAAACTTGAGTTTATACTTGCTTAAGTCATGTGAAATAAGGCAATATTACTCCCATTAGGAGCTGAGAGAAGGTAGGAGATTTTATGGCAATTTAAACCAAATCTCCTGAATCCAAATCCAGTGCTTTGAACAAAAATTAAACTAATAAGTTAAACTTCCAGAGGAGCAACCATAATTATGAGTGAGCAAATGAAAGAACAGAAGTGAGCTTAGATCTGTATTGGATTACTTTGAGTGTATCAAGATTACTTTAGTTTTCAGATGTAGAAAGTGATCATTTTCTTGCCATTAATTTTTTGTCCAATGCTTTCAGTCATCTGAAGAGTTCACCCTAGTTTTTAGAAGAGTCAGACTAACACCTCCAAGCCAGAGGCTGATGCCTCGTTTGAAGAGCATTGCGGAGGAGTTGATTCAGGTTTACATTGCTGCAATAGCAGAAATCCAGTTCACTTGAACCACTAAAAGAATCGGGTTTTGTAGTTGTCCAAAGAAAAATAAACTCAGTTAAAGACTGGATATATTTATTAGATGTCTTAATTTGAAAATACATTGCTCCTGCTGAGCATGAAAGATTAAAAAAAACTAACTGCACTAAAATACAATTTTTGAGACTGTGGCACTCACTGTACAAGCGTTTAATGTTATGAAGGTGGATATTACTGAAATCTGAAGCTGCCCAAACCAAAGCACTGATTAAATAGATTTGGTTTTATACTGTTCTCTCATTCTTTCTGCCTATAACATCTGTGGGGAAAGAGAGAAGAAAGATGCCATTTTCATCACGAGTTAATCTGTAATCCTCCAGTTTTTAGGCATGGTTAAAAATAGACAGTTAACGCAGAGGAAATAACCGTATGTAATCCCAGTGGCCATAAAAACATGTGTAAACACATTTGCTCTATCAAAAGCAGCACTCAATAAATCTAATTTACTGCAGATTTCACTATTTGCTTTGCAGTAACAATGTTAAAATTGATCAGCTGAAGTGGGTCTATACCTGGGTAGAATTGAAAGCTAAATACTGCGCTGTGACATGATTTTCCCATACACATTTACCATCTAGGGTTTCTTGTATTTTCTTTTCACACTGGTGCAAAACCTCAGCCTATATAGGAAAAACCTGTGCTAGACTTTTGTTGCACTGGCTGGTTTTCAAGATAAAGATAATAAGCTGCAACATGCCTGACCATTGCTGCGTTCCCAGGGATGGTTTCTCTGTTAAGCTGCCCATATACCAAGTCAAACTCCACAACTAACAGTCCAGCTGCCAACAGGGCTCTCACTGTTACCTTTCATGTTAATGCAGGGCTTAAGAGACCTGGTAACGAAGCAGGAACCTGGCAGGTCTCGAGCCATGTAAATGAAGAAGGGACAGTTTCATACGCTCTAAGGAAATATGAAGCGGTATCGGCTGGTTGTATTGCAGCGCCATTGACATCGGAAGTGTTGAGGCAATGTAGAACTGAAAAGATTAGAGAATTAAATCTGGTTTCTCCACAAGAAGCAGTTGTTCCCTTCCATCAGTCACAGGAGGAGCCTGAACTCTGCTTTAATTAGCTGACCAGTTTCTGGTGAGGTGTAACCCTGTGAAGATTTCTTAATGGTATGTAAATGTAAATAAGGCAGCCTAGTTTTAGGAGTTTCAGAGTTAAATGCAGTGAATTTCAGAGCAGAGGAGAGGAACTCTGACATGACTCTAAATCAGTGATCGCTGCCAGAGTTGGCTTTCTGGACTTTCTAGCATCATTTATGACCCAGTGACTACCAGGCATTGGGAAGCAGTGAAGTCTTTTTACCAGCCATGCAGTTGTAGTAAATGGGAACAACTTGTTTTCTTTTACTGCTTCTAACTCAGTATGCTAATATCATTTTGTAGTGCAAGTAAGAGAAAATGATGACTTAATAGACATGCAAAATATACTTGAAATCAAAGTTCTCTGCACAGAAGCGGAGGGGAGCTTTGTTAATTGATACCTTCTGGCAAGGTTGCCTTCCTGCATTGCCCAAGTTGCTGATTTTACTATGAGCTGTAGTAGTTACAGTATTTCCTTAACTTCCTCTTTCAGGGAATGTCTTGCCAATATCCAAAAAGTTGAGGCAGTTAGTAAGCTCTAAACAGTTCATACTGCTGGAATGAACTGAAAATGGGCAAAGAATTTCAAGGTAAAGAAAATTCAATAGCCTCAGACTTCTACAGTAGTCCATTCACCTCAGAGGTAAGCCAAAACATTCTTCTCTTGCCAAAACTGCTGTTACTCCTTGGAAAGAGAAAAGATTTTGAATTATCAGGGCTTTCAGTTTGGCACACTTTACAGAATTTGTCTGATAAATAAAAACCTGAAACCTCTGACTGGGTTGATAATAAAGCAACAGATTACGGTGTAACGGGATTGTTAGCCTTCATAAATATTTAAGTCTCAGAAAGTAGATACATTGTATTTTAAGCCTATTTTATATGCTCATGTGCTTTATCTTTTGTATACATCATATTCAAAGCATACTTTAAACCTTCATTATTATGAAGGTATGTTTATTCTGTACATTTGTATTCTGCACACCACTCCTAGAAACTGGATCCAAAAGTTGCTCAAAAGAAATGAAATGGAGAATATACTGGAGGTCATTAGATGATCTGGATAGAGTTTTAGTTTTCCTGGAGCAAAGTTTTAGGAGAAGACTCTTGGGTATAGGGGACAGAGTTCCTAGCAGGGCACTTTGGTGAAACACTGAGCAGTGAAATTACCACTATGCTTTAATTTATTCATCTCACATATTCTTAAGTTCAAAGTGCTAATTTGAAACCTGACAGTTCTTGTTTAAAGGCCCCAATCTTGTGGTTTCATCACTCTTCCCCTGGATAGCAGGTAAAGCATGCAAAATAACTGGTTCCTTCTGTGACGCATTGGCCTTAGAGCTTTTGCTCCTGCAGTGCCTCCCAGGCAGTTTTGGTATCTTGGTCCTTTTTGATGCAGCATGTGCTTTCATAACCAGTTTGCGGTGGAGAAAATGAGAAAAGAGAAAAAGGAGAAAAATGTGGAAAAGATAGAAGATTAAAAGGGAGAAAATCTAGAAGGAGGCCAGCAGCCAGATTTATTGCTGGCAGGAGTTGACTGTGCTCAAGTGAGTGCGATGGAGGTACGCAGATTTACGCCAGCGGGGAGCGGGATGCTGACACGCGTCAGCTCCGCTGATAAGTGCTCTCTGGCATTTGTCCAACATGCTGAGAGACACCTCAGGAAGATCTTGGGTTGGTGGTGGTGATACTATTTTTTTTTGTACGTAAAACTATAATTCTGATCTCTTTCAGGCTCAAGAGCAATGCAACTAAACAGAATTTTAAAGCCTGTTTTACATTTGGTATCAAATTACTTGCAACCTCATTGCACTTGCGTAATCCTGTCTTGTGGTCTTTATTAAAGAAACTGTGTTTCTGAACTTGTATTTTAAGTGGCTAATTATCATGTAAGCACCGCCTGCGTTAAGGCTGTAGAGATCCTGCTCCCACTTTTGGTAGTGGCCCAGGGCAGGCTGATCCCTTCTCGGACCAAGGTGAGGGGATACCTTCCTCAGAGAGACTCCTGGAGCTTGGCAGCTGCCTAATCTCGCATCTCAAAACAAGTGATATGCAGTAATTGGCCATCTAAACTTTTTGCAGCTATGTTATTTTAAGATTTTTTAGTCAGCAACAAAGCACACGAAACTTTCTGTTCTTTTCTTCTTTGGTTGCAGTGCAATTATGCTGCTGATGTGCTCATTATAATTTGTCTCCAGTAATCCATAGGGACTCCGGAGAGCTCGTTCCATTAGACTGTTAAGTTCAGGCTGTACTAACTATATCAGCTAGCAGAATTTCTATTTAGAGATATAACTGCATTAGAATCAGAATAAGTTTCTTTGAATCTGTCTCCCTCTCTTTGTCATGTGCACATACATGCATATGGCCACAGGACTTTCTGTGGAACTGGTGAAAAAAGCAATCCTCTGTTTTTTCTCTTTTAAACAGACCTTGCTTTATTTGTTGTTGAGCTGTGGGCTGCCATGAGCGGAGGGTGTGGAAGGGCTGACTTCACCCATCGCGGAGCCAGGTCCTTTCCCTGCCTGCGAACACCCCACCCCTTCCAGCACAGCTAGCTCCTGCTGCTCCAAAACACCCAGGAATCTTCTCAGATAAATAGCATTTGGCCTTAAATTGTAGACACATCTGTGGGGGTCTTGCTGACAAAGTGCTCTGCAGTGCTTTGTTTCATAAAGTGCCCCTAAAAGTTTGGTGTGTGATTGAGGAAAGCTGCTTGCTTCAAGAGCGAACATATGACCTAAAGCGTCAGAGGTTCAGGAAGCTCCCAGACAGTACCATTTCCATATTTAATGCCCATCAGGACAGAAAGAGGGACCAATAAAACTTTCACTTTTTCTTCTCTTTCTTTCACCAACAGTTGCCTAAAAAGTTGAATTAAATAAATGGAAAATAACTTGACTTTAATCGCAGGATTATTTCTGTTTTAAACTCAAAATTCTTTACCAAGTTTGCCCTGACATTGGAGAGTTGTGGGGTATGGGTGTGTTTTTTGTTTGTGGTGGTGGTGGTGTTTTTTGTTTGTTGTTTTTTTGGTTTATGTAAGTGCTGAACATTGTGTGAATTTCTTGACTGTTGCAGAAACAATCAGGGGTCTCCAGGGGTTCTGCGGAAAGCAGCTAGCAAGCTACTTTTTGGAAAGTTATATTGAGAAATGATACTTAAGTGGTCCGGGCTTAGCCTGCTTTCCTGCGATTGCCCAGTGATAGTAGCGACGAGCCTGGCGACTCGGAGAGCCGCGGTCGCGTAGGGAGCCGGGGGCCGCGCTGGCCCCTTCCGCTCCCACAAAGCCGCTCTGTGCCGCGGGGCCGGCGGGGCGCCGAAATCCGCCCTTCCCGCGGCCCCCAGCCCGTGTCAGCGCTGCCGCTCGCGAGAGCCGCCCTGTGCCGTGTCACGGGGCCTCCTTGTCCGCAGTTTGTCCTGAAACTCCCAGGCTCCTTCGGCAAGTTCATTGCGAGGACGCGGGAGGAGAGGGAGGGACCGTTGCAGCCCGCGAGCGCCTCGAGCGGTGCCGCCGGCGGCTCTTTCTGCAGGGCACCTGGAAGTTGCATTTTTCTTTCAGCAGCGATGGCATTCTGAACAAAATCCCCAAGCTGCGTGTATGCATGAATTCCTCTTCCCTATTCAAAAAAACAAGTAGCATGTGGCATTTTTTAGTGCAGTCCAACAGCAGACCTATCGAAGGAAATCTTTCTGATCTCTAATTTGCCACTGGTACTAGGAGATGTTTCTTTTAACTCTGAAAATATTTACATTGATGTGCTAAGTGTTTCTGTTTTGGACATTTTATGACCTACCAGCTCTTAAAGTCGTAAAATTCTGATTGCCCTCTTGCTTCTTTAGCTACCGGATCGTGCTGGTTACTGTTCAGACTGTCTCCATCTCAGATGATCGTTTCAGGTCTGTCTCTGCTTGAACTATCAACTACAAAAATGTTTTGGAACAAACAATAGCAAAAAAAGAGGTGAGGTAAAATTGGTAGGATGATTTAACTAGAGGATACAGAAACAAATTCATATTTTATAACCTGCATGGCCTCAGTACGAAGGTTAAGCTCCTAAACTAACTAGTGGTATAAAGCTGTCATTGCTCGTAGCATATTATCCTTTGGATTTATTACTTTGTAGTGTCTTTTCCTGTTTCTAGTATGGGTGAAAGGCAAATGCAGAAAGTCCCAGATCTTTAGGAAAAAAAGTGAACTTCATTTTCAGGCTTATCTCTGTTTCCCACTCGGTAAGGTTGGAGAAAAGGTACATTAATTAGAATTTTAATACTGACTATAGTGGAATTTTTTTGGTTTGGAGGTTTTGGGGGTATTAAATCTATTTTTCATTTACTTGATTGTTTGGGAAAAAACATTAAATTAGATGCTGAGAAATCATATAAGAGTTTAGTCTTTATAGCTTATCTATAAACTGTATATGCAATAAGAAGTTAGACTACGGGCAGAGCCGGTGAAAACGTTTCTCCTCTTGGTGTCTCTGAGAGAGTGGTCCTTTTGGCTGCTGTTCCATTGAGGCTGTGAGGAGTGAGAACAGTTACCCATGAGTATAATTTTGATTAGTCAAACTTATTAATCAGAAGAAATAGCACATGAGCAATCCTTCCTCCTCCAGATTTTCCCACATCCCTCCTACTTAAGGAATAAGTAGTGGAAGGAATACGTAAGGTAACGTAGTGCTGTCATAGTTGAATCTCTGTCCCAATTACACGGATAACTTCATAGCCATGACCATCATCCTTTGTGGATGTATTTAGGTGAGTGAATAAGGCTCTTGGCAATTTATAAAGGCTGTTACAGGTGTCAAAAATAGAGCGTAAACAGTAGTGTTGTACGTGAAACATATTAGGTTGAATACTGGCAGAGAAGGTTTGGAAGCTACTGATCTCATAGATTAATTGTCTAAAACTTCAGTATGTGCTGGGACCTACTTAGGCCTTTTTGAGACTGATTTGATTAATTCTTTTTCTGTATCAGGAAACTTCTTCACTTGAAAAAGTCCCTGCGTGGAGTGAAAAAGCATTCTTGAAAAAGCTAATTTGTTAAAAACTCGAGACCTGCAAGGAAAAAAATCTCTCATTCGTTAGCTCTGAGTGAATCCTTAGGCTCCTTCAAATGGTAACAGGAACTCAGAGCCGTGTGTGTGTGTGTGTGTGTGCACGCGTGTATATGTGTGTGTGTATATGTGTGTGTGTGTATATATATATATATATATATATACATAAAAAAAATTCACAACTTGTCCAAGTTATTTTTTAATTTGTTTATTCTTGCATATCAGGCTATATGTCTCAAAGGGTTCACATTTTCCTCATTTCCAAAAGAAAATTTAAATAAAAAAAATTCGTGACTGATTAAAATACACTGAATATAGCAGTACAGTTAGATTCTTGAATATGGCAAACAAATTGCTGCACATCTTTCTATGCTGATCCATCTATTAAGTTTCTCTGCCTTGAAAGGCAATCTGTTTGATGCGAGAATCCTAAAGCCTACGGAAATCAATATGGAAAGTTAAAATCAACTACAAAGAGATACTTGTTTAAAAAAGTAAAATTCTAGAATCGGTGGTCCATATGTCAGCGGTGTTCTGTCGTATCCTTAGAGGCCTTGGCTCAGCACTCCCATGTGCAGAAGGCATTTGTGCACAGTGAACCATGTTCCTGCTCCGGAGAGCTGGTGGGACACACAGGCAGGAGATATGGCTGGAGGTAGGGATGGAGAAGTTACTGTGTTCCTGCCCACGTGGGTGTTGTGACACCTACTGGGAGGTCATCAGGTGAAGATAATTGTCCTGATTAGGTATGTAAATAATTGCTGGAAGATACCTCATTTTGTTGCTATTTTATGTTTAACAAGTCTTAATCATGTGTGGAAAATAAAGTGAGTTTAGGATGAGAGGCAATGGGCAGAAACTGAAACACAGGAAGGTCCGTCTGAACATAAGGAAAAACTTTTTTACTGTGAGGGTGATGGAACACTAGCACAGGTTGCCCAGAGAGGTTGTGTAGTCTCCATCCTCGGAGGTGTTCAGAAGCCGTCTGGACACAGCCCTGGGCAACCTGCTGTAGGTGACCCTGCTTGGTCTGGAGGTTGGACTAGATGATCTGCAGAGGTCCCTGCCAACCTCAACCATTCTGTGATTCATTGAGTTCCTTATGCTTTACGTATGAGAAATACGGCATTGCGTGCTTCCTGCTGTTCTCCTAGAAAGGTGGAGCTACGGAAATGTACAGACAGGTCCATTTGGAGGTTGTGAATGGTAGCTGCTGCAAGAACCGTCACCCGGGGAGGGAGCCTAAAGAGTCGGGCAGGCGACAGCCTGAAGGGAACGTGCTCGCTGGGGCAGCCAGTCTAGCTGAATTGCAGTCAGCAGCGAGGAAGTTTGGCATGTGGGTTACCTTCTGTAACTTCTGTGTGCGTGTGTGGTTTTCCTGTTTTCCAAATCACACCGAACAACAGTGCAAGCCACAATAATTTAGTGATGGGTATGAGCTGCTGAAAAGCTGCTCAGCCCTGATTCATACGTCTTTGAGTAACCATCGTGGTTCACGTGACAAATCGTCCCTTGCTATGGAAGAGCAGTCAGGATAGCGGGAACCACTAGCCGCTCTTCAGCAGTTTCTAAATGAATGGTGTAATCTCAGTACAGCAGTTGTATCACTCTTATAGCAATATATATTTGCTTTACTGGTGGCTAAAATCAGCTGTCCACCATATGGGTAGCTTCTAGGCTCTTTTGGCTTTGCTAAAGTATTGTTTAATGATCATCCTCTCAAATGTCTGGCATTGCGATGTCTGTGAGTTGACCTATAAAATCAGTGAAACTCCAGCTATCAACTGCCAGAATTCTCTTGGAAAGACTTTGTGGCCTTACCTGAATTTAATGCTGTTACCCATTTTCACTTCTCTTCATATAGACTTCCATGAGCTGTTTGTTTGATGTGTGTATTTTATGTAAAAATGGATTATAAGCACAAATGAGATTTTTGTTTAGATTTTCTAGAAAGGGAATGTTGGTTAGCAGAGTCCTATTCTGGTACTTACGTGGGACACCTTAAACGAGATGTCTTTTGCCCATAACACCAATATTTAAAAAATGTGAGCTGTAGGCAGCATGGTCTGGAGAGAGGGGGTTAATTCTGAGGATTCCAAACCAGGTCAGGAAGACATTTTATTTTTTGTGTGGAAAGTATTTATTGCTTGTGTTAATGCTGAAATGTCCAATGTTTCAGTGCAGATGTGTGTTTGTGGGGTGTTTGGGATGAAACATGCTGTATAAGCACTAGACACTTGCTGCATTTTAGCTAAAGCTGGCCACAGGCTGCAGCAAGAATTTGCAGATAAATCATCCTTGTTGTCTTGCTTTGCTGAATCTGCAAATTGAATTTGCTGCCTCATTTTTGCTTTGGATGAGCTGCAGTTTTCCTGTGGAAAATGCATTCTGCTTTCCTTATAGGTCTAAGCATCAGATCTGCTTCAGTGTTGGACACAGATGAAAGGGGAATGCCATTATTTATATCTTTCTCACCTGTCACCATTGATTTTAAATTCTAACAATACAGTAGGTCAGGGCTGTTTAGTTAGGCACATACTACTTCATGATACACCACAGGCCTCATTCTGGACTGGCTTGTGTCAGTGTTCACTGCAGTTTCCCGCTGCCTGAAGGAAACCCATTCTGGCTAGAATTGATCACCAGGGAAATCTGTGCAAACAGCCTCATAGAGCCGCTGCCCAAGCATGCAAATCGCATGGAGCTGGACTGGTAACCAGCTTTTATCAAGCCCTAATGTATTTGCTTTATTTGCTATTTTATGCACATATTAGTGTTAGTGGAGTGAGTGTCTGCTGTGCAATAGTTGCAGCTATCCTCACTTCAAAATAACAATAATAATAATGGAAAAAGCCCTAGTTTCCTTGGGAGCCTAGGCTTTCTCAGCAGTCGTGAGTCAGCTGCTTGCATGAATTGTGTGAATGTATGAGGTGAAGCAAATGCAATGATTTGTCCTTTGTTCCTTAACCTTTTCTGAATAAGCAGCAGGAATTGCCTCTCTGCGTCTTAGCACCTAAAATTTCACTGGGGTATAAAAAACTTCCATTCGCAGACTTTGTGATTTTCAGGTGTTATGTTCCAGTACTAGGGAAGTGCCACGTCAGCAGCTTTGTCTGTTGCCATTAAAAACAGACAATAAAATTTTTACATTTTAACTAGTGTTTGAATATCTAGCTTCCTTCAACTGGATTAGCAAAGAGGATACTGAAGAAAGAGGGATTTTCCTTCCAACCACTCCTTTGCTTATTTTGTTGTAAGCCTTGTGCTTCACAGGAGAGGTTGCAAATTTGTGAGATTGCAATGAAGACAAACAGGCTTCTCCTCAGCTTTGTTAAAAAGCTATTTGATACTTAAGCCTGGTGATATTTGAGAAGGCATCAGGAAATGTGTTTTGTACTTTGCATAATAATGACATCCGCTATTTTTAATTTTGTCTTCAGCCTATGTAATATATTCCAGGATTGCAGTGCTATAAATATTTCCATTTTGTGTGTGTCTTCATAGAGACTGTAATGGCACTTTAAAAGTAGGAGGAAGGCCTCCAGGGTCAATACCAGCCCACTTGAGGGGGGGAAGGATTCGAGAGGGATTGGGACTGTGTTTTCGGAGATGGGAAATTACTGGGAAGCCAGCGGGCACCCGAACACCATGCTGTGGGGTGAATGCCTGGGGCAGCTTGGTCCTCTGCTGCCCCAGGGCCATGGGAGCCCCGCGCCCCGGCCTGGAGCGGCACCAGGTTGCGGAGGGCAGTACCGTGTCTCCTGGCTGAAAGCATTCGTTCCCGTCGGGACGGACAGAGACGTGCGGAGAGTCGGAAAGACTGAAAAGTCTGAGAAGCAAGGAAGCATTTTTGCTTGGCTTCTCTGCTCACGTGTACCAAACTGCAGAAGGGATTGCTGCTGCCGTGGGATAATAAATGTCTGCTAGACCTAGCAACTCCTTTATCGCTGCAGCTAGCTGGCTTTGCAACGCCATCACATACAAGACTTACCGAATAACTTTGGTTTAGGATGTTATGTTAGTCGTTCCGTTGACTTCCATTTGATTTAGCCTCCCCTACCCACATACTAACGTCGTGTCTGTAACGACACTTGGTCTGCTCTTCACATCAAAGGTGGGGAGTCTGTGACCTGTGGACAAATACAGCCTGCACATTAATTTTGTCTGGCCTTTAGCCTCACGGGTTAAGACTGTGTTTTTCAGGCAGGGACAGGTACGCTGGATCTCAGTGAGCAGCCTGTATGTGGGGATGGCCTTGGCAAGGCGAGGGCTCCCATGCTGGCTTAGACCTTGGTGGGATAATCTTGACGCTGGCTCCAGCAGCTGTGGACAGCAGTGGCAACACTTGCTGTGTTGGGGAGTTACTACTAGAGCTGTCCAGTGCATATCTTCATTTATGCTCAAATCACTTGCAGTTTGACTAATAATCCATTAGATCTAAACCAAACTACTAAACTCTTCGTGAAAATACATTATCTTATCTAGAACTTTGGAAAGAATGGTAAAAGAAAAAGAAAGCAAAGTCTTGATGCAATCTGGGGGGGGATCATTTTGAGAAAGAAGAGGTAAAATACTGAATTGTGAGCTCAAGGGTTAGGGAGAAATGTGGAAGTTTTGCTTGAGGGCCTTTATTGTTAACAAAGAACTGGAAAATACTTCTGTTTTGTGAAATCCCAGTATGCCTGTGGGCATATTTGTTCAGACAGTCCTGTGGCGCAGAACGCAGAGCGGCTCTGGGAAGTGCTAAGGCACGCCGATGGCCTTGGTCCTCGTGTGCTGGTGGACTGGAAAGCGCTGGCATTGGCCTCTGCTCTGCTCCAATCCTGAAAGTGGTCTCCAGCAGCCACTGCCAGAGCCTACAAGGCTGCAAGTTTTTGGAGACTTTGTCTGCTGTCCCCAGAGAGCCGGGGGGTCGGGAAGCCTGACTTGTCCTGACAGCGCTTCACGGGCCCTGGCCGCTGCTGGAAGCGCAGGCAGTGTCTGAGCCGTGGCTATTTTTGTGTTCCCTTATCTGTTGAGAAAAGGAAGCGTTTTGTTCCTCGTCTGACAGGTCTGCGGGTCTGCAAAGGTGGGAACCTGAGCACGGGCCACAGCCAGACAACAGGGGAACTGCTGAGCGCCACAGCAGAACGGGGAAGATGTGACAAGGTGAAACGCCAGGCACGCACAGGGCACGGTATCTGCCCGGGATGGCATCTGCCAGGATGGCTCCCAAGCAGCAGGGTTCAAGTCTTGGTCAAAAATTACAATTGAAAAGAAACTTTGAGGGCTAAATAAGTGTTAAATAGACTTTCTCCAAGATTCATTTCTTTAAACCATGTTTGTCCATTTTATCTAGAAAATAATCTTAACAATGTTTCTGAAACTCCTCACCCTTTCTCGTTGCTTATCCCATGCACATTCCAATGAATGTAGTTAACTCTTGTTACATATGCATTTACAGTTGTTATATTTTCTGAAGTTTGCTTTCCACTTTCTTTCCCTCTTGTTTTTTGTAAAGTGCTCAGGATCTCAGTGGCTGGGCCTTACCTTTAACACTTCTGAAAGGTGACTGTCCACCTTCACGTCCATATGTGCTTGTGTCAGAGCTTGGACTTGGCTCAAAATTAGTTATAATTAAAGGTTTTTTTGGGGTTTTTTTTCCCCCCTGTAGCCCCTTTTTGTAAATCATACATTACTTTTGTTTTTATATGTTTTGCCGTTAAATCGCCTGACCCTTTTTGTGTTGCCAAGAATTAAAATCTTTCACCTCTGGCAATTGCACTGATCTTCAGTCAGTTTTTCTTTGGAGAGGGGGAGAGACACAAAAATCCCCCAGATGCTAGAGCAGGACTAGATTGAATAGTCTGTTGTTGGCTTAACTTGCGGACCCCAAATTGCACTCTGAACAAAGGGACATTACACCTTGTTTGCAGAATCCCTGGGAAAATTTATTCTTAGAAAAAAGTGCTCCTAGACAAAATGTAGCATGGGATTTTCTAAATCTGGAAAATTGTTATTTCATTCTTATTATTTCAGTATTCCTTTTGTTTTTTATTCTTTGCTATGAAAAGTGACAGTTTTACATGCTGGAAAGCCTTGCATGATTGGTCCCAGTTCAGTATCTGCAGGAGGAAATTAAGATTACACTACCCACACAGTAATGATGAAGTTCCCGTGGCTTTTTAATGATATAATTTTGCTTTAAATACAAAGATGCTGTGTTGGTGAACAAGAGCACTACAGTAAATTCTAATGATCATGATCAGATCATATTTGTAATAATATAATCTGTAATTAAAAGCTACTGCTTTGTAATAGCAATTAAAATAATCCATGAGTAATTAAATGCTGCTTCTTAGAGACTTTTTTTGCACTTAATGAATGTCAAATTTATAATCAAGAGGACTGCTGTTAAACAATTTCCTGCAAATACTTGTTAACTAATTTTGCCATGGCAGATTGTTGTTTCTCAGTTTGCATGCTTGGCTCTGCCCGTTCCCTGCTTGTTGAACTCTATGCCTGGATTTTCAATCCTTTTTTAATGGCTACACCATTTCCTTGCTCAGAGTGATTTGATTTTTATCAGACTTCATGAATGTTTTTTGTCTGGTGTTGAAATCTCTTCAATTTGCTATTGCACCCTTCCCCCCCCCCCCCAATGCCTAGAAGAGCACAAGAAACGAATGTGCTTTTCTGCTTTTCTTGTGGCTACTTCCAAATCATCAGGCTTTCAGTACTGCCCTGTTAATGTAGCCTTGTTCCTGCCAGCAGCGGACACGCGAGAGGTCTGTGCTCTTGGTGGATCCCACATTCTGGGCAGGTGCTCCCAATCGAGCTGCCTTGCTTCCCAACCCTCCGGGATGTTGCCTTTGTGCACTTACGTGCCTGGTCACAAATCCAGGAGCCCCATCTCTCTCGCAAGGAGACCCAGGGTGGTACTGCAGGTTCACAGCCTCCCAGGTGTTCGTTCTCATCCAGTTCAGATGAGAAGGCATTTGGTGAGTTAAAAAGTAAGAGGACTTTGAAAAGTTGAAAGAGAGGGAGATAGGAGATGCCATCTAGAGGTGGGACCTTTGAGACCCGTGACCCCTGTGGGATTCCTGATGGAGTTTGTCACCTCTGCGGTGTCATTTTTCTAGTCAGCCTCAGGCCTCTCAAACCCCTTTCTATGAGATCTTTATTGCAGGCAGGTGACTGCGTTATTCTTGTTCGGTCTCTCCTTCAGCCCTTGTGCACTTGTCAGCATTAACTTAGCTGCCTCCTTGTTCAGTCAGCTGAATCCTTTAAAAACTTCTTTGAGATATTAAATGAAGGGTGGTGTCCTCGGATGCTTTCCTGGTTTCCCTGCCAGGTAGCTGGAAGGATTTCAAAATAAGAAGAGGGACTGGTGGCACAAAGCCTGGCAGCTCTGAGATTCAGAGTTGTTATGGATCAAAGCCAAGGCTTTGGAGGCAATTATTTGTGCACCTGAGGCATTAAGAGATGATGTGGAGTTAAGTGCCTGAACACCTTTAAGACTGAGGCCCAAACTCCCTTCTGTTTTCTTGCAGGTAACATCTCCTGGAGCATGTGTGCCAGGAGGTCTCTCTGAGATGACTTTCAGTGAGTTTACAGGTTATTTCTGTGCAGGGAACCATCTGGCCCCTGGAATTTATCTACTTGCAAGTTAGAAAGAAGGCATGGAAGAGAAGCACACCAAAATTTAAAAAACCCAGAGAATAATCAGTTCTTTAACACTTTGCTTCATAATGTAAATGTGTTGCCTGATATCAAAGAAATAAATGTGTGACCTACAGGATTCTCAGGTGACGGTTACATAGGTTTGAAAGGAGCTCAGCTAATCTTTATAAGAGACTCTAGGCTAAATGGGAATATGCTACTTGCTGGAAAATACAGAACAAGCCAGTGGCGTTGTCTCAAAGACATTCTCCAGCAGTGAGAGCTGGTGAGTCAGAAACTTAGTCATTGGTTTTTCCCCTCAGAAAACAAGGGCTGACCTTGGGGACATTGATAACACCCAGCCTGGTCGGGCTGATAGGGTACTTGCAGTCATCAGTGTGCTGTGAGCCTCTGTCCCTCGCTGAAGTCATGTTGTTTCTGTTCCTCTGGGTTATGAACAGATGCTGCTTGCTGGCATGGTTTAAGCACCTTCATTTTTAATCATAGATATCATTAGGAGTACACAATTACTTTGAGTATGCTCTAGTGGCACTAATGACCAGTGGTGGATAACTTTGCACTGTTTTGATATTTGCATTTGATGCAAGTGATTCAGAATGCCTGCTTTGGTGCAGCTTCTTCCACCTTCAGGTTTAGGTATCATGAATAGCCCAGGACATCCCATTCCTCCTGAATACACACATGCAGTTCCTGTACGCAGGCGGGAATGACCTCTGGATCTTCCTCAAAAGCCTAGCATAGGTAGCATGTGTAAGGAGTTGGCAAAAAGCGGGTAAGAAAGTGCAAGAGAATCACTGGCTACAACTACAGCATCTTTATGTAGATGGAAATATGAGATAACGGTGAGGAGATGACTTGCAGCAAGAATACATCTCATACGAGATGTAAAAGTGAGCTGGTTTATTAGCTTCTTTGCATTTTGCTCATTTTGCCCATCCCCAATTTTGTGTCCAGTTGTCCACACAGCTTACACAAGCGTAACGGCAGGACTGGTACGCAGCGGCAGCGATGAAAGTGTTTTTCAGCAGCGCAAACACCGGTGCAGGACATGAGGGAGGATCAGGAATGCCAAGGCTCGTTCTTTAGCAAGACTAATCTGTTATCATCCTATTTTGTTGGTGATTCCTTGCTAAGAACTTTGTCATTTTGGATATACTTGGGGGTTTATTTCCATTTGGTAGCTTTTTTTAGGGCTTCAGAAATTTCTGTGCCAGCCAGTTCTCAAAACCTCTTTTGAAAATCCTGTTTGGAAATAGGTTATAAAAAATATTGGTTCCTTACAGGAGAGTGCTTTAAAATAGGGACATTGCATAGAATAATGAGCACTGCGAACAATCAAATTTCACGATATAGTTGAAAAGTACTTAATGAGCTTTTTTGCATTCTGTCTATGCGTATTTGTGGTGGTATGGAATGTCTGAGCTTAAAAATATAGAGAATAATAAAATAAAAAAACGAAACCTGTTTTACCACAGCAGTTGCTGCTTGTGATTTAAGAAACTGTCCGTGGTTGGCGTCTTGGAAGAGACCAAGGACTGATTTGCAGTGCTTGGTCGCCTGTAGAAGTGTGGTTCTTCCAGGGTGTTGCTGTGAGAGCCAGCAGACGTCAAGTATCAGGCTCATTCCACCACTAGTGAACTGTGCACGTGCAGCCGTTTCTGATGCAGGTTGTTGGAGCTTTGGCTGTGGTTTGTAGCTCGTGATACAGATTTGGGCTAAGTTCAGTCACTGAACCACCAGTGAAGACTATTATGCATCTTCTGAGGAGCGGCATGCTCTAACAGTCTGGATTTGCACAGGGGCTGTGTGGATTGCCAGCAGTGAAAGTCCAAATTTCTCCTGTTGACTTTTGGAGGGGGAATCAGCATTTCACCTTTGGTCTGTGAAACCAGTATTAAGTTAATGCACTTAAATATGAGAAGAGTGGTGTTAGCAGAGCTGTCTGTTCTAGCTGTTGTGCAATGCTGTTTGTCCTTCCCACTCTCAGCGGACAGCTGGTGGCGGATAAGGCCAATAGGGGTTTTTTCAGCCTGAGCTCTTGTTTATTTTTTTGCTGCAGTTTTCTGTGTCCGTGGGGACTTTTGGCCAAGTATCACACAGTTATTCACAAACATGGAGGGAAAAAATTCAAGTGGCTCTACTCTTTTTTTTTATTTTTTTAATCACTTTCATAAAATTAGCACAAAGCACTTGTTTACTGGAAACAGCCCAGCCCATGCTTTGGGTCAAAGAGTTAAGAATGATAATAATCTTACTGCTTTTTCCAAGGCATTCATTATATTAGAGATTTCAATGTCAAGAGAAAATATTGCCTAATAGATTCCTGTGTGCTCTTTTTGAATTTTGTTGAGCAACTCCAGGAACCAGTAATAACCTGTGTACATTGTAACAGCATTTCAGAGTCTTTACTTTTGGAGAAACATAAAATTTCTCTGAGCAGAAATTGAGAATCTGGGCCACAGACAGAGCATACCATCGTTTCTTCTTGATAAAGGCTCTTGCTATTATAAAGGACAACGCATGATTTTAAGTCAGAAAGACAGCTAGTTTTCAGCTTTCATCATGTGCAAAACGTATCTCTTCACACAGTCTTTGCAGGAGACTTCTGCTTGGATCAGATTTGTTCAAATCTGCTTGACTAACATAATTTGATGCTAATAAAGAATAATAAAGGGCAACAATTCCAGATCTGTTGGCAATAATAAGCAGTCCTGGCTTTATAAGCGATAGCGACCTAGAGCTTGTTTTCTTACAGGGAGCTTTTTTTATCACGAGCGCTGATCGCTGGTATTACCACCCCCAGAATTGCAATGCGGCGCCTGCTGGGAAAGCTGATTTCTGGCTGTTTGTTTCTTTTGTGGCAGGGTTTTTTTCCTCCTTCCTGTTTGCCGCTGAGCGCGCTGCTCGGCCGCATTGGTATGCCAGCCAGCGCGCTGCCGAGCAAACGCTCCTGAGCGTCGCTCGCGGGCGGCCGGCTGCGCCGGCCCCGGGGAGCGGGGGGAGGCAAAGCGGGAGCGCGGGGCCACGGCTGCCTGTCTGTGTCGCCCCTTGTGCTTCAGCAGCCCCTTCGGCACCTGGGAACCTCGCGAGGGGCGCGCGGCGCGTTGGCAGGAGCCACGGGGCTGCTCCCGGGCAGGGGGCTTCAACTGGCCGCGGCTCTGCAGCCCTGGGCGAGAAACCGCTGGCTTCGACTTTGTCATTCTGGTGGCTCCACTGGGATAATTTCTGGCAGTGTCCTCACCTTCGCGGTTTGTGTATCCTACATAAGATTTTAGAGAGATTTTCTTTGTCTCAAACCTTTAAAAAGATTATTCTTATGGAGCATCATTATGATGTTGGTAAATATGTATCATTACAAGTCAGGTGTCACTTTTGTTGATATTTGAATTGGTTGGTATAGGAAAAATACTAATAGGAAATACCAATATGTTTTGGAAGATAGCACATGCACCATATTATGTATAGCATCGTACTATCACTGCCAGTGAAGTTGTGCTCCATCAGTCAGAAAATTTTCAAGTGTTTCTTTTTAAAAAAGAGTATTGCAGTAGCAAATACACTAAGGTTGCTGTAGATCAGCAAATAAGCTTGTAAAAGAGAACTCTGCTATGTGTAAGAGAGTAAATCCTGTCCTGCACTTGAGTATAAAAACAGAGCTGAGCTGTGGTTCAAATTCCCTTTGGCTACATGAGCTTACAGAAGGAAAGTGCCACTGAATTTGTGGAGTCACTAACAGCAGTGAACAGAGGACTGACTGAAAGATGTCTTTGCCTTTTGTTGTATTATAGGGGTAGGTGGGAGTTGATGAATTCTGCAAAATGAAGAAAAAAATCCAGTTGATCAAAAAAAATGACTTCTTTGAAAACCAAGAGTAGTAACTTCATTCTGCAGCTTATGGTACCCATTTAATTCCAGCTAAGTGGAAATAACCCCCATTCTGTATCGGTAGCAATATATTCCCCCTCTGAACTTGTTGTGGGCCAATAGTGATGCTTTAGAACAGGATTGATCAAAATCCCAGCTTAATTTGATAAAATTTGGACAATACCTATTTGTAGACCCAAATTTTAAGTTATCAGACTTTTAATTTACATTATTAATACATTATAATCCACATTATTTTGCTGCTTCAGAATAGAGTGATGTGAGGAAGATGTAAACAAGAATTTCTTGATAGACAAGATCAGTTTTTCATTGCTCATTCTGATTCTCTTGCTTGGTGTTAAATCTCCTCCTCTGCAAATGAAATACTGGCTAATTTGGAAGAAGAGCCTAGTCCGACAGAGCTCTAGGTTTGCACGTTAATGCGGCTGCTCGGGTTAGTGCTGCTGAAGCTCCTCGTGTGATTTTTCACGTATTGCGTAGACGATGCCTGCGAGCATATCTTGTGCAGAGCTGCTACTGTTGCCTGAACAGCAGGTTGATGCCTGTGAGAAGAAGACGGGAGTCTGGAACAAGTTGTCAGGGGGGTACGTTGTTCACAGCTGATATGGAACAGGCCTTCGGGATAAGAGACTGGGTTCATTGCAGCCAAGCAACAACTTTGGTTGTCTTCTGCAGTCCCTGACTCCAGAAGGCTGCACAGCCCCTCTGCTAGGAGCCTTCCTGAACTGCAGGGCAAGTTTTGGCGTTCATATCCAGTCCTCATTCGGAGATATCATCATCCTATTGTGTTATAGGGCCCTGAAATTTGGAAGGCTCCTAGCAGAGCGGCTGCGCAGCCTTCTGGAGTCAGGGACTGCAGCAGCCTATTACTTATGCTAAGATGTTCTGCCCTTGCACAGTCAATTCTACCTGGCCCTGGCCCTGCAAAGCCAGCAAACGCACTGCCAGTAAAGTGTGAATAGCCATATTGTAGCCTGGGACTTGGTTGCAAATTTGTTGCATGTGAGAAGTAATTGAACTATGTGGCCACCATGCATATGCAAGCATTCTTGTGACTTTAATTTCCCCATGCTTTCAGAATAGGCTGATCATACTTCCTTAACATACGTGGGGAAAAGTTTATTTCAGATCACAAGAAAAATTGCAGATGGTAAATAAACCTTTGGCATAGTTGCAAGGCAAGTGATTGCCCTTAGAACGGAATATTTTTATGAGGCACTAACATAATGATGGTAGTTAAGACAATGGAGTGTACTGTGCCTTGAGTTTTCTACATGACATAGTCTATGAATAGTGTCTAGCTAAGTTAATATTATACTACGCTGTTGATCCAGTTCTGTCAGTTAAGGATGTGTATATGTTGGGAGATGACTGTAGCCTGAGTGTGGAGTGATTCCTTGTTTCTGACAAGTTATAAGTGTGAAGTCATGGAAGTATGACCATCGTTAAATGCAATTTAATTACAAATTACTGTTTTGACAGCACTATACTTACACCATGAGTGAAAGGCTGTTATGTGGTTAAAGAAAGTAGGGCACAATCCAGTATTGTTGTCACTCAAATGTAGTTAGTATGTTTAATGCAGTACAGAAAAAAAAGTTTTGGCCTGCAAAATGAACATCTATGCAAGTCAGAGTGGAGGACAGTTTCCTGGAAAACTTCCTGGCTTTTCCTTATGTATTTATTCTTCATTATCTTTATTGGAGCCAATAATGACAAGTTTTTGAACTTAAGCTACATCTTTATTCGGTATCAGAAATCTCTATTCTGATAATTCTTTTAATCCAAAATCTCCTTGTGTTCCATTCTGCTGTTAAAACTCTGCTCATTTGCATAGCTCTCAATATTTATTAAGAATCCTTTGAAGTGTTTGCAAGAACAAAGAATTCAGTAATACATAATCAGTCCTTTACTGAGGAGAAGCCACAGACCGAGCGTTCAGGAAGGCCGAAGTGTTAAGAAGGGAGCTAAGAAGGCTGGTGACATGAGATGGCGAGACAGAGAACAGCGGGGACGCACGTAGGCGTGAGGGTGAAGATGATCCTTCACGGTAAAACTGAATCATTCTCAAATTCTGTGCTTCAGCCCGACCAGAAACTACGACTCTGAGACAGAAATAGCTCAGTAAAATTATCTTGCCTCTGTTATGCAAATGACCACAATAATATCCTCTGGCCTTTACAGCTCTTATTTTGTTAACATAACTTACTGAACACTGCAAAACTCTGTATTTTCAAATACTAGTCTGTATCTATGAAGAAAACTCCCTTTTCCTGTGTTGTTTTGTCACTGGTCTGCAAAGGCACCTTACCTGTGTCCAAGAGGAAGCCTTCCATGTTTAGTCTTAATACCCAAGCCTTTGATTTATGCAGAAAAGGCAATTGGTTAAATCATCTGCTAGCATGGGTTGGCACACATCCGTAAACCTATAGGAGCCAGCGGTTTACATGGGCAGGAAATTTGGCTGTTAGATTCGAAGCCTGTCTGGTTATGAAGGGAGAGAGAATTTGACTGTCGTCGCCCGTGTGGCTGCTGCCTGAGACGTGATGCTGCCTGCGCGTGTTCGCTGCTTCCCAGGTAGAGTGGGGACGACCAAGCCCGAGTGACGCAGAGCAGAGCGAATTGGGAATAATTCATGAGGAAAGGGCTTTGAAGCAATCGAAAGAAGAGTAAAAGAGATGGTCTTTCCACACCAACACCTCTTCCTTCAGGGGAGAAGAGATGGGTAGGAGTAACTTGGCACCTGTGGGTGGAAAGTAGATGATGGGAGAGTGTCTTTCGCTAGAAAGTCTTCTTCCAGTGCCGGATTTAGCAGATCCCCACCACACAGAAACAGTGCAGACTCTCTCCCAGGCGTTAGAGTCCAGGAACAGTGCTTTGGACGTGCATGAAAGGGTCTGTTTTACCCCTTTTGGATAGTAGATAAAAGATAATATATTTGAGTCTTGTGATATCAAACTTTGTCTCGACATGCCTGCAGGAGTGGGGATAACCTTTGCTTGCCGACAGTCGCCCTGCAATGAGCACACGTATTCAGGTGTTCAGGTTGCAGTCGCACCGGGAACGAGAGGAAACGTGGAGGCCTTTCCTTCCTGAGCGTTTTTTTTCCGAGAGATTGAGTTCTTGTGGTACTGGGCAGGTGAAAAAAGATTTGAATGGGTTTGTTTCTTTTAGTGCAGTTCATATTAATTGGCTTTGCTTCTCGTGCTTGTCGTGTTGTAATTCTGGTTTAACAACATTTATCAGTAGATCACTGCAGGCTCTTTAATGATTATAGTTGCTGAAGCTGATAGTATGAGACTATTAAATAAGCTCCAATTACTTCCCATTTATTTGTGTTGTTTTTTCCCTCCAAGAAACAAAATGTAATCCTGAAGTTCGTTATTATTCTTTGCATTGTATTCATCTAAATAGATTTGCTACCTAATTAAGGCTGAATGTGTGCTAAACTGACCGTATTTTACAAGGATTTTTTGTTTGTATGTGCGGGGGTCTTTGGTTCCTTCCATCCATATTTTAATTACGTTTAATTTCTATAGCTGTCAGAGGTCCTATCGTGTATCTCGGCAATTCACCCTGGGCTGCTTGAGATTGTTTAGGCTTGAGTTGGAATAGTCCTGCAGATGAGTATAGTTGGCATCTAGTTAATAGCAAGTCATCAGGAAGCAATTTCAGGTCTTTACTACGGCTTTTAAAGATATAAAACATATATTGGCTGAATTATAGATGAAAGGAATACAGATCAAAGCAAAGGAGTTCAGTTCAGATTAGTTATGTTTTTTATTATGGGATGGATCACTAAGAGGAGGGGTTAAAAAAAAAAAAATCCCTTTCAGGGATTTCAAGATTAATAAACTGGTTGCCGATAATGGGTATTTGGAGTGGTTCTCATGTTCATATTCTGCAGACATTCAAATGATTGAGCTTTATTCATATAAATATTTTATGTTTTATTTAGTATATGCAATTATATAAAATGATCTCTCTCTGGGGCACCCTTGTCAATTAATTAAGCACTACAATTTGGTAACAATTGAAAACACAGAACATCACATTTTCTTTTCAGTATTATAATGACCATCTGTAAGAACAAATATCTGAATATACCACTTTTGACCATACCTTCTTAACTCATATCTCACTTCCAAAAAAACCTCATGCTCAGCAACCTCAGCCCTTCTTAAATATCCACTGAAATGCCTTGGTGCTGGCCTGGTAAGTCAACAGATTGAGACTAATTCACCCCAAATGGAGGAGTGAATTTCAGAGACTCCCGGCTCCTGCTTGCCTGTAGAAGGAGTTTCTCCTTCAGGAGCTGCTGACTGCAGCAGCTGTGGCCGTGCAGACTGAGTGGGACCATCCACGTGGACATTTGGGAAAAATGGGTTTTCCAGCAGCCGAAAGTAAGTGAATGACAGGGTGTGAGGTATCGACCATGAGGATGCAACGGCATGAGACCAAGGTGTGGAGTCATGTAGAGCGATGTCGCGGACACTGGCGTTGCACTGCACTGTGTCCTGAGGGCCGGAGTGAAGCCTATCGTTGGGAGGGAAGATGACACAAGCGGACATACACCTGGAAAAAGGTCATGGGGCATTGGTACCTGTTGCTTTTGCACTGTACAAAACCCTAGACTGCTTCAGCTGCTGCTTGAAGGCCCTATGTGAGGACTGCAAAACAATAGACACTCCAGTAATACAAAAAAATCGCTTAAATTACCTTTTCCTTGATGAAGTGCTGACTTCTTACTAAGATCCTTCATGTCTGAACTCTTCATTGGAGTGATTATATGATTCACCTCCTTGTGAGAAGAAGGTGTAAAGAAGAAAAAACAGAATTTTTCTCTGCTTCCTCGGAAGCCCTGTTTTGTAGTGTCAGGCCAGTCCGTCCCCACCTCTTTCCTAGTTTTGCAGTGAATTCTATTAAAAGATGAAGTTAAATTGAAATGAGTCCAGGAGGCTTAAAAATACTAGTAAATATTCCAGGACAGTTTCTCAAAGTGGATGGTCATTTGAGGGGTTGTTGACCCATGGAGCAATGGGTCTTGTCATACCAAGAGGAGTTCTCTTTCCTGCACTGAGGCAGAACTGAAAGGCACTCCAAATTCAGAGGTGGGAACCATTAAAAAAAGAAAAAGTATACAAGACTCCTTCTGCATTCAGTTAATGCTGATGTTACTGTTGGTGAAGTTGCTTGGGAGGGACTGTTGCCAAAAACAAGGGCTGCATGCATCAGTCTAGAGCCTGGTAATGAGATACCAAGGGTCATCTGTAAGGGACCAGGGTCTGTAACTGCCTCCAAGTTACTGCTTATGAATCAAGTCCTATTACATGGTGAATAGGGCTGACTAGTTTATGGTGTCTTCCAGGACTTCTGTGTCCATACAGTTTTTCCTGAAAAGTTTAAATTGGCGGAAAACAAAGCTGTTATTTTTAAAATATAGATTAAACTATGGATATGTGCTTTCACAGTCCATCTAGTAATATTCAGCACTTTTTAATAACCAGATGAACATTGGAAATGACTGTTAATATAAAATGACTGTTCATTCCCTTAATGTGCTAAGCTGGAGGAAATGTGAACACATTTCCTCTCTTGAGGGGTGCAATATTGTTTTAATTTCAGAGTAATTTAAATTAGGAAGTAAGTCGCACATTAGCAAGAAACAGAAAAACTGTTTTGCGGAAAGCATCCAAAATTTTGAAGCAGTTTTCTTTCTATTTCAAAATAGAACATTTTTCCTTATTGTAGTAATGTTAGGTGTGTAAAATGAAAAAAAAGTAATTTCCGCTAATGACATTTTTACAGTGTTGTTTCCAGTGATCAAAGATAAAATTTTGGAACAAAACACTTAATTTGACTTAAAAAAATACAGCAATATTTTGGAAAGGAAGGGGAAAATAATTCTCCAGGCAATCACTTTCCAGTGCAGATGCTGCAATGCAGAGTCCCTCGTGTTGCTGCACTTTGTGCCCTTCCGCCTGGGGCAGCGGCATCCGTTACACTGCAGCCATGCATTGCAAGTCTAACACAACAGCTTTGAGCCATCAGCCCCTGTAAGGGTTAGCACTGAGTCCTGAAGGACTCCTGCTTTTCCAAGTATCAGAATCCCCCTTTGAATACAATAGATCATTTTTTCTCATACACTTTTTACGTAGCAAAAAGGATTGTTTTTGATACGATTACGTCTTTCATCTTTACTAGCTTTCAAGTTCAAATTCAATATATTTGTATTTTCACCTTTTGTATCTCTCCCTTTAATGTCAGGCATAAGGTAACTTTATATTTTTCTCACAAAATGTTTCTCATATGTCTTAAGCCACTGACAGTTATTAAAGTACAATGTACTTATTACAGCGAAACAGAAAAACACATGGATAAAGCTAACTACATTAACATCTGCTGCTTTTTTTCCATCTGCTCCCTTTGGCTGTGGTCTTGTCCCAACCTGCCAAAAGTACTAGTTTTCCAAGGGTCTCATGGCATATCAACCATTTCTTCGACTAAAGTTCACAATTTCTTGCTTGTTTTGATTGAGCAGCAGCCGATATCCACATTCCTGCCACCGCAAAGCAGCTTCAGACAGAGGAACGTTTGTTTGGCAGCTTGAAGCATGTGGATGTGATAGGACGGGCAAAATTATGATGAGTGCTAGACCCAGCTTTGACTGTGTCATGGCAGACTCCTACCCCAACTGAAGAGCTCCAGGGACATCTGCTGTAGGATTTGTCCTACAGTGGAGGAGAAGATGCTTTCTTGTTCTTGTTCTTGGACCCTCATAGGAGAGGAGTGGAAGGAAGCTGGTTCCTATGGCTTCTGTAGGAAACAGCTGCTGGGGCTAGCGTTGGGGTGCTTCTTGTTTTTTGGTACTCTATAGCTGCTTGTGGAACAGGCAACCTAAAGAAGTTTCTTTGGGAAAATTTAGTCTTTGATGTGGTGTTAACTCTCAAAGCCATTACTTTGGGTTTTCTGGTCTAGCCTGCGTGTATCATTTGGAGAAGATAATGAAGCTTGCTGAGGTGGTATAAAATATTTAGAGAACTGTCGGGTTAGGCTCTTGGGAAGCAGACCTGTGGTAGTCAACACTTCTAGTAGGAACTCGTGTACAAATTGTCAGGCCAGACAACAGAGTCTTGACAGTTGTCATCTACACTGACAACATGGATCAAATTGTCACAGGTGTATTTTCCCGTGTCCAATAAACGTGTCCATAAGAAACGTTGTAGAGGAGATGAAAATAAATCTCTGGTGTTACTGCTAAAACACCACTCGCCCCTTGCCCATCAGCCTCTCTGGGCGATGGCACGAGGAGAGCGGTCCAGGACTGCCGCGGAAACGAGTGCCCGACTGCCGCCAGCTTGGCTGTTTGCAGCCCATGCTGGCCTGGCGGAGGGAGCCGTGGGGCCAAGGCAGCCACGCATATGGGCTTTAGGGGTAACCTTTGCTGCACTCGTGTTGCACCTCTTCAGGGGTTTACAGAGTCTGTAAGGATTGAAGGGTTACAGCTCTCAAATGCTCAAAGGTCAGAGCACACAAGGAAGGATTTAATCCAGGAGCAGCCCCTGCTTGTAGCAATGCCATCCACTGTCTCCTCTAGCAATTGGAAGGTATTGTTATTGAATAATTAACTAGCAGGAACTTGATACAGAAATCTTGCGATGAATAACTTTTCCTGAGATGGGAGTGTTTTCTTGTTGGGAGGAAAAGCTCTGCACCACAAAATGAACACCTTGTGAAGATAAATGCAAGTTCTTATTGCATGCCTTTGTTATTAAGGTTTTCTTTAACTTTCTTTGCCAAGTCTCTACAGAAGGAGCCATCTAGTGGCACTATATTTTCACAGAATTGCAACAGATGATCGCGGAGCAGCTTTTAATTGCACACGGGATGGGCTCTCCCATTTGTACTGGGAATTGCGAGACAGCTCCTCAGCTGCCCAAGGTCTGCATGACCTTGTGATCTCCAGAACTGGTGTCCTTGAGCTCGGAGTCAGGCCTCTGATGTTTGTATCTCTGCCGATTTATATGCACATTAGGTTATCTTTTTGAAAGCAGATTTGAAATTGGTCTAGGGTTGGCTTTTTGCATATTGCAAAAATTAACATTCAAACCACCTAATCCTGCCTGTTGGCTGTGGCGCTCCTTCCATTTGCAGTCTGAAATTATCTGAGTTAATTCCCAATGGCTTTATGTAGTATAGTCTAGTCTTACAACTGAATACCTTGCAGAGAACATGCTGGTTTATTGAAGCTATATTTGTGACCCTGGAGCTATGGTCCTCCTCTCTAGCATGCAGGCTACAGAAGCATAACTGAAAGATTAAGTTAGGATTTGTGTTACCTAGATTTTCTAAGTTGGGCAAACCCAAACGCACATTCATGTTTGAACATACTTAGTTGTGAATATGTGTGACTGGTAGGTGAAAAATGTGTGGTCGCATATAGCCGGTCACTTGGAGGTACGTAAACTCCCTGGGGTTTGGAGGCACTGGTGTGTACTGTACTGGCAAAGCTTTTGAGAGTGTTAGCAGGCTCCTGTTAAAATCCATTTGTCATTAGAGGTGGCCATAGAGTTCTTCCGAATTCCATGTGTTTGTGCCAGGTATTGTCAGTGGCAGCTGCTGTTTGGCTTTGTCATAGATTTCAGCATCGATTTATTCCACAATCTTCTCAATGGACCTCAAAGGTTCTGCATCGCTGTCCCACAGAAACCCAGGCTTTCTCCCTGACATAGACGAGACTTTGAATTTAACCAAGTTCGCAACACTTGTGCCTCAGACTTACTATAGAAATAGTGGCTAATATGCTTATACTGTATATCTGTCATACATTTTGTATGATGGCTATTTTAATAAAATACACTGCTGAAGATGGAGGTAGAATTAAAAGCAGGTTTTGGAGCAAATTCAGACTCTTTTGTTATGTGCAATAGCTCTGAATTTAAAATGTTATTTTTTTATTGATGTTATATTGTTATTTTTAGCATCAATGGCAATCAAGATGCAATTGGCAATGATCTCTTGCACACTCCTGAGGACAGAATGTTCTTTCCCAGTTTGGGAGTATTTTGCAGGGAATGCTGCTTCCTTGCTGTTGCTGAATTGCCGTACACACACGCTTGGAAAGAGGCCTCACAGCCATGAAAACTCTCCCTGCCAGGATTCTTGCAATGCAGGACTACTTGGCTGTTAACCACTCCGTGTATCTTCTGGGACTGGTTAAAATGAGCATAGAAAATACCTGTTTGTGGAGATCCTTCTTTTAGGCCTGTGTTCAGTGATAGACATCCACATTGTGTCAGACTTTAGCTTTGAAGTTTGGTGCAAGCTTTAGCTTTGGTGTTTGAGGAAGTTTGCTACTGGGAAGTGATAAAAGCTCTCCAAAGGCTTCTTTATAAAAGCTATAAACAGGGTTTGCTTTTAAAATGTAGAAAAAATACTTTGACCTGATCCTGCTCTTTTCTGCAAAAGCGGCAAGACTTTTGCTGGCAATGGGAGCAGGAGTGGGTCATTTCTCTGCTGAGCTACGGACATTGCAATTTTAGCTATTCAGTTTGTCCCTGGAGGGAAGCTGTGTTGTTCCAGCCTTGAAGGAGGAGCACATCTAGGATCACACTCCAGGGACGCGTGGCCAGAAATGCAATGGAGCCACACGTCAAACCTGGAGACTGTTGGGTGTCAGGTCTGGTGTTCAAAACCAGTAATAATGAGTAATTTTTATAGGGTAGCCCTCTGAAATTAGTGGGCTTTGAATAGAGCCTCTTCAGATCTGTGTCTGTACCGGAAAAGGACTTTACTGCAAAGACCAAAATGGTGCTTTTCACGGTGTCTTCTTTGTGCGTTCTGAGAGTGAGATTAGGTCCATACAACAACCAAAATAGCAGTGTTAGGTGTTGGTGTGGAAAATACTGCTTTAATCTTCAACTCTGGATATACGCAGGCTATATTGATAGGCTCTCTGCTTCTAATTTGACTTTGGATTTTTGATATAATTTTCCATTTTTTCATTGTACTTAATGTAGTTTGCAAGTGCAGAGTTAAGATGCTGCTAACAAATAGCTAGACAAAAGCTGCGAAAGGTGACCTGTCCAATAGTGTGCCCACAGACATACGTCCATGGTACTGTCAGAGTGGGAAATGCCGGGATCAGGATGGTAGTTCTCTGGGATGACTTTTTGTCCTGACTTCAAAGTTTTATGGAAGTCCCTGGTACATGAAGTTTGCAATTAATCCAGCACTGTAAATACTGCAGAGCAAATGAAACCCTTCTTCATAAGGCCAACTTAAGGCCAGATGTGCTGCTTTTGTTTGTACCCCTGGACTTTACAAATGAGCACAGTTTATCGTTAGCAGCTGCTAATGCTCTAATCCTGAGTACTGAGCTTAATTTCTCCTGTATTGCAAATTGTTTAAGTTCTACTGTTATATATGGCTCCTATCTTGAAATCATTATGCAGTAAAAATAACTCTTGGCTTTAGTGAAAGTTGGTGTGAAGGAGAAATGCAGGATTAAATCCAGGAAGAGTCTGGTTTTGGGGCATTTAGCATTTGCATTGACAGGCGTGGGATTACTGGACTCCAGCGAGGATGGAATTTGAATATCTGTCCAATTTAGTATTTGTTGGATGCCCTTTTATTTTTCAATGTATATATATAGCTTTGGCTTGTTACAATTGTGCTACAGTGTTGTACTTTATTTTTAGTCCTTGCTCCTCCAAAGCAGACTTCTCTACGGGCATTTAATGTCCTTTGCGATAACGAGCTTGTGTGGTGTTCCCCATCCCTCCTGGTACTGAGGAGTTAATGCACAGCTTAGTTTTGTATCTGTCTTTTGAAGCATTTCAGATACGTTTGTCTTTTCCAATTCCAGAACATAGCCTGGAAAAGCGTTTCCCAGAGGGGAAAAGCACTTGAAGGGGGGAGGTAGTTAAGAGGCGAACCGTACACCAGGAAAGCTTTTGTTGACGTTGCTTTTTTCTCTTGAGGTTTCATCACAGCTTTCTATGAGAATCTGGGAGTGTGCATAGGTTAAGCGTGGGGGAACACAGCGCTTAAACGCTCCCAGCTGGGAGCTGTGCTGGGTGCAGCGGCTTCGCCCGGCCCCCGGCCGCATCGGCACAGGTTGTGGTACAGGGAGCAGCCGCCCCGACCGAGCCCGTGTGCTAGGGTTGACAGAGAAACGGGCCCCACCAGGTCCTTCCCAGCACCGCCCAGGCTTCCCAAACCCTGGCGAGGTTTGGATGGGATGGGACGCAAAGCCTGGAGCAGAGCTGCACTTTCCCCGGGACAGGGCCGTGCTTGTAAGTGTTGGTTAGGGCAAATTCTAATTTGCAGGGGAAGAAATATTGCAAAGACAAACAACAGTGAAAATCTCCTCTCCCCTGCTTTCTCCTTTATCAACATGGCATTCGCTGTACAGATTGGATTTCTTTTTAATGTAAAGTGTTAAGAAGGGGGTTTTTTTTGTTTTTTTTTTTTTAAACTTAAACTCATTTAGCAAGAGTCAGACAGTGAGAGGGAATGTTGCCAAGGTATACAGAAATATCCTATCGCAGCACTGCCTTTAGAGACCTTGGAAAGACTTTAATGAAAAAGACAAATTTTTTCCCATCGTTGCGTCTAGGTATTTTGGCCCTAAGTATTGCATGATGGAATGTTCCAATTACAGACAAAAAGTGCTTTGAACTGTGTTAAAGATGAAACCTGACCATGGGGATGCTTTGGATTACTGCAAAGTGGTCTCCCAGTAGCTCTCCTGCGCGCTGCTGTTGTGGATACTCAGCAAATAAATGTTCTCATTTGCTCTTTCATGTCCTTCTTCATATTTCACATGCTTAAATTGTTAAAGTTTAAGGACTACATGTAGGGAATAAATCAGGCTGTGTGGGGGTCATAACATTTATTTTACTGGAATTAAGAGCATCTTGGATGTCTCTTGTATTTAGGTGTCTTATAATCAGGAGAGGAAACAAATAGAAAGTAAGGAAGGAAGAAGCCCACTCACTGTTTAGTTTCACAGAGAGGTGCTCCCAGTTAGCTGTTGTCATCTGGCTGCTGTCTTCGTGGCCGTTTCATAAATAAGAACATTTGAACAAATGTTATTAGTTGCAGAGTAGGTGACCATGTGTGTAATGAAGACCAGAAATCAGGAGGTCCAAACTGTGCCCGGTCTGCTCTGCGAGAGCCACAGGAGTGGCACCGTGCTCTGGGGTAACGAGACGCGCGGACCCATGCGTGGGGAAAGGGCAAGCTCATCCGTGGCGCCAGGGGAGCCGAGTGACCTGCTCTGGCTGCAGATCCGCCCATCCGCACCAAGTTGCATCAACCCTTTTGTCTCATTTAATTATTGTCACATTTATCCATGGTGCCACCCCAGATATCTCTGTGCTCCTGCCCATGTCAAAAGGCTGGATAGCACTTAGTGCCATTAAAAAAAGTGAACCATATATATGTGCTTACACATAATCACAGAGGGTTCATTCTGATCCCCCACAGTCTGTGTAATTTAAATTAGGCAAATAACTATATATATGGGAACCATGAATATGCTATGCATTAAACTCATCTCAGAAAGGTAGAATACATTTGCAGTCATCCTTACTCCTTATGGAGTCTGCTCCTCTTGTCTACGTGGCTGCATGTACTCGACGGAGCTGGACTTGCCCTCTGCTGGCAGTTTCAATCCAAGACTGGACTCGATGGAAGATTCTCGTTTGGTCTGGAAATAGTAAATGTCATTTCCTGAAACGGTCTTGGGGTTTATTGATTCCCTTCCCACCACCGTACAATCCCTATCACAGAACTGCTCTTGCCATTAGCTTATCTGAATTTGCTTTAACTATGCCCATAGTTGAACAAGAGCAGAGGACATTTTGTATTTAATTATTTGATGAGGGGAAAAAAGTGAATTCCAGCAACAGCTTAGAGGAAATGTAACGGCAGAACAATTAGAGTTGCTGAGGTACTGCGTATATACAAATCCAAGATCATCATACAAAGTACATTAAAATAAAGCAAGTCAAAATGTAACTGGCAGAGCTAACCTCAGATTTTGGAGTTGTTTGAGAACAAAGGAAACCTGCCAACTAGCAAACATAGGAAATAATAGCCTATTACTCAGAGCAGCGGCACCTCGATACAGATGTTTTGGGTATGATGTTAATAAGCTTTACCTTTGTCTTTCTCTTTTTGCAGTTTGCTCCTGGGTTTGGGGGGGCCAGCTTGGGAGGAGCATCTTTTTTTCTTTCTGTGAGCGTATACTGGAGATTTTTTTTTCTCGCTGAAATGAAAAATGCCAATTTTTTCTCCTTTAAAGCAACAAAAAATGAATTTGATTTCCTGTGCGCTTTCCACCCTTAAAAATTAGGAAGATACTTTTTTTTTTATTTTAATTTTAAAGAAGTGGTTCCTCCAAAATCAAAATATTTGGTTTGAAAAATGTTTGGAATTTTTGAGAAGAAGGCTCTGCACGTGCCTCTGTGCCTGACAGCTACAGCTACTTGCCGGCTGCAATATTCATGGAGAGAGAATCGCTTCAGTCACTCACAGAGCCGCATCTTCTAATGAATAAACTATTCAAACATTTCTCATTGCCAAGCTGCAGAGGTCAAAATGATATTGCCTCACTGCATGACCTTGCATAAGTCATTATCGCAGGCTCTTTGGTCTGTAAAATATGACTACTAAGTTGTTCCTCGCAGAAGAGGTGTGAGAAACAATTAGCTAGTGTTCGTAAGATGTTTTGAATATGAAATGCGATTCGTAGGTGCTGAGAATTGCTACCATCATTCATCATTAGGGGATGCTGTCATTTGACAAACTCTGATTTTGGTTATTAGGTGTATTCGTGAGTGGAAAGAAAACAAGACAGATCCACAAAAAGTCTATCGATATTTATAACCCCATCTTCAGGTATTTTGATAACAATTCCCCATTGCCTTCATTGGTTGTTGGTCACTTTAAAAAACAGTAGTATTGCCCTTTCCCTAGGTCTAAAAAATTTGTCCCCTGCTAGGCTGAGGACTAGTTCCCGTGGTAGAGAGAGGCAGGCTCAACCTTGCCCGTGGCAGGCTGTCAGGCTGGGCCCCGTCTGGTTTGTCATTACGCGTGTCAATGCCTTGTGCTTCTCATCTTTCACAGCTTTGCTAGAGCACATTGGGTTGTTCTCTCTTGTTTCTAGAACCACTGGGATATTTCTTCCTTTTATTTTCTGCCTCTTTCCTGTTAATATATTCATTCAATTTGTTAATCACTTTGCCGACAAGGAGAGGTTTTCAAAGAAACAAGGTGCTGTGTAGCCAGCTCTCACTAGTGTTTGAGAGAAGTCAGATGCTTTACTATTCTGTGCGCTTTCTGAAAACTAATTCTGCCTTGTCGTTCGTGATTTCTTTCATGTCTGTTCAATGCCCATGAGAATATGATCAGCTCATGCCAGCAGAAATTTATTGAAGGTAACCTCCTTGCTGGAAGTACTAATGAAGGGCATGGTTCAGCATAACACAACTGAAGTCTGCTGCTGCTGGAGGACATGCCGCCCTCATTGCCCCAGCGCTCTCCCAGACCTCCCATGTCCTGACACTGGTATTTCTGCAGCCACGCAGTCACCCTGGCTTAGAGAGTGCCTCCAGTGCAAAGCTTGCATTTCGCAGAATCATGGACTGATTGAGATTGGCAGGGCTCTCTGAGATCATCTAGTCCCATCTCCTGCTCAAGCAGGGTCACCTAGAGCAGGTTGCCCAGGGCCTGTCCAGATGGCTGTTGAATATCTCCAAGGATACAGCATTTGTCTGTCCTGCACGCTCCAGCTACAGCAGCCCTCGGTCACGAGTTTGGGGCAGTCTCAGCGCTTCTGATTGGAGCAGGGAACATTTGATTGTAAGATGAAACTTCTGCTTTTTTGTGGGTTCTTTACAGAAGCACTGTTGGGCTCTTCACTGTCACTAGCGGAGCCATGAGGAGTTTGGTGTTTCTGTTGTGCAACTGATCTAACGTGAGCAGAAGGACGCGTGTGTGAGTGTGGTTATTGTCTGCTGCCCGCTAGAGAAAGGCTGTGCGAATGTTGCAGTAAATAATTGGGAGAAAGAAGGGAAGCTGCCAGTGTGAAGGGGAAACATATATTTACTGAATTTTGTTTCTGAAAAGTGGCCTCTGAGGACTTGGTAAATATTATGATCAGCAAGCGCAGTCAGTAAGAAATCTCTGGGTAAGGATGGTGAGAGGTTGTTAGTTGGCTGGCAGGCATATGAATGTGGAATATTCAAAACACAGTACTCAGGTCTAAACTGGTTTCTAGAAGGGTCAGGAGACCCCCCGTACGGTTGTCCAGGCTCCCTGTATCTCCCTCGCTCCTTTGGCTCTGAATCGTCAGGTATCAGCCAGGGCTGGAGGCCGGACCCTGGACAGGACGGATAGACGGCCTGGCCTGGCGTGACAGAGCTTTTGTCCCTCTGTCTGCAGAAACTCAGCACACAAAAGCAGACTGGGGGGGCATTTGGATAAATCACGTAAATGTGTCTCTTTTACAGGCACAGCCGCTCTTTCTGAGTTTAATAAATGTATTTTGGAGACAATTCAGTTCTTCAAAGAAAGTCAGGGGAAGAGCAGCAGGCCAGAGCCAGTTTCGCCCCGGGAGCCAGGGAGGGCCTGGCCGCGGGTGGCCCTTGACCCTGCGCCCTCAGCAGCCGCGAGCATAAACTGGGTTTGTCGGGTGACTGGGGGATTAAAGCTTGTACCAGCGCGGATCGACAGAAAAGGCACTCACTGATGCAGAGTCTTGACCATTTTGACCCATTTTGCTTTCTCCAAGAATTGTGGCAAACATAACACAGAGCCCAGTGACCAAAGCAAACGTCACTCTAGAAATCTTCCTTCGCAATCACTGCTCCGCTGAGACGGGGCCCACGATAACGGGTGGCGGGCGGTGAAATGATGACGCAAAGTGCTATTCTGTGTCTCTTCCCTTTTCTTGGTATGGTATATTTTAAACATTATAACTTGTGAGACCTGTGTATTTATCAAAGCGCGCACACCATGGAGAGGAGGAAGGGGGTGACAGAGAACTGGTGGCTGGAGCTTGGCTTGGACCTTCCTATGGTCCTGGGGAGCGCGAGCATTCGCGGCCACGCTGGCCCTCCTGCAGCGCGCTGGGTGCTTCTACGCCACGGCTGCTCGCAACCTGCGTCACTGGGATAGTTCAGCCACTGGGAAACGCGTCTCCAAACTTCTATTGTCTTATAAACTTGAGAATAAAAAATCTAAAGTAACAAAGGTTTGGTTTGTAGCTAATTCACTTAACTGAAATAAAACTTATCCTGTAAAGTCCAGTGGTGCTTTTTACATAGAAATGGGACAGCTTTTGGAGAACTTGCTTAGGAACACCAAATGTTTTCATACCTTGCATTAAGAATAAAAGTATTGGAGGACCTGGTCTTGCTCCATTGAAATCAGTGTCAGTTTTGCCATTGATTTCAGTGGTGTCAGGGTAAACAATCCATTTAATAATTACTCACAAACCTGAGTAAAACTTCCTATTCAGCCCTCTCTGGATCTGCAAATGAGTGTCAAATCCAGTATCGTTAATGGAGGGGGTTGCATGGCGTGTTTGCCTGCACTGACTCTGGCATCTCAGAAGGCCTTTTCCAGCCCCAGCTTTCTCTTATGAGCCCTAATGTGTGTTTTCCAAATATCTTCGATGGCAGTTAATTTATGTTTTCGTGTAAGAAATGCTTGTAATGCATGGGAAATGTCTACTTTTAGTAAGATGAATATAATTTTTCTCCCCATTTGTAGGATGGCTATTTTTCCCACCGACCGAAAGAGAAAATGCGAACAGACAGCAATAATGAAAATTCAGTCCCCAAGGACTTTGAAAATATTGATAACAGTAACTTTGCTCCCAGGACTCAGAGGCAAAAACACCAGTCTGAGCTGGTGAAAAAACCCCTTAGCAAGCAAAAGGAGCACTTGAGAAAGAAACTGGAAGAGGAAAAGGTGAAAGAGAACTCACTACTGGGGAAGAACTCAAATGAAGTGGTGCAATTCAGTGATCATCCTGGAAAAAACAGTAGCAACAACAATCTGAAGGAGATTCACAGGTCTCCCAGACAACATCATTTCAAAAAAAATGGAAACAGCTCCCCTGAACTGAGATATGACCAACCACCGAGATGCGAGATAACAGGCAAAGAGGCAGTCTCAGCCATGTCCCGGTCTAAGTCTAAGCAGTGTCGACAGGAGATTGCAGAGATATATTGTCGTCACAAGCATGGGAAGTTGATGCCGGAGAAGGTGACGCGTTTCTGTGCACTGGAGGGTAAGTTGGTAGATGGTGAAGACGAGCTGATGCAATGTCTTGGGAGAAGAATTGTATACAATTGTAATGCTCACCTGATGATAAAAATTAACTTTACTGCGGGAATTTATAATGTACTTTTGTAGCCTGTGAAAACTGGGGAGCATCTGAAGATGTTTTAAAAGGGAATTATGCAGGTATTATAGGATTCTTGTTAGATTCCTAATGAATGTTCTTGCTACTTTTCTTCTGACAGATTTTTATTGCACAACCTTATCTAGCTGTTCTGCTGCTGCTTCTATTTCTTTTAGACAGCAGTGGCAGTTCTTAATCTACAGACACAGAAAAGCATAGTCCGGGTGTGTGTCCTATTATTCCACGCAGGAGTTTGATGCTTTTTGGGGCAAGGGAACAGCCACGGTGAATTCTGGTGTCTTCTGCTAGCTGATAAACAAATAACATTGCTGTTCTCCATATGACCATTTCTTATGTTTCTACAATGTCTGGCGCAATGGAGTCATAGCTAATAATCAGAGTCACTAAGCATTTTGATAACAGATAATTATCAGAAGTATGTAACTTTATCTTTGGAAAAGCATGAAAAAATCCGATTTTCTGGCCCACTTCTGGTTTTAATGTTCCTCAATCAGCAAAAGGAATTTCCAGAATTACTATTGTAGAGAATCAGTTCCCACTCATAGCCTAAGCCAAGCTTTGGTTTGTTCCTTTTGGTTTCTCTGTGCAGGATATGTGAGGTATCTCATAGTTTTGCTTTTGGTTTGCATGTGTGTGATGCCGTTACTTCAGGAAGAATGCTTCATATGCCACATTTAGCTGTAAGCTTCCTCTATAGTAAAGTGCTTTTTTTTAACCATTGATCAATTGATCAAAGTAGGTATTGATCAAGAAACAGCATTACCTGCAGCAGCACTTGTTCATGCAGCAGTGCACAGTCCCCATCCTGCAACGGGTGCTTCAGCCCACGCGTGTAAGGAGGCGTTTTATGTTGTCTTTGCTGAAGATGCAGAGGGGCTTTCACAAACCAGAAAGAACAGGTCCTACGCTGAGATGGTGCAATAAACAGGCGAGCCATGGGGATTAGGGGATGTTTAGCTTCTTTCATTAGGAATACTTAGTTGCATCCTCTAACCCTCACGGTTTACCTGTTTATTGCACCACCTCAAAGCAGCGGTTACTATTGAATGGATTCAATATGGGAGCGAAAGAAGAGGAGGATGTGTGTTGCTCTTGCCTAAATTAGGAAGCTGAACTCCCTAGACAGTCAACGGCAAAAGGGAGGTGCCCAGAGGATGTTTCCAAACAAGACCATCTCTCTCTGACGGGAGACTTAGGCTTTTAATTTAGATGTTGCATATTACCATAGCGAATAGTGTGAGCATCCCATTTCTCACTCCAGTGTATCTGATTCTGTCTTTCTATTGTGTTGTATCTCTTTTGGTGGTTTTCTTCCTCTCTTATTACGGTAATACTGAAAATCATTAAACCAAGTGGCCCAAAATTGGAGATCAAAGAATTAACAGAGCAGGCAGAAGACTTGGGGCTTTGTGGAAGCAGGGAGAAGGCAAAACAAGCCAAAGGGAAGATAAAAGCAGAACAGCAGAGACCAGATCAGACATCAATGACCGGCTGAGCATCATGAGTACCCACTGGTGTTCCTGAGACCCCACTGGGGCGCCATGGGTAAAATCCACTGTCACAAGCTGTATCCGGGCTGTCCTGCCCTCTTCTTTAGCAGCAGGAAATTCAGCTGTGGTCCCGTGGGAAAGCTGATAGTGCTCAGCACCTTGCAAATGCTGTCTGACACTTTGTAGGATCAAGGACATGTCTTAATAATGTCATCAATGATAGATACCTTATATAGGGTAAATGAATCGTGTATGCACATGTGCAAGCGATATCCTGGAGAGAGGTGAAAGATGTATTGTCATTTGTGTGGGCACACATTTCAGCAATGTGCAGTTTTGCACACGCCTATGGTTTTATCACCTGCCTGGCAATCTATCTCTCTGGGTGACTGTCCAATAAAATCAGTGGCTTTAAACAGCTACCATTCTTAAAAACAGACTTCTCTCAAGAAATATTTCTCACTTCTTATTTTAAACATAGAATTACTCTCATATGCCCTACGGTCAGGATAATAACATGTAGTCTTAGAACTAAGAAAATCTTCTCTGTATAGAAGTGTCACCTTTTAATACTTGAAGCATTCCAGCATGTGTTTAAATTGCATATTGGTAAAAGATCTTCCTTTATAATACAATATAGTAAAAGGCCCAGGAAAATGGAGAGCTACCAAGCTACCAACATGACTAGAGAAGTGGAGATGTTGTCTAATATGGTTTTATTTTAAAATATATGTGAATTTAGTACTGATGAATTATGGACATCCACCATATAAAAACACTAAGTGTAAAAAGTCTGTTGCTACAAGTTTTCAGATTAGCAGGGCCACTCCTGGATTTTCATTTAGATTTTTATTTTAGTCAGCGATGCTTGTTTAAAAAGAATAATTTGGGAATATCTTAACCTAACCAGATGGATCCTTGTGGAAAATGTTGACTTTTCTTTGCCTCAAGGTTATTGCCTCCTGCCCATGCTGACAGCTGAAGTTAACTGCTTCAGCAGCCAGATTTTCCTGGCAGGAAAATCCTGTGCACCCTGCACTAGATACAGGGTTGCTCTACAGCAAATTTGGGAGTTTTGCTCTGGGGAAGTGAACAAGCAGCAGCATGGGGACTGGGACAGGAGTGGCTTATGCAGGAGGTGCCTATGTGCAAGCATAGTGGGACATCCAAGCTCCTGAGGAGATCCAGGCTCTGAAGTCACCTTCTCAAATGTCTGCATACAGGGCTATTAAGAAAGACATGTAGGAACCACAGAAGAGTTCAGTAGGCCTCAGTGCATTCTGCAGGACTGGTCCCAGTTCAACTGTTAATCTTTCTTTGTTTTTAGGTATAATTTGGTAGGTCTCTTACATTTTACAGCCCTGTTTAAGATACGTAGCCTCAGTTTAACTGTGCCAAAGTCTAGGAAAGCACTAGATTGCCTCCTCCTCATTGCAAAATGCAAGTACTAATGGTGCGCACTCACGGATGGCTGCTCCATCTCTCGTCAAAGATGTCTTCATCAACTCCAGGTATCTCTAAAGGAGTTGAGCTTAATCAGCAAGTGTTTGTGAAATACAGACCCTCAGCTTTCGGAGAGGAAAGACACCCCATTGGCGGATTGCTGGTGATGGGGGGAGGGTCTGTATAGACTTCTTACCAATATATGCATCAAGAAAACTGTTTGTTGTTTGTCAGCAAAAGTCAGCCATCCATGGGCTCTGAGTCCAAGTATTTAGCATGCAAGTGCTATTTCTTTCAGTTTGGTTTGAAAAAAAGGTTTTCTGTCTGTTTTCAGCAGAGCTGTGAAGTTTAAATATTTATGCATTGGAGAAGCACATTTCATCCATTATCCCAATGTATAAACATGTCCCCAGTGCCATGGTTTCCATTGAGATGTCATCCAGCATTTAATCCCCTTGGATCCAGTCTTAGCTGTTCAAAGCCATGAAGTTGCTAAGTGTAGTTATCAATCATGGACATGACTCCTTCCAGCTGGATTGTCATAAATGTTAAGTGATACATTCATTTGAGTGGTTATCAACAGGAACAGGATCTTACGAGTTCTTTCTTTTTTAAGTATTTTATTATTTCCAAAGGGAAGAGGCAAAGAAAGTAACTATCTTCAGATTATAAAACAAAGGCTTGTTACAACCAACAGTATCATGTTTGCTACCTGTCTGAAATGAAGGCATTGTTTCCATGAGAATGGGAGTAGACAGGCTGCAGTCCCCTAAGGATGTTGCAGAGAGAGCGCACTGCTGAAGCAGGAAAATAGGACGTGGGAACTTACCCATTACTTGAATTGCAGAGCATGTGTAAGCCCACATTTCCACATGAGCCAGCCCTGAAGACAGGGCAGCAACACTGGGGACCAGGGGTTGGTGTCGAGGGCTTTAGGGACAGTCTTACTCAAAGTCATGTCAGAGGCAGGGCAACAGGCAGCTTGCAAGTCACTCTAGACTTTGAAGGGAGTGTTTGGGATCTACAGGAGTGTATTTTGAGGGGAATTTTTAAGAGTAAGAATGCAGTGAATGAAAATAAGGGGGAAAAAAAATGTTTTGTGCAAGGTTAGATGTGGAAAGGGCAAATCCAGTACTGCACAGATTGTGGAGAGGGAGACATCATTTTGGGGAGGCCATCCTAAATGTTCAGTTCTCTTCAAGATGAGTGATATGTGGTTGTGAGTGGACAAAGCGGTAGACTCTGTCCTTGCTGAGGCCATCTTCCATCTGGTCCCATATAGGCCACAAGCTACTTCCCCTGGTATGCCAGAGATGCATTTCTGCTCACCAAAGCTGTTGGTGGGCTTGGATCAGCTGTCTTCTTTCTCTTCCTTGGCCCTTTTCTAGGGCAGATGTACTGGAAAGAAGCAGAAGTTTAAATGCAAATTCTTGGCTCTAAAATAAGTTTCACTCTGTACCGAGATAAACCCTCCTCTGTGACAAGGCACGACTAACCCAATCTGTGCTGCGTTACCCGCCCCCAGCATCCCGTATAACCAAGGGAAGAGTACAGTTTAGGATGGTCACCATCACTCCAACTGCTGAGATCACTGCTCAGATTGTTGGTCCAGACAGTACGCTGTCACTTATGTGACTCCACACAGGTATATGCATATTAAAGTTGTGACTTTTGTTTGCCGATCTTCCTTTTGTGAAGAAGAATGTGCAGCTTCTGACCCACCAGCTGAGTTCAGCCCTTGCATTCCCAGCTTTTCACTCCCATGTGGATCAGGGCAGTTGGCAGTTCAGAGTCTCTTGACCTGAAAGTTTGCCAGATACGCAGCCCGGTTCCTCCTTAGTCACTGGCACCGGGCCCATGAGTCATCCTAGGCATGGTGCCAAATGGTATCTAAATCACTCATTCTCAGGGCCGACTTCTCCAGGCTGCCATATCCCCAAGGGAGGCTCTGGCTTAATCCTTATCATTAATTACCAAACTGGGTTTATGCTTGACCCAGATCTGTGGCCCTGGATACACCAAAATATATTTAACATTTTTTTGAGGACTCTTCTAACGTGTAGTTCTAGCTAAAGAAAAGCACCTAGAAAAGCAGAGAGCCTCAAGTGAACCTGATTTATTTCACTTTAGTTCTTCTGTTGTCTTTTCTTCATTTATAAATCAAACAGGTTTTCTGCTACCTTCATCCCTGTGGAGTAAACCCAACTCATAAATAAAGTAGAAAAATAATCAAGCTGCCCTGATTCCACATCATTCATCAGCACTGAAAGAGTTCCTTACAGATTAGACTGCTTTCTGCCTGGTTTCTTATTGATGGTAATGCTGCTCTGTTGCACTGAAGCAAGAGATTTCAGTCTGCCATAGGCTGCTAGGGAGAAAATGTTCCAGTTTGTTTTAGAAAGCACAGCCTTCTTTTGGTTTTTAAACTGAGAGAAAAGGGCTCTAGAGTTCTGTTTACTGAATAATACACACAGGTAATAGCAATCTGTGTGTCTATAATGTTGGTATCTGAATACTTCAAAGTACTCAACAGAAGGAGGTGTAATTTGCAGGAGGAGAGAGGATAAGGCACAAAGAGAGATAAGCCAAATACAGGGTGGAGCAGAGCAGTTCCTCAAAGCATGCAAATGAGAGAATTTGCTAAATAGTTTTAAAATAATGGGAGCTGTAACTAAGCAAATACAGAATGTCGCCCACTGAATGTGTATTTGTGTGAATCTTTGAGTTATGCACACAGTGACAAATAAATCTGTGGCTTTGTTTAGCTTTCACAATTTCAACAGTGCACTCTTGGTTTCATTGGATTTGATCTAAATACTAAAGAACAATGGGCCCATAATTTGTCTTTTCTTCCTGATTTCAGGATTCCTGATTACATTGGCTGCTACTTCTTTTCTGTACCTTTAATCTGTTAGCCAGTGTGACAGAAGGACTGTGGTGAGCTATATGTACACTGCTTAAGAAGCATGTAAGAGCTACTGCACGTGCGGACCAGACATTTTAATTTGCTGCACCACAGATGACTCTGGTTGCAATAAATTTACTGTGAGTAGACTAATTACAAAATAACTCTAATTGAGTAGTTATCAGTGAACAACATCCTGTGGAACAAAACTGTGTACAATTAATAGCATTTAAGCTATGCATTACTGTTCTGTGGAACACTAAGATGTAATTACACCATGTACCATGTCTGTTCTGGAAATTCTGTTTCCAGCACTTTTTTCTTTCTAAAGAGTAGTTTCAAGACTCAGTACTTGTATTTTAGGCTTATGAAATAAGTGGTCTGAATCTCCTCTCCCCTTACATTTGTGTGACAGAGAACCAATTCTAGTAAAATCAGTGAAGCTGTGGCATGGTAAAGAGAAAAATGAGATCCCAGGAAGAATATGTGGTGCTAGTGATTCTCAGAATAGCTTTTATTATAGCCACATATGCAAGGTTTGATAGTTAAAATATGACTGAGTAAAGAAAACATATACTTCATTGTTTGGGCTGAAGATGGCCTTACCCATCATATGGGTGGGATGTGGAGGTATATCTTTGTGATGAAAATGCATACAGATGCTAGGAGCCATGGTGCACACAGACTCCCATGGCCTGCCGGATTTGGATGCAGGCATCATGCGATGGGGCCGCCTGTGTTTCTGGTGGGCCCCTGGTGCTCTCTGGTTGTTTGAAGAGAGTAACGATGCTGCCAAACCACCTCACCCTGCTCACAGCTGAAATGTTTGCAGGGAAGAGGGCCCAATAAATGAATTCTCCTCAGAAACTGGGTCCAGCCAGCAGGTCAGAAACTGGTGTCTGTCTTTATGGAAGGAATATCTGCATACATCTTGCAAAGAGAAGGGAGCTGACATTGCTAGAAGTGTCCTTGCAGCATCCCGAAACGGGGCAGGATTGTTTTGCTATCTTCCTGTATCTGTTGCCAGAGATGCAGCTGCAGCGTTTCAAGGAGAGGAGATGGGCCCAGCTAGAAGATGGGTGAGCATGTGGCAATGGAGGGGGGAAGGATTCTGCCCACAAAAAGAAAGCCCTGACTCTGTCTACGCTGTCTAGTATCAGCTTTTCTTATATGAGAAAAAACTCAGTGAGGAGAAAGCATGGGTAACTATTGGGTGTCTGTACCAATTAATCCTTCTGTCTGAATACAGACAATTCCTGGGACATCTGCAAGTGTACAAGTGGTGAAGTGAGAGCAGACCGAGGTCCCACTGCTTCCCACATGGTGCTGTCACTGTCCAGCCCTCTGTGGCTTTGGCGCTGCAGAGTTTGTCTCTGACAGGCCAGGACAGCAAACAGGAGGAAGAACATCTCGGCAAATTGCACCTTAAGGAAGTGCTCAGAGCAACACATGAAGCAAAAAAGGGAGGGCAGAAAGAGCTGAAAAACTTATGGTCAGCAACCCTAGTTCCCACCAAACCAGTCTTTTAGCAAAATGCTATCGTCTTATAGAGCACTTGAGGGGGAGCAAGTGTGGGAGAGGATAACGACTAAGTGTGTCCGAGCTATAACCCTCCTGGGAAAAGAGCATGAGGGTAGCAGAAGCTTAGTCAATATTTTGATAAAGATTACAGTGTATGTACAGAGATGAAAGAAAAATGCTTGAGTGATTACTAATGCTCCCCTGTGATCCTGAAACGTGTGGAGAGAGGGGGGAAAAAAAGAGCCAAATGTAACTACAACTAGAGGAAAATGGTTGGTGCAATGGTATGAGCTGGCAGGGTTTGAAAAAAGGCTGCCCTGTGGTAGAACTTGAGAGCCATACTGGCAATATGTTTCTTTTCACATAAAATAGGTGTTGGGCCTCAGGAGTGGACTCACTACAGTGATGTTAGTGGGAAGACCTTTAAATGGAAATACAGCATCTTAATTCATCTATTTTTGTTCAGTGCTAAGCAGGGAGCTTTGCAATGTAAATGCATGGTAGTACTGAACTAATCTTGAAGAAAGGTTGGAAGAGCAGCCTTAATGTTGCATCCTTTTCTATTTTGACTTTGTAACCATAACAAAACTACATTAGAGTACTGTTGTTACATACTAAGTGTAAACAGGTAACACCAACTTCCTGATTTGCACTTCATTTTAGGCACCAAGGACCTGAGGAGCTTGCTGAGGCTGACTTGCCAGAAATTCAGCCCTGCCTTTCTAACCATTGCACTCTGAGTAATGGGCAAGTAATACTGGGTTTTCACAGGAGTCCATATTTTCTGTACTATTACTCTGAGAACAGGGAGGAATGTTGCATCCCAGAAATCCCATGCTAACTGTGGCTCAAGGGAGCGACAGTTTGTTTTTGAGTCAGTGGCATTGACTGCATTTCTTTTAAAAGAATCAGGGGAAAAAGGAAAGTCTTGACAATTAATTTTCTTCTTCTGGGCTGGGGCGAAGAATTTTCCTCTTTGTGGCTTCTTGAAACTGATGCCTTAACTATTTACAGCGTTTGCAAGATTAGGAATATAGTTTAAGGGAATGTACCCCCTTTCAGACAGGTTTTTGAAGGGGTACATTTATTTGATGTATTTCAGGAGTCGCTGGGCTTTATGAGACCAGCAGTTGTTTTGTAGTGACTTTCCTGGGAAATGAGAAAGAAGCTTAAGGGAGCTACTCTCAATTAAAATGCCATGTCTAGGCATGAAGCCAATCTGACAGGAGGTTAATACCATTTTAAGACTCCAAACCGTAATTTAGCTGTTTCTGTCTCAAGTATTTCTTACACAGAGTGTAGTTTTAAAACATCAGGCTTTTTTTCACCCCAGGTAATCATGACATATATAGAAAAAGTGAATGACAAGAATTTGTAGCTGAACAACCTTGGAAAAGATTTTGAAATTGCTCAACATATATTTCGTCTTCCAATAAATGCTCATCTTTGATAGTTTGAGAGAGTGTTAAAAGTGAATAGGCTGATTCCCCTCTCTCACTATTGTAATATCCTTGAAATGTCACTGATTAATCATCTAGTGGTATCAGAGAAGTTATTTCTGATTGACACCTTTGTAAGGAAGAACAGAATACTCCCACCTCCCAATATATCTTCTTTTATCACTATCAGGCTTTAATACACATTAAAGTATAAAGTATTCCATTTACAATCTTACTAACAAATTGTTCCTGGCAAGATCTTGGTTAAAGTACTGACGGAAAAGTCAGTGGCAAAAGTCCATCATTTTCTTTCTCTCATTATCTCATTAGACTCCAGGGAGGCGAAAGAATTTTTCAGTCTCTTCTCCTAGAGTTGGTTGAAGCCAGATCATAACAACCATTTTTTACATTAGGTGCTTTCTTTTCAGTTCTTTTCCAGTGGATGTCACCATGAGAATGGTGGGATTTTTAAGCCAACAAATAGAATTATACTGCAGAAAGATCATTGTCAATTAATTCAAACTCTGTGGTTTACTGAAAATAATTTGAGTAATGATTGTAAATGCTTTAAAATAATAAAATTCATAGGATTTGTTTGGCAAGACTTGATCACTTGTTGCCTTTAAAACAGAATCTTCTCCATATTGCTGTTCTGATGGCACCACAAATTCTTCTGCTGGCAGTGCTGCCGTGATAATTTTGGCCATATTCCAGTGGTCATATTCCCCCACCACATCACCTTCCATTATGCTCTTACAACACTTGTGGGAGTTAAAAGGTTTAAACAAAGGCCCTTCTACCTGTTAAAGACCTGCCCCGTCTAGACTGATGAGAGTGGGTAGATTTGTAGAGAAGCATTGTCAGTGGGTGATACATATTAAGCTTGTCAGGAAGCCTATAAAGACTTGATTCAGACCTGGGCTCAACTTTCCTGTTCATCCTTACTGCCTGTACACTGGATCTCACACAGGATGTGTTTTGCAGGGACTGTATGGTTCTCCAGGCAATAAAACTCAGCAAAAAATTCAACTTGCACATTTTTATTAAAGGCAGTATGGATGCCACCTTAGAGTTACGCAAGGAGTTCAGAAACAAGCCTGTGTCCCCATGAATCAAAAGCTTTTATGTAGATACCAACATCTTGAGCTTGCTTTGTTCCCTAAACAATCACTATTGTGGAAAATAGAAATTCTTACAGAAGGTCTCCTTTCTGACCTCTGTCATGTTGATCTGTTTGGCACCAGCTTTTAAGGTCTGAAAATGGAATCTCTGTGATACCATAAAGATACCAAACCATTTTTGCATGGATCAACTCAAAGCTTATCTACAGAGCTCATCTTCCATTTTCTTCCTAATTCTTGCAGTTGCAAATGTGCAGTTGTTCACATTAATGACCATTTGTCCTTGAGACATGCTTGTCTTCAACACTTGCAGGTCTTGTCAAAGAACACCATGAAACAAAGCTGTGTGTCAAAATGCTTTTTCTACAATCTAATTGCAAATCACACCAGTGAACTGAAATTCAAGACAGCCCTTCATGTAAAACTACTGAACTGAAGTTCAAGACAGTCCTTCGTGTAACTAGAATATAATTGCTTACATCGTTCTCTTTGTTGCGTGGTCAATGCTTTTGTTTTATGAAGACTTTCTTGCCCAAATTAACAAAATGTTTTGTTACAGTCTTGATTTATTTTTATAACTCATTAAAACTTTTAAAAGAAACACTTTGCCAGTGAGAATACACCTTTGTGACTAGCTGAAAATTGGAGCTCAAGCAGTCTCGCTGCTTACTCATCTGTGTTTTTAATTCGAAATGAAGGTTTCTATCCAGCCAATGGATATTATCATGCAGTGGAGTATTTTAAACCATGCTACTTTTAGACTGAAAGCTGCTGTGTATGTTGTGTATCACTGTGTTTCATAGAGCCTGACAGTAGCATGACTAGCTAGAACCATACATTTCCATGTTCTCCATCTATTTGTGGGCTGTGATTCATTCTGGGTAATTTACTGAATAGTAGGGAGGAAAAGTGAATTTTAAAAGAGAAATTTACTGCAGTATATGTTTTAGCGATTTGTACTTTCTCTCTTCTATGGGATCTAGGTATAGGGGCTCTGAAAGAATTCCACTAACTAAATTTCTGTACCTTTAAGTCTCTAAATATCTTTGAAGACCTAGCCCAAAGTCATTCTCTATGTCTGAGAGAGTGAGTCATGGTCTTTGGTTATTCAAAAATATTTTAAGGAATACTCCTTTACAAAAAGAAAAACTGAACAGGAGAACCAAGCTTGGCTCTGTTGCCCACCTTACCCCAGTAAGCAAATGGCTAAATGAGGGGCAGGGTAGCTACAGAGATTAATTGAGAATAAGGTTTTTCCAAGACCATAATGCGCATTGTGTTTGCCAAGCCACAGCAGAGGGAGGCTGTGTGGAGCTGATGTGTAATTTTGAACAATTTTACCATTTTCTGCCAGGAGATGAAGGCAAACCCAAGATTCCCATGAAATATTAAAAGCAAAGTGGGCTAGAAGTTTAGCTGATGTATGTTGCACTAGCTTTGATGACCTCATTTTAAAAATGTCTCTTTTCAGTAACTAAAACCTGCTCCAGTATTTTTTTCTCACCCTGTAGTGTAAGAAAGATAATTTTGAACATTTTATCATGAATCGCAAGGTGGTTTTTTTTCTCAGTCTCACTATTAAGTTTCTGCTCCTTCCACAGGAGTCTAGAACATACGGATTCACTGATGTCATTTTGACTGCAGATTGCTTTACCTATCTAAAATTTCAGGTGGCAATAAAAATAACACAACTTGGAAAGAGACTTTTATTTAGGAGTTGTCTGTTTTTGCTGGCTTGTTGTTCATTAGCTAATGTCAGAACAAAGGGTACTTTATTTAATGAAGGGCAGTACCTCTTGACTGCTCAAATGTCTAAGTTTCAACCTCCGATTATAAGTTTGCCAACCAATGTTGGCTTCATTCCATGAGTCCATCAAGGCAGAGCTCATTTTTACTTTTCATACTAGGATTTCTTCAAGAGTCTAAATGAGTAAAGTACCCAAATCCTTTCCATTTCCGGGAGAATCGCAACTGCTATCTTTAGGTATCCAGTCTAATTCCAGTGGGATATGATGAGACATCACCCTTGGTGATTTCCTTTGGCATTGGATCAAGAACTTAATGCATTGGTCTTAATAAGGTTTATCAATGAACCTTAAAATCTCTCTATGCACCTCTATCTGTAATTTTAAGATTACCAAGGACAAAGAAGACAGTTTTGCTCCAGCAGGAGCTAGCAAAGATGAAGAAGAGAAGAGATGTTCAGGACTGGAGATTTGTCTCTTACCTGTCAATGGAAGTTTATGGTCCTAAGCAAAGCGTATCTATCCAGTATTTTGGGAGCAAGAACAGTTTTGTAGCAGTTCTGATTTTGGAAATGTTCTACCAGCAGAGCTTTGAGAAGCAAGCAGGAGAATCATTTCTGTCAGGTTCCCAAGAGACACTGTGAGGAGACTTCAGACATCTCTGGCATTTTTTCGCTCAGTCAGTGAAAAAAAACACTATTCAAACTTATCCACTACATGGATCTCCTTGATGACAAATCCTGTTAAATTCATCTTCATCCTTTACTCTGGGAAGGGTGGAATTAACACACAGGTTCCCACATTTTCATTTCTCTGTCATTTATAGCTGTATGTATGCATAATTGGCAAACATGGAGATGGGATCATCTCTGCATCTTGATGTTTCTTTTTTATCACTGAAAATTGCAAAAATTAGGGAAGAAATAAGAGGAAAATTAGAAAGTCCCAATGCAAGCTTGAAATGGCTCAGAGAATTATACTGGAATTTGTCCAAGCAGAAATCTCATTTAGGAGAGGAAAAAAAAAAAAAAAAAAAAAAGATGATTCTCCTGTTGTCCCTATGAAGGAAGAATATATTTTTCAAAGTCTACTTATTAGATTATCACCTGGGGATGCGATTACTGACAGAAATCATTAGAGAGCTCCTGACTAAAGAGTGACAGCAAGACAGTGCTCCACTGTGGCGTATCATAAAAACAAGCACATAAACACTCAAAAATAAGCACCAGACTAGCACATGGAGACTTGGGTTTCGTTCCTTGATACGTCACAGGTTTGTCAGGACACCTTGGGCGACTTGTGCCATCTCTCTCAAGTACAGACCAGGGATAAAAAGGCACTCAACTCCTTTGCAAATATATGCAGATAGCATATGGCATTATTGTTGTTATCTTGATATTTAAGTAGATTTTACAACCTGCTTATCAAAAAACATGGAAATAATTTTGTATTAAAATAATAGTAACCTTTTCTGAGTCTTCTAAAAGAGTTTGAAGCCTTAAGCTGAACAAATGTCTCTTAGGGAAAAGACCGGTAACAGAGTTTCTGTGAAGTCGCTTAATGTGAGCTTTCAAATCGATAGCTCTGCCACTGACCCGCCGAGGTTTCGTGGGGGTGGCGGCAGGCAAGGGAGCCCGTGCAGCCTTCAGTGAATTCAGTGCCGTATCGCTGGCAGCGGTTTTTGGGCTTTGCACCACAGCTGTGCCCAAATGTGAAACCAGAGCAGAGGCTTTCTGCCATGTTTCCCCTCCGTTTTTCTCTCCGGCTCTGCAGCTTCAGTGTGTTGCAGGGACTCGCTAGCGATGGCTGTTGGTTGCAAGACGTGCAAACTATCGAGTGGGTCCCCTGATTACTTTTGCATTAGAGGCCTGGGAGAAGCACGGTAGTAGCTTTCTCTCTTGATTCAGTAGCTATTAACTTGTCTGATATTTATGTACCAAAACAAATCCATCTCCTGTGTTTCAGAAAGGCTAGACGTAGCTTTGTTTTTGAGTACCATATATTTCTAAGACTGCTCTGTATTGTATTTGGTTTCCATAGTAAATTTCCTAAGGTAAAATGACAAAACAATAATTTTTCATTATGAATCAGCTATCTATGAAAGATTTGATTTAGGTCTGAATTTATTACCCTGTGGAATTGAAGTCAATATTTAACATAATGTCAGCTATCTTGATATTAGAAAATTTTAATGGCCATGCAATTTTATTCAATGATGAAGTTATTCCAGTTGTGTAGTGTATGTCTAGCAATTTGATGTGTGGAGCCTTGAGATGAAAATTGGATAAACATGGAAAATGGTGATTGATTGGTGGAAGGTTGCAATAATGTCTGCCTTGATATACCCTTTAATGTTAAATTATTTATCTAATGCAATCTCCTACACTTTTAGAAGTCTTTAAGTTGGCATTAAATTGATGTTTAAATCTTCACAGTCAGAAAGGCCTCATAACTCAAGCTGATAAATATCTTCTAACATATCAGGAGGAATAATGATCCATCTTAATATCTAAGAGTAGGAAAGATATTATATTTTTGCTATGAATCCCTGTAGAAGGATTGAGCCGTAAACTAGAAGGATTAAGATTAGGAGACAGAAAGAAATATTAGAAAGAAAAAATAAAGTAGTAATTTGTCTTGGGAATTGAGTGCAAATCCTATTTGCCTTGAAAGGTGAGTAAAAATGCTCATGGTGACTGAGCAGAATCAGGTTAGTTTGCGTTCACAAGCTGACTCTCCTGGGAGGGGGCACGCAGATCCTTCCAGAGGGCTGCTGGCCCCTTCCTGGAGGAAAAGAGAAGGGCCACAAATATTTTGGCTGCCAAGATGCATCAAGCATATACTGCAGATGATTAAGCCAACTTTTGACTGATTGGTACTTGGAGTATAGGAAATAAATGGCGGATCAGTGGGATATGAGCACACAGCCTTGGAGAAGCTGGAAACAAGACCACAGGATGGCACTGGGAAATGGCCCTCAGAGAGGGCCAATCTGGTTAAGATTGATCAAATCTTAAATGGTCATCAAAAAGGCCCTACGTACCATGCAAGCCTTATCTAGAGTTTACCTGGCTATGGACATTGTAATTTTATATTGCATTGTCCAGAAAACATAGTGAGGACCTGGGCTTTCTATGTAGAAGGCAGATGATGGAATCAGTAAGCACAGCTGAAGCTGCTCTTTTTCTGTCTATGTACCAGTTGAAACACTGGAAAGAAATACTACGCACAGTCAATCAGAAAAAATAAAGTCCTTGTTGAGACAATAGCTAAACATAGTGAAGACTGAGGAGCAGAGGATCAGTATAGTATGTGCAGCAAGCAGACATGAAGAGCAAATGGGCTGCATTGCTTTGACAAGTGATGCGCGGTACCCTGTAGGGAAACCTTTCCTGATCTGCTGAAGAGAAATCCGGAAGAAGCTCTCGTCAGTGGAAAGTGTAGTTTCCTTTCTGATTTGCTCTCAGCTAAAGATTCAGAAACTCAGTCATAGATTTTAAATGAGGAGGTGTTCTTGAATTCATTGAATATTAGAAGACTTGTTTTTTGAGGTGGAGATGAAAAAAATTATCCAATGGACAAATAGCATCTCCAAGTGAGTTTTCATCTTCAAGCATTACAAATTTCTTTCAACCTATATGTAAAACTATCTAGCTGAAATAGCACAAAGTTGCCCCCAGTAAAGCTTCAAAACTTAGTGAGTTTGTCCAAAATTAAAGCAAAACATGGAAACCTGGCATCCCCCATGAATGCATTACAAGGCTGATGAAACTTATTTCATCATTTGCATAAATCTTGAGTAGAAATAATTGAGATTTGACAGTTTTTTCTTCATATCTTAGCTGAGAACTGAAAATGATAATTTTTAGCTGGCCTAAATTGGTGGAGCTTCATTTGGATAAACCAGTGAACCTGACTGACACTGCAGCTTTTCTAAAATGCCATCATATTCCTTTTTAACTGTGCTGAGGCAAAATGCAGAAGATCTTACGTGTCTTCAGATTAATTGGATTAAGCTAGAATGAGAATTGCATAATGCTACACAGCAGGTGCTTAACATCCCTAAAACATCAGGCTTCAAGGAGTTCAGGCTCCCTACGTGGACTTGTTTATTGCTTTGAACACGCAGATACACTTTTATGATTCATAATCATCTATAGAGAAAGTTAACTGTTGTTTAAAATGCTCTGTTGGGAAGACTCAGTAGTTATTAGTTAATAATGAATCAGTACAGCAAAAAAAAAGCGGGTAAAGATGCAGTTAGAAGTATTGGTAGGTGTCTGCATCCTTCAAAATTGTATTTGTCTCTCATTTCCCAAGGGTTAGTTCATCAGTGTGGATTTGCTCTAGGGTTTTTACGGCTCTTCATAAGCCGTGCAGTTTCTTTATAAAATGCTGAATGATGCATGAATATGACCATTAATTAAAAGTAAATCTAAATGTGTCTAATACGAAAAGCACATTAGCATGTGGGTAAGTTAAGAGCTATAAACGGACTCTTGAAATGAATTCATGCAAGAAACCTGTCAAGGATTCATGAGGACATGAATCGAACACTCAGTAACATCTTTGAAATGCACAAAATTTAAGGCTACGAACTATAAAAAGGGCGGAAAAAAACCTTTGAACTGCTATTATATGTTTACTAAAGGGAATTAGTAATGGAAGTATGTAGCTTAACTAACTAATGAGGTTTATAGACAATGGTGTCTCCACTTTATTACAGTGCCAGTGAGGATTAACACCATGAAAGTCAACGTAAACCTGGTGCAAGTCAAATTAGAATCAGACCAAGTGACCACTACTTATTTTGAAAAGAAAGTTGATATGAACTACTTGGAGGTTTACTATACCCACTGCTGGCCATCATAGTTCCACCTCTGTCCCAGCGGGGCAGGGCAGTAATATAGGCTAAGCAATGAATTTTCTCTCCATTCCTCAGAGTTGAACTCTATTTAGCAATATTTTGTTCACATTTTACTTTCATGCTGATTACCACATTTGTAATGCATCCTATTTTTGTGTGGTAATTGGTAGTCTAGAAAACTTACTTGGTGTGCAAGATTTAATATTAGTTCCTGCTGTCATGCTGATAATGAATTAGCTTTTTGGACTCTATCATATGTTCTCAGCAGGCACATATGTAATTAAAATGAACACACATTGGGTTTCATATTAACATGCAAATCTGCCTGTGGCAAAAGGTCTGTGTTCCTCTGGGACTGTATACTAAGGCAACGTAATTGTAGTGTTAGGTATAATTGTTTATTTTAAAGTATTTCTTCATTTAGCATAATATTAACCCTTTCCATGCAACTTGGCTTCTGCATCTAAGCCAAATATTTGAAGAGTGATTTTATTATAATAAAAGGGCTGCCAACACAACAGGCATCCTATTTCAGATGTTGACTTTTACTCTGTGAAAGTTGTTCTGTTGAACACTAAACATTTGGTGTCATAACACATTGAATTGGTTAACTTAAACAGTTATTTCAGAATTGGAAGTTTTTTACATTAAGATGGTACTTGCTGTAAAAGTAAGGTCATAGTAGTAAGCAAACTGCTTTTTATGCTTTTTTTCATATTTGAAAGAATATTCTGAATCATTCTAAAAGATTTCCTTCTAAGGAGAGACATTTTCAGTCCTGAGTGCTGTCTTACGGGTGTATTTTTGCTGGGTTTCTTTTTTTAACATTGAAGTTTAGTGGTAATGTTAAAACTTCTTTCAACTAATGATAAAGTGAAAAAAAAGACTTTTTCCTGACTCTAGAAATAAATACTCAAACTGATTAGATAGGAAGACAATTCAACTGCGCTTTTTAAAATGAGGTTACAGCAAAAACAGCTGAGTTGTAAAATGTGGCATGGGCAGAATCCACTGAAGAATCACGACTTTGCCTGGGGAAAAATAAGAAAGTTGTACACCATTGAAAACTCTTCTAAGCATGCTCAACGGGCCAGTTCGTCGTTATTTTTAACTGTATTAATTAGGCCTACAATCTTTGAGTGCTTCAAGTGAGTGTGGCAGGACAGAAGCTCTCAGGTTTCAGGAGGGCGGCGTTACTGAGACACAGGCTCAGGATGCTCAGAAACAACCTAGTTTGACCGTGGGCCCGTGTCGCTGGCTTTTGCCCTGGCAGTCTTGCTGTGTGACAGAGGAAAAGGGGCCGAGAAGGGGGTCTGGAGGCATGCACCACTCTCCTTTAAGTAATAACGCATTGGGAGTGAGTTTGAACAGATTCTTGATAATTCTCTTAATGGCAAAATAAAGATACTGGAAAAGAAATGATATTTCAACGAAATTGCAGTTCAGTCATGTTTGAGTCTTTCAGCAAAAATGTGGGATTGTTAAGGAAGCTCCAAGTTAATCTGCGTTTATATAGATCAAGACTTGCTAGGAGCTGAGCCGTGAGCAAACTGAGCAGAGTTTGGCTCAGACGTGCTAATTCTCTTTTGATACCAATTTTACACTGTTGATTTCAGATGGGTGACTCCTGCTTCGTAGCGGGAGATGGACTGAAATGAATTTGGCAGAAGAACTAAAATGTCATATCTATCCTTATAATTAAAATCCTTCCTTGTTTTTTTAACTTTTAAGCTGTAAGAACTTCCTGATAGCCCGTAGCCAGCCAGAAGTGTTTGCAGCAGCAGGAGCAAACACTGCCTATAGTTGGAGCCCTTGATAATTCCTATTTCTTTGGTGTTGTGGTTTTGCACTTGTCTGTATTTTGGGATGGGGGTTATGATCCTTGCTGATCCGACCCTTGCCGATGGAATTGCAATGTATTATAGTGGATAGTTACTATTATTTGCGACAAACCTGTTGGTGCTTTTTCCCTGTCACTCTTCCCCCCTCTTCTCTTCTTGCTAAGGATGTGCAGAGTATTAACTGCTGGAAGGACTGGCTTCACTTCGCCTCTGCGCTGCTTTATGTGCTGCTGTTGGGGTACTGCGCGCTCGAGGGCTGCGGAGCCCTTCCCCGCAGAACTGCAGGTAGCTTTAACCGGCTGCCAGCCAGGGAGTCTTGCAGTTGTTACTGCTCTGCTCTGCCAATGTTTCTTATTTTCCCTGGTCTCTTTTTTAAATAAACATGTCATTTTACAGGCTGTGAGATGTTTCTTACGTTTCACACTTTTTCATCTCCTAAATTAGTTTTGCTTAGCAGTTTTGCCACCAGTTGGTGATTTTTCAGTCCCAGTTTACCATAAAAGCCGAGCTGTGAATGAATTGTTTAGTTTGAGCTCCTCACTGGGGCCCCATTCCCCTCTCTTAGAGGAGAAGGAACTGAATTACAACGGAACACAAACTTTTTTTTTTAAGCCTGCTCTTGTTACAGGGTGGTCAGATATGTCGTGTATGAGCAATTAGGTGGCAGGAAAAAAAAAAATTATATTGGAAGCTGATACTACTGAATTGCATCTGGAGTTTCAACACACTCACTTTGCCTAATTTAAATGCATAACTACTTGGACTCGTGCCTGTTTCATACTATGCTGCGCTGGGTACGGAAGGTATTCCTAGAGATTCACACCAACAGATCGTGCTCACTGCTGCCAAACTCTCCAAGTTCAGCAGCATGGCTGCAGTTGCAGTCCTGAAGCTCCACGCAAGCAGACCTGCCGCGAAGCCTATGCCAGGGCACACGCAGCCCTGCCAGAGCTGCGACATCCGTCCCACCCGTGGGCGGTGGCAAATGACTCCTCTGGGCTGCCATGTGCCCTGGTGTTAAGGCAATGCCTCTGACGGCATAATGTGAAGTGGGCAGCTCCAAAACAGGAAGGCATCCTTCAACATACCCTGCGGAACAGGGCTAAAATAATTTTAGAATATAATACCCACTATTATTTTTGTCCTTAGAAAAGGTCAGCATTAAAATTTTTGTTTTAAACACTGTGCAGCCATTCATCATTTGCAGTACAGAAGGGACTCTTCTCTGAGTTACTGCCTGAGCAGCTGCTCAGCATCAAAGGACATCCTAGCCTTGTTAAAATCTGTGGGAAATTTATAAACCCAGTTTATACATTATGGTTTCATTGTTACAAGAATATATTTCACATACAAACTCACCCCAGTTGCTTTTAGCAGGAGCCAGTAATTCCTTTAGTCAATAAAATGACATTTTCTGCATGTTGTTTTTTAAAACAAACTGATATGTCTAGCGAAATACAGAAAAATCATTTTGTTTTGGTTTTTTGAGCATTTTCCTTTGCTGGCAATTTGCTTTTCCATTGTTTTCCTCTGGTGATATGCTAATGAGCTCCTTTTATGCTTTGATGGAGTAATAGAGTAAAAATGCTTTATCACAGCAACAAGAGTACACTTTTTCTCTCTATTCTTTGCCCATAAACATAAGTGTGAATATACATCCCTGTGAAAAACAATCCAGATAATTTTCATGAGAATGTTTAAGAAGTCAGGCTAAGAGAAGCTGGAACTGGTAGTGATTTGTGCCTTGCTTGTGAATAGCTTGTTGTATTAGGGGTTGTTTGCCCGTTGGTCCAAGGGGATGAAACCTCAGTAGCGTCGTAAGGACAATGTCCATATCCACCTGCTAAGGCTTTACTCCACTTATTACCAGTGTTTCTAAGTAATCTGCTATTCAGATGTGAAATATGGAGTTAAAATTGTGTGTTCAGTTTCTCATGCGTATTTAATTATATATGTTTATGAATGCAAGAGATTTTAATATTTAAAAGCCATCTTCTGTATGGCGAGTTTCTGCAATTGCTGGGAATACGCACCATGAATAACGTGTTATAGCCCGCGCGTTCGCTGGTAACTCGGCGTACATAGCTGGAGGCAGTGTGGTGCCGGGCAGGTTGCTGTTCATCTGCGGAGGAGGGTGGAGAGCAGAGCAGGAAAGCCGAGCCGGCGTTGCACCGCGCTCTCCTAACTGGGTGTTTCACTTGCGCAGAACAGATCACAAGGAAGCGTAGCGTTTCCGATATGATTTTCAAGGCACCCTAATTGGATTAGAGGGATTGTATTAAAGATCTGTTGACTGTGAAATGTTTAGGATTATTGCTCAATGATTTTCTTCTTAAACCATCTTCACTAATCCCCCTTGATCAGCAACAGCTCCTGGAGAGAATTCCCGTCAGGAACAGGGCACGGCACTGCCCGTCCTGTCTCCAGCAAGGCGCCTCAGCTCTTACTACCCAGCAGACAGACTGAAGTCCTCAGTTCTCTGATAGCTTGTACAGCTTCAAATTTTTTGTTTAGGTTGATCCAAAGCACTTGACACTTCTTGTAACTAGTGTTTGGGTCCTCCAAAAATGCCCTTATTTCCCTCCTGAATGTTCTCCGCATGAACAGACGTTTTTGCAACGCCAGGGTGGTCTGTGCACGAATTAACATCCATCTATTTCTCCTGTACTTTGACCTGTGGGGATAAGATAAAACATAGCTGAAGTAGTGTGGTGCCATTTATTATTCAAATGTTATTGTAACTTAGCATACCATGGACCATAATCTTTTGAAGTCTGCCAAAAGAACCAGTGTTAATTGCTTACAGCAGAATGTATTTGCTGTTGGTAATGTCACAACATAATTATATTCTATTTCTCTCTCTGACAAGTAATATACTAAAAGAAAATTGGTCCTCTTTTTCTTCTGTGTTGAGTAAGATTATTCACGCTACCCTTCAAGTACTGCGCATGGTAGCAAGCTTTTTTGAAGTACAAAAACTAATCAATGATAAAATAGTTCATATGTTACTATTCAGACAGACAAATAAAAGGTGCTTCATACAGGGAGCATGAAGCAGACAAGGTAAGGTTTTGTACTACTTTGGAAATTTAAATTGCACAGAATTAGTTGATTTAATGCACATAATACAGTGAAAAGCAAAATGATTGTATAGATGAATGCCAATATTAAAGGCCCAGATCTTTGGAAAGTATTTAGCCTGCTAATTCCTGTCTAATGGTTCCCATTCAGTTAGCTTCTGCTCATCAAAAGGTCTTGGTCACCTACGTAGCCTTTAAAGGGTTGGTGACAAGCTGAGGAGCTTTAAGCAAAAAGAGTGGAAATGTGGGAGTCTCGCGAGGAGCATCGGCTGGACGGAGCTGTGTGACCTGCAGAGCTCGAGCCAGCACCGCTAGCGCGGAAGCCAAAGTCTGCGTATTTATGGTACATGGATCTGATGTCTCTTGCACCCTTTATTACCACAATATGAGATTCTTAAAAGTACTGAGCTTTGTCCCAGTTCTGCAGCTTTTGAAGTCCTTAAAGCTTAACTCAAATGGGGGCAGAATCAGCAAAGCCTGAAAGCTTTGGCACGTATCTGCCGGTACATGTGCTATTTATTTTTGGTCTTTTTTACAAACCTATTATGAAATTCCTATTAATTTCACTTACAATGCAACTAATATCAGCTAAAATATAAGTCTAAACTTTTACAACATATTACAACACGTGGACACACGGAACAGGTTTGCAAGTTTACTTTAGCTTTTGTAAATATCAATTCTCTTTGTTCTCAGTATTTGACTAGACCTTTTTAAATCAGCAGCGTAAAATAGCTGGAAGGGTCTTCATTTTCTTTGTCTGTTCCCACCATTGCGTTCATGACTGTCTTGGGCACAGAGTATAGGCAGACCCTGGCCTTCAAATTCTGAATCCAAAAAAATAGGAGAGAGATGTAATGGGAATCTCAAAGGAAGGACTAATTTTGCTTTAGCAGACCGGATCCTCGTGTGGTATGAATTAACTTGGTCCTGCTGATTTCACTGAAGTTGCTCTGGCCACGCACCAACTGATTAAGATGATTAATTGTTCATTTCTTACCAATATCTGGGGAAAAGATACTTCAGATGGGACTTGAAAGATGACAGTACAGTGCAAGAAAATGGGTGGACATTGATTAGCCAGTTGACAAACTTGCTTTTATCTACCTATTCATTTCTTAGTAATCTCAGCAGTACGCAAATATTTCCTGGGAGGTCGTGTGAAGTAGAGACTATTTTAACTATGTAATTGCTTATGGTTTTGCTCCTTATTGATTGTTCATGCTGGGAGCGTGATAGGAGGAGATGGAGTAAAGATTATGGATGTAGCAATCTCCATATACACCACAAAATAACAAAATGGGCACTGGAATCAATAAAGGCTATTTTCAAATGCTAGTTTGAGGCTTGAGCCTTGATAAGGCTATATTTCTGTTATGCTTGGGATTTGTTATGTTGCTATTGTTACTTTTTTGTTTAATATATGTTTGGGTGTTCTGCAGTAACTAGTTAGCTTTCAACATCTTGTTTTGCTTGGAGGATTAAACTTGCCAGTGATTTGAGGCAGAAGAGAGAGGAGAAAGTCTGAATTAAAATTAGGATGTTTTCTGTATTTTCTGCTTGTCCTGCACAAGAGTTGTGAAAGCTCCTTGAGCAGGGAGGAGGGATGAAAGGCTTCGGTGCGGAAAGGAGCTGGCTCTGAAACCCATTGCTGGGCTTCGGCACGAGCACCTGGGAACCTGCCGCTGGCACCTGACCTGGGAGGTTCCTCTCCGCCTGCAGCAGGCGCGTCCTCCTCCAGTGCGTCATTCAGACCACCTAGATCAGCAGACTGCTTGCTGTCTAATTTAGGCGCCCTTAGGGCAAACTGCAGGCCCCAGGAGCACCTCTGGGCTTCTCCGGTCCTCATGCACATCCCAAGCCACAGCTGCATTTTACCGCTTAATGCGAGTGGGGTCCCTCGCTGCTGCCGCTCTGCCGGGGACACGTGAGGACAGGAGCAAAAGGAGCTTTGTCACACGCCGGCCGATTACGCATCTATGGACACAGCTTGGGTAACCCTCCGAAGGGCCCTTCTGCCTCCGCAGACGCAGCGCGGTGGATTCGGCGCCGAAGCTGCGTTGCTGCCTTGGGCGGGCGAGCCTCGCCGTGCCCCGGTGCGAGCGGCCGACGTGCCGCATCGCAGGAGCCGCGGTGCTGGCGGCGCAGTGAACACGCCGGCAGCGGAGGAGGTTTCCTAAGGGCGTGTGCGCTTGTGCCATCGGTTTTCTCTTGCGGGGGGTTCTTATGTCGTGAGAAACTCCCGTGTGCCTCAGTTTTGGACCGTTGCAAGGAGCACCCGTAGCAACGATCTGTGTCGGCAGAGATCTCCAAGCAACTGCCGCTCCCAGCCCTCTCGCGCCGCTCTCCTCCTTCCGCGCCCCCGCTCCGCTCCGCGGGGACGAGCGCCGCGCTGCCCGGCGGTTACCGCGCTGCGCGGAGGCGGCTGCGGGGCCCCGGGGAGGTGTCCGCCCTGCGGCGGCTCCCGGCTGGGAGGGCCGCCCCGCGTTGCAAGGAAACCTTTGCGCCGTGTTTCTAGTCCATAAAGGATAACGCAACTTTTTTGTTTTGTGTCTGGTCACGGAACGGGCATGTTCAGGAATTACTCCTGGTTTAGGTGATTGATGGGTTGATTTCCACAGGTTTCTACAGTTAGGAATGGAAGAGAGGAAAGTCCCTCCCGGGTGAGCGGGGGGTGTAGTCCAGAGAGCTTAGCCAGAAAACGGAGCCGCCCGAAAGCTGGGCGAGATGAATACCTCTTTTATTTGAGCGTTTTCTTAGGCGGTAATGAGCAATTCAGGTACCTGTGTAGATCGCGGTCTGTCTTTTCTTTGCAGTTTCCAAGGCTGCGAATGCCCTCCTGTTTGGAGCAGCTGCCGCGAATGAGGATTTTGATTCCACCCAGCTGAGAGCGCTGAATTTGGTATGGTAGCAGTGAGGAGAGATTGCTGCCTCCCAAATGTTAAGGCAAAACTAAGGTATAAGGTGCAAGATGAAGGAGTAGCCCTTGTCTGCAAGGAATATCCATTGTGCGGTCTGCCTTAGGCTATCTTTCTAAAGTCCAGTAACGTCACTGAATAAACTAACTAATGATCATTTAAAAGGTATTTAATATTTACTGCAGTAATGCTGATCACGATGAACTAATTGGCTGTTAATTGATACGATAAATATTATTATTAGGAAATTCATTCTAATTCAGCATTAATTAATTTACTGTTGCTTTCAAGTGTTATTTATTTATTCATGAGAGTCAGTGGGAAAAGGGAGAAAAGGTTTGGTTAACATACTCCAGCAAAGCAACAAATAATTGAGATTTGTCTCCCAGGAATGCTACAATTTTCATAATTAGAATTGTCAGAAGAGCAAGCTTGTTATTAAGATTATTGACCTGCCTAGATAGTTATCATAATAAATTAAGTTTAGTATGTGCTGCAAGTGGAGTATACCAGTGTCTGATAATTAGACCATCATTTGTAAAACATAAAAATGGTTTCAATAACTTAACTGCTTGAGACTGACTGCAAGGCAAAGCAAAGTTGTTTGAAATACGGCAAAATGCTTCATAGCCAAATGCTTCCTGCTTTCGCTTGAAATCGGTTGATAAAAATGCATTGTTGCAGTACGTGTGCGCCCATGTATGTGTGTTCATAATTCAAAGTTCTGTACCGAGATATGCTTTGCAGAGACGTGTGTTTCTGAAAGCTTTCACAGATTTCATGATACAAAGGGTAGAAATCTTTGCTCTCAAGGTTCTTGGAGTTCCTCATTTACAATAAGTCCTTCAAATTGTCTGCAAAATGTCCGCCAGGTTTTCGGGTGCAGAGTGGCTTTCTGTGTTTGTTTAATGGACAGCACCTACCTTGCTTGGACAAGAGTTCTTGAATGAGTTGTTGAAGTGATACTTGCAACACGAATGTTAAATAACTATAACAGAAGGATGAGAAAACAGGGAGAGAAGTGTATTCAAATTCCAAAATGGAAAATCTTCGTTCTTTTTTCCCTGGGAAAACATAGAAACAATTTATCTTCTTTTGGGTCCACTGAGAATATGAGACAGTTCTATACGCGTCCTCTGTCTTCCTCCCTTCCTTCTTTCACACACTTTCTGTTTGTAGAAAAGAAAGAAATCCTCCTGCACTGGGGTTGCGGTGGAACTCAAACCAGATCTGTCACTACAGTGGTTTTCCCTTATTGTATTGAAATTCTGCAGGAATACAGAACTGCTTAACAGTTCACAAATTCACTGTATAGAAACTTTCAGGAAATCTTCTCAAATGAATAGTCCAGCCATAAGGCAGTGACTCTGCTCCTCTGACCGCCCTGCATTTCTCCTGTAATTCCCTGAAATGATTAAAGCAGACTCCAAGTGCCACGTCTGCAGCCCCCCGTTCCAAGCCCCGGCTTCTGCTCAGCGTGGAGGAATGTTACGGAAATCTCTCTCTTTAATGTTAAACGGACTAGTCATTGAGCGCTCGTAAACTGTGTCTCACTGCTTCCCACCTACCCTGCGTTGATTTTTGCTTATGGGTTACTTGGTCATAAGAAGTTACAGAGGATCATAAATTGCTTCTGCAATTCATAGTAGAGTCTGAGAATTAAAAAAAATACTAGAGCAGTGTTGTTGAGATAAAACATTACTGCAAAAAGACTGATTCTCCGCTCTTCAATAGTAGCATAATTTCTGAAATTTTATCCAAAGCACTTAATACAAACCCACAGATAAAAAGGACAGGTAGCAGCAATTTTAAGAAAATCTGCAGAACATAACCAGTAGCATTTCATTTTGCAAAACAAGCATTCCTCGCAAATCCCTGTGCCCTGGAGACAGCTGCACAGAGGATCTGCTCAGCTGATTTCACCTCTTTTTCTTTGCTGAGTGAGACAAAACCCACAAAGAGAAGCCAGGCTTACGACCATTCATGTAAGTTATTTTCATTGGGAACGTGGCTTGCTTTGCTGCTGGAGGTGAAATTTGGCCCTTCTGTGAATGTGCTTGTTCCAGGTTGCCTGTGCAGGTGTAGATTTCCCAAGATGCTAAATATTACCAGCTCCTGCTTATTCTTAGAGGTGCAGGAAAGCTGGTGACCACCTCTCAATGAGCACGATGTGTCTGGTCCATAGCGCTGTTATCTGGCCTTTTAGTTGTCAGTGTAGAAATTCATCAAAATTGTATGTATTCCTCAGCCCACTTTGTAGTGAAAACCATTTTTTGGCAGAGGTCTCTTCCACAGATTTTTACCCAAGTAAGACAGAAAATTTGTATCATTTTCTTATTTGACCATTTCTAAAGAACCTTATTCTAGAGGCACTTTGTGGCTATCAGAATAGACCTGTGGGCCTTTTACGTATAAATAATAATTTAAAAAAAATCAATGCTCACCTAAAATCTTCCATTTTTTCAATAAAAATGTCCACCAGGGCCACCATGGAAACAAATGCATGATTTCCTAGGCTGGAGATGAAAACAGACAACCTAAGGTTGGGATTAATGTTGTTAGAGATGGTTTTCTAGGTTCTGGTATAGGAAAAATTACTTTTTCATCTAAGTATGATTAATGCACACTGTGTTTCAGGAGCTACCTTGGTTGCGCAAGCTGTGTTAACTGGAGAATAGTGCAGGCAGGCAGAACATCCCCTCTGGAGCTTGATGCCAAACGAGGCACTTTCTGTAATGGATCGTTGTGCCTTAATTCCTGAAAGAGAAGATGTTCTTATCTAAGCCCAGTTAAATTTTGCTATTATCAAGCCTTCAAACAAAGACTTCTTAAGAGAGCCTCATGGCACACCAGTATATTGCCAGAAAGCTCTGTTTTGTTTTTTATACCTCCAACTACTCTGGTGATAGCTCTGTTACAAAAACTGGATTTTCTAATGAGGCAACGTGCAATTTTTATTCTTGTCTTCATTCGAATATGGCAAAACTGTTTTCACTCTAGCCTAGATGGAAAACATTTTTGGACAAAGCTAAGCTTGGAAATTTTCAACCCGCTGGGTTATTATGAGTTGCGAGCAATTTCAAAGAAGGGATTTATAGTGGAAATCTGAGTTCGACAGCTACCGCTCGGCTGGCTACCACTGCAGGAGTGCCGCTGAAGCGAATGGGACTGCTCGTGTGAGTTTAAGCAAGGAGTGCATATTTCTCTTTGGTCTCTTTGGTGCGGTTATGACTAGTGCTCCAGCTATAACGGCAGGGTTTCTGATTTCATTTCTGGATGTACTAACAGTAAATAGTGTGCAGAACCACACAGCAATAACTCTTTTGGCGTCCTCTATCAAATGACCCTTGGTATCAAAGCTATAGTTGTGTTCAGGAAAGTTAGCAGCAGCATCCAGGTACTTTTATACAGAGGTGCTGTGTTGGATAGACAAGACAATACCAGTTGAGAGTAGAAATCGGTGGATTAATTTACAAAAACTAATATGGCTCACAAAATTCATTAAAAGATTGTTTTGTGCTGCTAGAGAAGCCTGAGGATATTGTTGATTAGCAACAGAAGTAAAAGATTAGCAGATGAGTTCTGATATTGGTGGGTGACAGTGTTATGTGACACCACAACAAATATGGAAATGATTACACTACGTTTATTATTCTGGCATTTAGTAATGCTGCAGTAGTTGAGGGTTAAACCCTCAATTATGAGTACTGATTTCTCTGGGGTGTATAAAGGCCATTTGAAGTTGCAGTAGAACTGAGATTCTCCTGTTACATGCAAAAATAGGTATGTGCTTTCCTCCTAACATTGGTGTAAACTGTGTAACACTTTCGGTAGGAAGCCAGAAGTGCAACTTCATTTTTACCAAGTATGTTTCTGAAAGGCATTTGGTCACAGTGCAAAATGCCACTTTTTTCAATAGCAAAGTAAATACTTTTTTGTTACAAGAGCTAAAAAAATATGGTTTTTATGACCCATGTGAGCACTGTCATTTTTGTTGAATGTTCCATGTGGTGGTTTCTCTGAAGTAAGACAGCATTAGAAGTTACTTTTCTATCTGCTGTTACCAGTACATAATGAAACTGAACTTTCAGAAGTTTACAGACAACAACTACTAAGTCTGACCAGAGCTACTGACTTAAGTGTGCCCCACACGGGAGTAATGAGGACAAATCCATTCGCTCTACCTGCTTGCTCGTGTGTGGAACTGTTTTCCCATCTATTTCCCCAATTAGAGCTATACTCCCAAGGTATAACTGTAACTTAGTATTCTTGAGGGTTTTTCTTTTACCTTACATTAACATTGTGGGCACTTTATTGCATTTTATAAAACACAGATCTGGATAAAACACCACAGAAAAAGGGAATTCCCTAAATCCCTAAGAACGTTCACTCTACAGGCAAGGCATGCACTAAGCAGGATTAGAGAGTGGAGAATGAATCTGGAGTTTTACATGCTCGGAGAAGCTTCTTGTAGGTGGGATCAGATTCAGCTCCCTGCATTTTAATTGAGACACTGCCATAAACAATCAGGAGTGGAAAAAGATGGGAATTCATTGCTGACTTGATCTGTTTTTCTTGGAAAGACAGAAGATGGCCCATGGGGAGGTGGCCAGTGGTGGTGATGTTGAGTTGTAGGGAATGGCAGGAGGGCAGCAAACTGCTGGTGAGTGCATGGGCGAGAAGGAGGAGAGAGAACAGGGAGCGGGGACCACTGTACGGGGCTGGCTGGCACCAGGGAGAGGAAACGGATCTTGCCAACTGCTTTTCTTCAGGCTGAAGTGACCAAGAGGGGAGGCCAATGGAAATGGTATCCTGCGTGAGCTCTAGTGAGTGTGGCAGACCGCAATATTATGATGGCATTGAAGTAGCTATCAAATGCAAGTACTGTTTTAAAATCCAGTTAGATTTTTATCACTGCCATATGGTATGTTGTTAATTGAAAAGCATCTGATGTGTCTTTTATGTCCTATAACCTAACACCCAGAAGGGGACGCACTCCTACGTGATAGGCAGATAATTAGCACAGAGGCCTTACCAGGCAGGGATGACTTTGGTACACGCTTGCAGGAGAGGTCTTAGATAAGGGCAATGGTTAGGGCTAGTCTAATGCTGATACGATTTACACAACTCTACCTTTAAAACTTGAAAATGAAGTCCCACTGTACTTTATAGTAAAAAGATACTCAGGTTTATGTTTCCTGCCATTTTTGTTGTATTCACAAACCAGTGTGGTTCATTATGAGTGGAGCAGTCTGCTGAACAGAGGGTGCTAATGAACCACAGAGTGAAAATAGGGAAGTAACAGAATTCAGCAGAAGCAGCAGCTTTTCTGACATGTGGAAAAAATACAACTTTCTTACCTGCATGAAATTCCAGGCAGCCAGGAAAAGGATTAGATTAAAGAGGCTATAACAGTATGCAGGTGGAGAATGGTACTATCAAAACCTGAACTTAAAAGGGAAACAAGGAGGAAACACATGGAAAAAGAGGCTAGAATAGGAAAATCACAAAGAGGGAAATAAGTTACTACAAGAATTTATTACAGAAACCTGATGAAGTGAGGTGTCATTTCAGATGAAAATTTGGCAGGATTTTGTTCTCAGTAATTGTTAGATAAATGACAGTGTGGGTATTAAAAGCAAGTTATTTTAAAATAAAAGCCCCGCACTATAGCTGTTTTAAAATTCCTCTCACCTTTTACATGTCATTATAGAAAGCCACTAATTTCAGAAAAGAGTTGTCCAAAAATGTAATTAAAAACCACTAAAAATAGTTCAGTCTGTCAACAGGACATCAACAGCTTGAAATCGAAGCAGTTTAAAAGAAAAACTGGTTGTTTTAGCAATTGCAGTTGCATATTCTCTTTCTTTCACAATCGCTTTCTGTCCCTGTTCCTGTGCAAAAGACCTAAACAAACACATGGGGAGTGATCAGCTATGGGGCAGAAACTATAAAGCTGAGGAAATGCCCATGTCCACGATAAACTGAATTGATGAAAGAAAGTTTAAGGGTTTTTTCTGATCTTTTAATGTTGTTCATCTAAGTCTTACTGTGTCAGTGATGGATGAATCTTTATAGAAATGCCATTTAAGTTGTTGATGTCCCTTTTAAGAGCGATTCAAGGTGCCAGGAGTTTCCTGATGGGCAGCCTTAATACAACTGCAGGCACTGAAATCGCATTAAGCGATTGGCAGCGCTACTAGAGAGAGATGTTCTCTGGGGGTCCGCCGGGAGGAGAAGGCCTTTCCATGGACCACTCTGACCTGGTAGGCGCTCTCATGTTCGTTGTCTAAGGACTGTGTTCCTGGGCAGGCACATAGCTGCGTGTTAGCCTCTTATATAGCTCAGCAAAGAGCCTTATTCCAGAGACAGAACACGTCTCTTATACATACAGCTCTTCTGGATCTCTAGAGTAGGAAGGACAAATTTTTACTCGAAGTGAGTCCACCAGGGAGACAGGTCGCTTGCACTGCTAAAGAGAAGGAACATGAGGGAGATTTATGGGAGATGTTTAAACCACCTCTTTCCACAATTTGCTGCTGCCATTGCAGTAAGGTACATCTCTTGTGGTTATTTAAAAAAGAATATGTCAATTACTTATGGAAAAATGTCATTTCAGTGCAATTAAGAGGATCAAGTTGTTTAGGTAATCTGAAATCATACTCTGCAAACTTCTAATCGGTCCATTTTTCTGGGTTCATGCTGTTTTGTTTAAAAAGGAGAAGATGCAACAGCAAGGATTAAGAAAAGGCTTTTTTTGTAGGTTCAAGTTTTGTTTTGTAATTAATATGTATAAAAATCGAAAGCTTTTGGTATTGTTTACTTCTATCAACGTATATTTCCAGTTTCCAAAAACTGAAAAAAGCATCTTTCCCTCTGAGTTACTCTCTCTTCACATTTGGCAAACATCTACTTTCTTGCTCCTTATATCAAATCAAGCAGAAATTAACATACTTGATAATAACTTCAGCAGATGTTTTGGAAAGTGCAGTGAGCTTCATGGCTATACTTGTGCTGTCTGGCCACTGTGCCCAAGTGCAGCCTCATGTTCATCACACGACCTAGCTGGAACCTACTGCATCCACACCATGCATAGAGCTAGTCTTGAGCTGGTGCGTACGTGCAGGTGGGAGGAGGTGGAGGCATCCCACGGAGGCACTCTTTGTTTGCAGGAGCTGGATGTGGCTTGTCCGAAACAGTCCTGAATGTTTATAAGAAGAAACAGAGGATCCATGTCAAGTTGAAAAGACGGTGACTGAGCTAGAAGCTCCTCAGTGATTCACATTCCAGGCAGCAGCAGCAATACTTAACTCAAAGGTGTTTTCAGAAGTTTAGTTTTTGTAAAAGCAGTAGCCAGCTGAGGAATTCAGAAATTCAGTCAAATGGAAGAGAAGTGAGGGGCATGGGGGTATGGTTTGCTTACAGCTTAAGTTTTATTACCATGTAACACCCTATTATTTTGTGCAGGATCTCATCCTTCCTTTATTTATCCCTGCATCTCCGAGATGCCTGCAGCAGCTGTCCCCTTCCCAACCTTGTCCAGGTCTCTGACCCTCCGTGCGAATTATAACGGTGCTGCTGAGAGGGTGAGATGTCTCTGGGGTTCGCTGGCTGTTAGCAGATCTGCCTTTCATACTTCTAAGTTTGCTGAGGGCCTTTCACATTCTGGTTGGTTAGGGACTCCTAACCTCTAATAATAGGAATATCTGGCCTGGACCTGCTAAATTGCATCAATTAATGTCTAACTCTCTTTGATGCTTAATTGGCTCACTAAGCTTTTCTTGGGGAGGTAGGAAAACCCCCAGCCTTTCCAGTGGAGAGGAAAAACTTCTTACGCCGGAGGAAAAAAGGTGAGTAGCATAGTGTCTGCAAAGCAGCATAAACCCCAATTCTGCCCTGTTTCTGAGAGGGCAGAGGGAGAAACAACTTTCCAGCGAAGCAGGTTAAAACCCTGTCCCCCAGCAGCTGCTAACGGGCATTCTGCCTGTCTGCGGTGCGTCCGTTCGGACTGGGAAGGGTTCGTGGGCCTCCTCATTCCTCTCACCCAAGAGTAGAGAGCGTGCAAGGGCCAGGGAGCGGCTATCCTGCTGTCGGCGAGACCACGCTCCCTGCTGACCGAGGGGGTTTAGTGAGCTGGCACCTGCCTGTGCACCCAGTCTGAAGCATCCTATTTGGCCAAAAGGTTGTGCAGGAATAGAAGCAGTTGTGTTAACAGTCTCACACGAGGTTGCAGCTTTGGGGGCAATTTTTTTCCTTGTTCTGCTTACATTCAAAATTTCAAGTATCTTCCTAAATCATTTTTGCTGAGAGAAGTCGTCACAAGATCAGAGAACTGAAGAGGTTGTTTAACGGAAAAATAAGAATGTCAGTTTTTGAATGAAAGGATGTTTTTCTTCCATCCTGTTCGGGTTTTTGAGCGGAAGAGATGCCACACAAAAACAAAACAAAGCACTTTGAATTCCTCAATACAAATGTCCCTCCAGCTCTTCAGTTAATCAGTACATCCTGTCATAACCTTAAACTGCAGTGTTTCCTTTAGAAAATGGAGAACAGAAATTCTTGTGTTAAAATAAAGGTGAAAATGAATTGTAAATAGGATTGTAAGGCTCCCTGTCACGCCTGAAGAAGCAAAGATGTGCAGGTTGCCTTTTAAATGTTCCAGGATACGTCTGCCATTACAAATAGATGCTATCAGTCAAGATAATAAGCCAGCTCCTTGGCTGCTGCTAAGTCTCAGTTTTTCCAGCTTCTCAGCAGAGCTGTTTGGATGGCAGGAATGAGGATCTTTTGATAAAACAAGGCCTTTTTTTTTTTTTTTTTTTTTTTTTTTTGTAAGAGGGCAGGTAGGGAGAAACTGGCCTTGGCATTTTTTGAATCCTTTGAAACTTCGAGGTGATTCCTCTGGAGATGCAAATGTGCGTACTCTGATAGAGCCTCGTCCAGTTCAGTTAACGATCAGATGCATCTGAGTGCTTCTCGGTGCTAATTCCTGCCGGCGCAGGCACAGCACACCGGCAGGACAGCACAGGGCAAGCTGGCACGGTTGCTGCCTGCACGTTGGGCAACCTGTGCTCTCGCTGAAGGGTGGGGTGGGGTCTCCATGGCCTGCCGTCTGGCACCTCTCGTGAGCTCTCGCTGCCATTAGCAGTTCTTTGAAAAAATGAGCCTAGATGAAATGTGTACTGCTCTCTGCATCCCTGCTCTGCAGATTGCTCAGAGATGTCCTGTGTTTTGTTTCCAAACAGGAAAAGCCAACAACAACATTCAGTGGGACGAGGACTCCGTGGAATACATGCCAGCCAACCCCGTCAGGATCGCATTTGTCTTGGTGGTTCATGGCAGAGCTTCTCGGCAGCTCCAACGCATGTTTAAGGCTATTTACCATAAAGACCATTTTTATTACATTCATGTTGACAAGGTAATATTATCACTGGTTATGAATTGCCTGTCTCACCATCTGTCAGTCTACCCATCTTTGTCGTCTTCTTCATCTTCTCTTTACCTCTGCTGCATACAGTACACATCACTTTTTGTTTCTCCATCTGCTATGTTTGGAGCCACTTTTTTTTTCCTTTCTTGTTATCCTCCCTATGTAACAGCCTTTATTTCTCCTTATATGTCTGCTAGTATCTATCTATGTCTGCCTGTTGTACATTTAGTAATTGTAATTGATAAGTTGATGTAGGCTGACGGTTGTGACCTATTGGATGGAGAGCTGAACTGAGGTGCCTTGGACAAACTGCTTTACTTCCCACTATAAAATGGAGGTAGTAACTAGTCGGCTCCATTAATAAGGCCCTTTGGAATCTACTGATGATAAATAATAAATAAGAGTTAATTACAGTGATTAGTGATTATCGTAGTAGTAATAAAAAGAATATAATAGAGGGGCACTGCACACTTCCAAATTAGCATTTAGCTAAAGATGGTTGTGCACTTTTGCAAGCTAGGGCAAAGCAGTGGAAAAGCTCAGTAAGGTGATCCTTCAGACCCCTGATCTCCTTCGGAGCCCTCTGCATACTGGAAATAGCATGGGCTCCAGGTTGCAGTGAACTGATCTGAAAATGGCAGTATTCAAGAAGTACAGCTGGATTGTCAGTACAGGGAGGAACAATTCTGGACATAACTTGAATGTATTACTTTTTTTTTTTTCCTGCAAAGCGATCCAATTACTTACACCGGCAAGTGCTCCAGTTTGCCAACCAGTACCCAAATGTGAGAGTAACTTCTTGGAGAATGGCAACTATCTGGGGAGGAGCAAGTCTTCTGTCCACCTACCTGCAGAGCATGAGGGACTTAATGGAGATGAATGACTGGCCATGGGATTTCTTCATTAACCTCAGTGCTGCCGACTACCCAATCAGGTACAATGAGTATGTTAAGAATGTACATGTTTTGCTCCGAAAGTGTTTAATAATATAAGGGACAACGCGTCTGTGTTGTGCTGCAAGAAGCAGAGGTCAGAGGGACAGTTTCTTCTGTCTTACAGCAGAAGACTCCTCTCGGTGAGACTGCTGTCTGATACCCACACTTTTGCCATAGAGACACTAGCTAAGCCTGACTGTACCCCACACATCTACACTGCTTGCCTAGGAGGGACAGGGGCACTGAGTCTTCGCTTTTACTGAGGAAGCAGGTGCTGCTCTACTGAGTTGTTATTTCCAGCATGGGGCATTTGCCAGAGGGGATGAGAAAAGTAGCAGTAAAGTAGTGCAGCTAAGCAAGTGAACCTCAAGCATGGAGACTTCTCCCTCACAGAGCTCTGATCAACAGTTTGATTTGACGCCTTAAGAAGTGTTGAAGATGTGAATATAGATTCAATGAAAATAATTTTTCCTTTTCCTTTTCTTGGTACTTCTTCTGCAGAGGATAATGATAGTAGAAGTGACAAATAAGTTGCTAGTAGTCAGTTATATTTTCAACACCAGCCGTTGCCTGAATATCTTTATTCAGACGGCATCAGGCAGAGGACTTCACACATCACCACATGACAAGGCTTATGATTTTAAGTGAAATTATATTCTTTCTGGATTTACATAACCCAGGCCCCACAGCTGGGTTCAGTAAGGTTTACTACATTGTGCAAAAGCAGATAGTCCATAAAAAAAAAATTCCAAATGTGGTTAAACTGTTGCTTTTAGGCTATAAAAGCTATCAAGAAGAGGAAAAGAGGAAATTCTCCTTGTGACTTCTATTTCCCTGTATGTTCAAAGGAATTGAGAAAAGAAGAAATAACTTTCTTGAGTAATTGTCTAATGAGTGGTGGCATAATTTGCTTTTAATACTAATAGAAAAAAATAGAATGTTAGATGCTTTCAGTGGCTTTTGCTGATTAGCTTTCTGTAAGATCTCTCTCAAATTATGGGCCCCTTCCTGGAGTTGCTGCTCCCACTGAAGTGAAAATTGAAATCAACATGAGTTTTTGCCTTGGGAAGGATTTTGTGAGAACTGATGAAAGTCTTTATGGCTGGTGCCCATTTCTAAGCACTGCCAGAAAAATGTGGCACATTTGGGGGTGGAAAATTAGGGAAGAACACAAGAGTCAGAGAGGTTACATTAATATTAGAATGTGAGGATTTGAATTAAGAACTCCCAATTTTTCATGTTGCATCTGATTGAGACACTTTTGGTGTCCAACAGGAAGCAACTTAAAAGTTTTAACATATTATCTGAGGCTGTAAAAGAGGGTCCGTAGTAATCTGTGTATCTCTTGAGTTTTGGGAAAAGCTAGCTTGTTTTCTATAATTCATTTTCCCAGTGAGGATTGCTGTGCTGATGATAAACAGCAGAGTAATGCAAGGCCAAAAAGGGAAAGATAGGTGATGGGAATTTGAATCAAGGAAGATTAATTCTAGTGATGTGTGAAGCATAAGTGGCTGGAATGCCTGCCGGACAGGGGGAGTATAAATACATCATGTTCCTGTGGATGTTTCCAGTTGTCTGTCTGTGGGGTTGAGAGTCTTCTCTGAACATCCTCCTGTAGCGCTGAGGCTGTGAACCTGTGCAGCACATTGAACTGCGGGGCCAAATGGGATTAGTCATTTATAGACATGGCCGTAAATAATCCCAGGATTTCTTGAGGAGGCTGTAGTCTGCTCTGCATTGATGGCTTCTTTATAATTTTACTGTGGTATCTTACAATCGCTGAAACTCTAAACAAGTGCCATTCACCTGGAAAAATTCCAGTCGTTTGTTTCTTTGTGGTGGAAGTCCTTGAAGGGCCTCCTTGCCCTCCGCTCCCGTCTCCAAGCTGCGGGGTGGGCTCTGGGCAGCCGGGCAGCCATCCGACGTGCTCGCTGCCCCTTCTGCCAAATACCCTAGTACCAGCATTGATGAAAATACGCTTCCCCTCAACACGGTGCACTTGAGCAAAAAATAGCCTTTTTTTAATGCTACAACTTTAATGACAGTGACTTATAGGTACCGTTAAATTTTTGGAATATGTAATGTTACAGCTATAAACCCTGTAAAATGTTATCTCATCAAAAATATATATGAGTCAATTTCAGTTTCGTAGTGGAGTTGCTATAAATTAATATTCTTTATGATCTTTGGGAAGACATTACCTTTCTGCAACCCGCATAGAGAGCTGAGTGTTTTTCCAGGAAACAGTAAATAGGGTGTTTGAGGCTTTTTTTTCTTCTTTCAGACATCATGCCATGATTTGTCAGATAATGCGCTAGAGGCAGTTTACACTTCTCACACTGGTTAGTCATATTGCAGTGTTTTTTGCTAGGTTTCCTTGCATAAGAACATATGAATTTTGTGGATTAATAGTTTTTATCCAGGATTGCTTCACATTAAGCTTTCACTTCCCATCTGCCATTCCATCTGTAACATGGAAACCTTTACGGCTTCTCTTCTGATAATAAAAACTAATCCAGCCTTATAAGTCTGAAAAACACATTCAGTATGTGGGGTTAATACTATATGATGAAGCCCATATCTGTCTGGAGAGCAGTCTGGTATATTCACAGGCTCCCTTACGATTACTAAGAGCCCTTCATCCTTCAGAAGAAACCTCCAGAAGCAGGTGTCAAGGATTGTACTATTAAAGGCAGAATAAAAGGTTAGAACTGTTCATTCTGGGAGGGAAATGGTTCAAATGTGTAAAATAAAGCATTGGGCATCTAAGCAGATTCAGAGCCCGCTGTTGTTATCCTCATGCCTTAATGTTTAGCCTTGGTGGAGTCTGTCCTTTCGATCTAGCACCTAGCACAAAGGAGGTCCCAGTCCCTGTGCTTCTAGGTGTTACTATGCCATAAATCACTGCTAACAAACACAGTCCGCACATGAAGAGGCCCGCAACAAAATTCTGTGTTTTCCTTTGATTGTGAGGCCATGCAGGTCAGTTACTGGCCTAAGGGAAATGACTTGGTGTGTCAGCCAACCCTTGAGTCTGTGGGCCGCCTCGGCTGTCACACGTTTTCAGTAGGAAAGTGAGGGATGACAGGGCTAAGGGAGACCTCTGCAACTGACTCTTGGTCTGAGGATTTCTGTTATTTCCCTTCCTTTTGCTCTAAGAAGTCTTTTTATAGACAGCACTAAGGCTGTGAATAAAAAAAGGGCACATGCCTTCAGGGCTGTCAAGGTATCTCTCACAATCGTTACATTCATTAAAAAATGGGGAAAAAAATCTTCCTTTTCCTCAACTTTTTAAATTTTCCTGGCATCTTTTCATGGTTTTAGGTCTTTTCCTTTGACAGCCTATTTCAGAACTCTGTGGGAAAGCTACTGATGTCTTTAACCTCTTATTTTACATGGATATCTATTTGCATTATTTATTGTCTCTGACAGACAGCATCAGCTAGTCAACCTTATGTTCAGGGACTGAAATTTCACTCCCAACAAGGTGAACTATGGTAGAGCATCTATTGATGTTGAATGTTTAATGTGCATTGCAGGAGTCCTTGGATAATGTGGCAGGTGAAGTGTTGCACCACTTAAATTAAGAAGTTTAATGAGATCATTTAACAGTGAATGTCATGTCAGTGCTTACCTGGCCACGAAGCTTGTATAAAGAATAAACGTAATGAAACATTTGAACTATTTATAATTTACAGTAAATCACTGAGTCTCAATCACCAAAGGGATCACCAAATCTAATTGCCAGCTAATGCTTGGTCTTTAATAAAGGTCAAGCAGAATTATTAGCAGAGGCTTGGGGAGTACTTCAGAATAGGAAGAAAATAGAGTGGCTTATTAATGTAGTCAGGAATGCAGATACTACTAGATTTTCAATTATGAGCAATCAGGTATAACAAATGAACTTAAAAGAAACCCAGTGAAACTTTTTTTTTTTTTTTTTAAACTAGTTGGCACTATGGAGCTCAGTTCGTTTTAGAATAAAGATTACATAGCCATATCTTCCACAAGAGTCCAAGCCTGCATTTTGAAGACTCGGTCAAATGAGATGTGTTCAATAGAGTTCTGGAACTTGAATGAAATTTGTATTAAAATACAGATAGTGTCTGGGGAAGGGTGGTGCCAGCTCCAGAGAGCAAATGGAATGGTCTGACTGGGACTGGTACTTGCAGCAGCAGTTGCCAAAGTTGATGCAATTTGCAGAGAGGAGCTTTGTCACTCAGAATCGCTCTCATTGATTAAGAAAAATTAGGTGGCAGAGACTGGCTGACGTGCTCCTGTTTCTTTTGTGGTCTCCTCTGATTGATGCTCAAGGTAACATTTTTAATACTAAATGGACACGTTCATCTAAAGATTTAGATGCTCCTTAGAAATTTGAAGGATGCCCTATGAAGTAGGCAAACCTTTTTCTCAGGTAGGTGTTTCCAGTCCAGTCAACCAGTCGGCAGTGGACAGGGCAGTCTGACTCCTGGACCTGTTTTCTGGCTCACCAATCGCACTCCTGACTGCTTTGAAGAGTTGTTAGCAAAGATAACTTCCCAAAATAAACAGTTTTATTTGAACTCCTGCCAAATGTAAATGTAGTAGACAGCCTAGCAGTGATACAACTGTCCTTTCACTCACCTATCTTCGTCAAGGCTTTCATCTCTAATAACTTACGCAACCGTGTCGTATACTGGTGTTACATCACCGGGAACTGCTTCCTTTGGGTATCAAAAATGGAAACTGAACACCAAATGGCTGTGAGAAAAAGTCATTATTTAAAATTCCTCTTCTCTGTGAGCAGCTGGATGAAGAGGAGTATTGGTAAATTCTGACAAAAGTGATGACTTCTGGATAAGGTCCTGAGACACTGGGCAGAAGTTTGTTTGCCAGAAGTGGAAAGGAGGGAGTGGAGGGAATGGGTCTTTTGTTTTTCAGGTCTGTTGGCAGATGAAAATAATTATCACTATAAGGTTTTGGAAAGAATTTCAACCTTTCGGAAACATGTTTCATCACTCTTTTGAATTATTTTTCAGGTCTCAAATCTGTATGGGAGATTAGCAATTTCCTTGTTTCAGTCACTGACCCAGATTGATCCCTTGCGAAACATGGGTGACTACCACTCTATATAAACTGCATCAGAGATGGTTTTTGCTCTGTCAGTCATATTTCCTGTGACCTGCTCAGATTTCACCTGGGCACTTGTGCAAATGACAGAACCTTTGGAGCAGGTAATGGGGAGAAAAAAAGTGGGATAATGCAGTTCTCATTGAATGAGTAATCCCGACTCCCAGCTGTCCAGCTTGCTTTTGCAAAAGTACTCAGCTTTTCAGAAAGCTTGAAATGCAATACTTAAAACGCAGTCTCTCTTAGAACTGAAATAAAAAAAAAAAAGATCTTACATAGAGCACTCTAGACTTGTGAGAAATGTTTGAGACCCAGCTATGCTTTCTTCGTGGTTGCAAAACCAGAAATCCTGAAGCCAGCAGCTCCCAGGGCTGATGGAGCTGTGTAATGGCGATAGGATCACCAGAAATACTGTCTCGGAAAGCAATAGTCCTGTCTGTCTCTTCCAACTTCTCATCATTTTTGCTTGGCGTAGTTTAACAGTTCTTTGTGTCTCACTGAGATTCAAACTTTAGAGCCCTCTCTTTACAGTTCATTCCTTCCTGTTTTTAGTTAAGCTGTCCCTAGGCATGAAATTCTGTAAAAAGGATACAGATTGTCCAGTACTGAATTTGACCTTACGCTCCTAACAAAGCCACCCATTGCAATACTCCTCTGAAACCCAGGCCTTGCCACCAGAGTAATAAATCGGGCACTGGGAAATAATACAGCGGGTTTTAAAGTGCGCTTTCAAATGTTATGCTGAACTGAAGCACTGATAAATCATATCTATACATCTGGATGGGAGTACAGAGCAGGTAGCTTTGGCAGGACAACATCTGTTAAGATGCCAGTGCCTGAGGTTTTTATCGCAGTGTTGTAGCTGACATTGTGTGCAGTTTTGTTTGTTCAGAATATCTTTATCTGGCGAGCCAGACGTCAATCCACTCTTAATGCTTCGCAGGCAATCTTTTCTTATGTGCAAAAAGGAACTTTATCTGTGTTTTTCTTGAATTTGCATTCTCTTATAATTTCAAATGTGTTTCTTTCTTAAATCCCTCAAATAACCTCTTCTCTTCCGCTTTACTTACTTCACCAGTACATTTGGTTGAGAATTATATATATTTTCTAAGGTTATCTTTTGGGCCTGCTATCCTAATTTTCTGTTTTACTGTTGAATTATCTAGTGGTTGGCAAAGCAGTGTTTTTGCACATGCTCTTCACAAAGGGTGGGGTGAAATGTTGAAATTATTGCGGCTTACAGATTTTATTTACGTCTGGTGTTAACATAATATTTTCTTCAACCTGGCAAATGTTAGTGCTGAGAGACCCACCCTTTCTTTGTACAGCCACAGCGGCTGAGATTGTTGTTTTTTCTCCACCTCTCCTCCTGGGTTTAAGGCTATAAAGCAGCTTTTGTTTTTTTGAAGAGCTGTAACATCCACAGCTCTTAGGAACTTTACGGATACTTAGCACTGCTGAAATATTCTCCATAGCAGCTTCAGTCTGGCAACAAAAATAAGGGCACCCCAGATTGGCGACTGGGTTGGCTATCCAGGCATCTCCACAGTGCATACAGATTAAAGATGTATCAATAAAGCACATTTTTCGAATAGCAATATTACTCAAAGTGCCCTTGTACTGGGCAGTACGTTACCGTGTTGATTACAGTGCTAAGCATTGAGCCCTTCACCGCGTCCTATGTGAACTGAAGCATCTGAGCCAGTGCCTGAGACCACTCGGAGGCCAGGCCTGGCAGATGAAAGCCCCAGATGCCAGGCTTTGCAGCGTAACGGCACTGCGGCATCTGAGCGCTCGCCGGCCTTCCTGGCTGGCAGCTCCTTCTCTTTTGTCTTGGCTCGGAGCTGCTCGCTGGGAGGTTCTCCAGTGAAGAGCCAAAGGGTTTTCATCTGTTTGCCATTTGCCTTCTGGATGTGCTTTATTTTTTTACTTATTTATGATTGAGAGAAAATTTGATCTCATAGAGGAGAATTAAATGCAAGTCTTCGCTGGATATCATTCAGCCTTATCTGTGAACAGTAATAATACAAATGTTGTGCTAATGTGCAGCATTGGTTCCCATGCAACACAGTTACATCTTTTGTCTTCAGGATGCTAGAATAACATATAAAACACTCTAGTATTTTTGTAAGGATAGCCGATCTGTTGGGGCTGAGCAAGGCCTTGAGTTGTATGAGGGATCTTTCAGGCTCAGCTGTTTCCTTCATAGCTTCAGGGCTATTTATGAAAGCCATATGTCACTTAGAAGTTGTCTCTGTGGAGAAATAGTCTGGGGTAACCAAGTCACAAAATGGGTTCTTAGTGCAGAATAGCTATTGCACTTTAAATCCACAATTAGCTTATTTCCCAGGAGCTGCCCAGTAGTGGCAAACCTTCTTGATGATACTCGTCTTCTCATTGCATTCCTGGGCAAAAAGCTTGGATGATGTTTGACTGATGTAACTGGAAGTTGATCGTTAGGGAATTCCCAGGTATGATTCCTCCTCTCCTTTGCACTTTGCTGTTGCTGTGCCTTGAGTGGCCTTTATTCCCCGTATTTCATTGTGAGGTGGTCAGAGAAGCTGCAGAGAAACAGGTCCTTGGGGTGTTTACCTGTCTTTTGTTAGCAGAAACCCTTTAATCTCTCCTTCAGCTGTTTTTTAGAAAGTTCAGTAAAATCATTATCGAACCCAGAAAGCTGAAACTACTTGAAAGAGGGAAACATTCCTGTTATAGCACTGCATTTTAAACATGCTCTCCCTTTGTAGCCCTGCAGAATTCTCTCAGGAAATTAAAAATCTGTTGAAATTGCCATTAAGACACTTTTTGTTAAGAATTTAGGATGCCACTTAAAATAAAACAGCTGCAAAATATTATCTGGTAGAAGTTCAAAGGGAAGATGGACTAACAACATGCACTATTATAGCTTTTCCAAGTCACCCTTAATAGTTCCCAACCAAAAGGCCATTAAAGAGTGAGCAAGAATGTTTTGCTGGTTCAGTCTTTTGGTGGTGATATTGAAGTAGAAAGGAGAGGAAGAGATGAACTCCTTCAGCACAGTAGACAGGACTAGAAGTGTAAGACAGTTGAGTGGTATTCAGTGTTAAAGATTTTTCATCCAATTTATACATACATTTGGGTCTTGTTTTAATATTAATGACTTTATGCACTTTGACATTTTTAATACTGGAACACTGCATATGAATGAGCTGAAGGGCTGAACTGAATGAAGTACCTTAAAACCCCAAAATAGAATTAAAGCTACTTTGGAAAAATAGATGTATTCCAAAAAGAAAAAGCTGTTTTGTATAAATAAATTGCAGTATTAACCCACCATGGTTAGAGCACAAGGGTGGCAGCAGCATCCAGTTTCAGCTGCCTGTTCCCTGGACTCAGATCCAGCAGGAGCTCCTGGTTGCACAGAAGCCCATGAGAGTTAAGAAGAACCAGCCGGCCACAGGCCGTTTCCCACTCCCAGCAATTTTGGGGGAAAGCTGATATGAAATACTTTACTGGCTTGTACAGCAGCTCTCAGCATTCCTCTGCTTGCCTGCTGCTGTCATTCAGTGCAGGTCCCTCAGACAATGCAGGGTCCACAGCCTCCTGGGTGGTGGGCTGGGGGAGGTTGCAGGACAGGGACGGGAAGCACCTGGTCAAGGTCTTCCTGGGTGCTCTCCTACAAGGGTGCTGCTGACAAGACCCCTCGCCTTCCCTCTCTCCACAGGGAGCAAACTCCACCTCACTAAACTATAAAAGCAGGGGGGCCTTAGCTCAGCTCTCACATCTCTGTAGATCAAGAGTGATATCCAGGTGGATATACAGTGCTACAGAGCTTAGGTGAATCTGAGAAGAGTAGTGCCTGCAGAACTGAGATGTGTGGCATTTCTATGCATGTTAAAGCCAGCATAGATGATCTTTCTGGTCATGCTGCAGAACGCAGTTCTTTCTCCCAGTTTTTTTTCTGAGAATTCCTTTCATTAAGTAGCGCCGGATAGTAGAAACTTTAGGTCTTGAGTTATTCTGGAAGCTTTGGCCTGACTTTCTGTGGTGCAGAAATCCAAGACCTGTTGAAACATTTTGCCATACAATCCATGGTGGAATCAATGGCTGGATGATTTTTACAGTCTCATCTTACTACATTTGAATAATTCATTTCTGCTTTATCTGCACAACGCTATTAGTGACAGTGCATTATACAATACTTCCGAGTCGATCTATGTAAGCATGGTAGATATAAAGTGGTGCTTGACAGAGTTGAACACATTTGTGGCTGCACTTCTTTAACTCCAGGCTGTTCTGAGGGGGTGAGATCCTAAACGGTTCATTGTAGCACGCATTCCACTCCGCTGCACGCAGTTTAATTATATCCATCCTTCAGCATTACTTGATGAACCAGCTGTAGGCACAAGCATCCCTAACCTTTCATCGAGATAATTGCACTCTTTTGCCACATTAGGAACTGGTTTGGGGCCAAGTCATTTCCAAGTATAGAGTCAATTTTTGTTTAAAAGTTTGTTGCCCCAAATAAGTTTCTAGCAAGTAATCTTGAAACAACGCTTTCTTCAGGCATCTGGAGACTAAAGGGTGTATAAATACAAATTGGTTATTTGTGTCGTGCCATGGCTTTAAATATTTGGGGCAGTCTTGGAGAATGTTTTGTCACCAACTCAAATCGTCGTATTCTGAAGATGGGATGCCTGACACCAGCCAAATGCAAGGGAGCTTTCAGATGGTTTCCATGGTAAGAGATTGCAGCAGCTGTGGCTGTGCCTGCTCTGTAAGGGTCAGCGTTGTTACTGTACCTTGGTGTAGGAGGTTGAGTGTCAGCACTGGAAGTTGTTCCTGCAGTGCTCGGGGCAGGTTGCTGGTGACACCTACAGAAATACAGTTGAGCGCTGCAACACGCTGAGCTTTTTCCTGTATGTGAATGGGTACATTTGGTGTTTTAAGAGCCTGCATTGCCCTTCAGGGCATGCTGGTGGCCATCACAAAGAGCTGGGAGGATCTTTGTGCATTTGGGAACCATTGCAAAGCAGTAGGGGCGAGGCAGCCACGATGTCCCTCCAAGTCCCCTCCTGTCTGCTAGACAGAGGGTCAAGGAGGGCGAGGAGGTCCACTCACCCGTTTGTACAGTCTCTTCTTGGATCTTGAATCAGCAGTTTGCTTCAACTGTTCTCAGGATTAAACAAGACTGTATCGGCTGCAGCTCTGTTGAGCACAGCACTGAGTGGGAGCACTGGCCTTCCACCCTCCCCATTGTCTTCTCTTCATCCCCAGCTATTTTGGTTAATGGATCCATACGTTCCCGTTGACATTTTCTCACTCATATCTCCTCTCTAGCAGATGTTCATGCCAGCCATCCTAGTGCTGCCTTCTTCGCTGGCTTCTTCCAAAACAGCCCCAACAAAGAATAGGGCAGATTATCAGCTGGCACAAATTGTCAAAATAAGATTCTTGCGCAATCCAAATAAAGGTAACAAAATGTGACCTTCTGTTGTTAAACCAATTAAGTTTCCTTCCATCAACTCTCAGTTCATTATCCCTTTCACCCCCCCAGGCCCTGTTCCTCCATCTTTTTGAGCTCGGTACAGAATTAATGTTAAATTCCATTAACCTGACCCCATTTTCCCTGTTTTGCCTTCTGGTCCTGTGAACTGATAGGCTCCGACAGGTTGATTCGGCAGCTCAGGGATCAAAGGGAGTGGCAGGCCCATGAGGAGCTGTGGGAACGGACTGGTTTGCTCTAATTCACATTACTTTTAAATTAGGTATGTGCAAAGGCCTCAGCAATAGGTGTCTCCCCAGCAGGAGGAAAGCTCTCACGGCAGCAGCCCATTTCCCAGGGCTGGTTACGCTGTGATCTAGTCACGTCCGAGCAAATCAGTGCCTTATAGTGGGCTTGCACCTCTCGTTTCTTGAGGTACCTCTAGTTAGAAGATTAAAACAAGGCCTCATTAGATAAGTATATATTCCTTCTTGCCTTTTCCTTAGAAAGTGGGGGATTAGGGGGGGGAAAAAAAAAAAGCTTCCTTACCTGGACACATCTTCCCTGCTACATTGAAAGGGAAGGATGGAAGACACTGAACCTTTAAATCTTTTTGCACGCCTGTCGCACTGTCTTCTCCACCTGGAGCAGAGGTGTGGTGCTTGGGGAGACGGTGTGTGGTGCTGTCGGAGGTGATCTGAGTACCTAGGGAGATGGGTTTTCGATTGAATGTTGTAGCGGCAATGAGCAGCTCTTTGGTACTTTGCCAGGCACGTCTTGATTTTGAAAGTGATATGGGGTGATACGTTTTCATGGCTCTCATTTCCTGATATGAAAAATGGGTAAGGGTGGGGAGATGCAGGGAATCATGGGCCGTAGGGGAGATACAGCCAAAAGGGTGAGAGCAAGTTACATGTCAGAAACTGAGAAATGACCAAATATTAACATTGAAGCTGAAGAAGCAGCACCTGAACAACCATATCCAGAAGAGCAAAGAGTCTTCATGAGTCTTAAATTGCAAGCCAGTCACAGCCAAAAGACCTCTTTGCTGTCTAGAATTATGAACTTTAATACGAAGTAGGTCTCCTGGGTGTATCCGGGCCTGGCACTCAACCTAATTTAGCTTGGCATTGGTAGATGTCTCACCCTCCTGTGCATGTGGTGACGGGGCTCCAGCCCCATTTGGCTCTTGGAGGGTCACCTCCAGGTGGGAAGTGCCGCAGGGACTGTGCTGTCCTCCACAGCAGCCGCAATATTTCCTCTCCAACTGGATAGGTTTTCCCAAACTGACGGGGGGTATGATTCCACGAAACACCGGAGTCCTTAGAGGGTGGAAGAGGCAACACTGTTAAGGCTGCTTATGACTGACAGTTAATTTTACATAAAACATTCTCAAAGCCTCTTTTTCCCCACTTTCTTCTCTTTCAACCAAGTGATCATTTCTTATTATAATTACTCAACCTAATGAGCAAAGTGTTTTTCTTAGTGTCTTGTACAAATAAAATCTCAGATGAGTGACAGAATGTATAAATCCAATGGAAAAGTGAACGGTTGCTTTAAATCTATGCTCATATTTAATTTTCATTTCTTCTCTTTTATGCTAAAGTCTAGGTAATTTAATTTTGGAGAAGGTGAGAAAAAACTGCTGAATATAAAATGCTCAATATAAAATATACACAGTATAAACAAACAAAAAGATCCCACTCAGCCCAATATCTAGAATTTTTTTCTTTTAACTGAAGTCTCACTAATTTGAGTAATGGACTTGTTGATCATTTCTGCAGCTCACTTCACTTGCTCATTTAATCAGTGATTATTGTTTTCATCAAAATGGGATGTATCATGTAAGAAGATGAGGGTTCCACATGAATATGCAAGAGCAGACAAATACTGAAAAAATGCAAAGCAGGCAGCATCTCTCCATACTAAATAAAATCCCAGTGCTTTGATAAACCTAAAAATCTATCATGTTTGGTTTTAATAATTAAATATCCTTGGGTATTAACAGCTGGTTGGGCAAGTATTTCACATCTTTGGGGGTTTTTTGAGATACTTGCAGCAAATATATTGAGTGGGTTCAGTTCCTTTTGTGAATTAAGCGAAGCATAGTCATATCTTTCTTAACTCTTAGTGGTTCTGCATCCCTACAGTTTATATTCTAGCATCTGTGGGAAGATGGTCTGGTTTTTGGTTGATAAGAGCTCATTTGTTAGCTCATTAAATGTGATAGTTGCCTATATTGATCTCTGCATTGATACAATTGGTCAGCAATAGAATGACTTGTTCCTGTGATGCTCGGTAAAGGCAACTTTGTGAAAAATAGTTATCTTGGCAAACACATTTCAATAACTATTGGAAGTCATGAGCTACCTGGCGGCAATTTTACTTTCTGTCACTTGGACGCATTAATGAATAGGCCTTGTGGAAAAAACGAATATTCATGGACTTTTCCTGTGGAGCGTTACCTGCTGCGTAACATGTAAGCAAGGAAAACCAGAGCTGTTGGCAGAATGGTGGGAGGACAGTGCTGATTTTAGACTAATAACATGCTATCTACACCTGTTAGCAACACACCGTCACAGTCTAATCATTCTAGCCCCCAAACTGGGAATTACCATAAAACTTTTATTATGGTTTCCCATAGCCTAATCCAAGAACACAGAACCAACTGATGCTCTTGCTTACACTGCTGAGAGGAAACACTGCATTGATTTTGGAGCACTGCAGAGAGGAAAACAGAATGAAATTCACACTTTTGCACACAAGAAAGGTTTTCAGCTTTATCAGCTGAAAAGCGGATAGAAAGAAGTATTTTCCCATCGATTAAAGTAATTGAAAGAGGGAACTTGTTTTACGGTTGAAGATGCTACGAATATTAGTATTTTAAGGAACTAAATAGTGGTTAATTTGTATCCCGTTTTCTTTCAAAATGTACCTGCTGTAAGAATGGACAGAAGGTGCATTTACCAATGGGTCTCTCATTCCACATGTTATTTTTTTCCAGTGGAAAAAAACTTTATTGTCATAAAAGTTGATAAATAGGAATATGCTGAAGAGAGAAAGAATTCTGGGGGAAAACCACACAAGACATTGGTTTTTTTTTCCTTGAAGGGGTTAAAATTAAGTAGACAACATGATTAAATTGAGAAGTTGTGAGCATCAGTCCCCTTTAGACAAGAATCTCAGTATAAATAGCAATATGGCTTAAAGCTGTGTATCTAACCTATTCAGGTAAAATGCTAGTTCCTGCTCTCTGTCTATCAAAATGATCCTTTACTTCAACAGTCAACTTCCTTATAGATGGAAATGTAAAATATGATAGAGTTTTGGCACTGTAATATTAAAATAGCATTTCTGCACTGAAATGTCAAATAGCTTGTGTTCATTAGCTTCACGCTCTGCATTCAATCACTTCATACAGTCCTAATAGAAAAAGGTTAATAACTTTCGTACTTGGACTCATTGATCTCATCCACCTAACCAGTGTGGTTTTATCATAAAAATCACAATTCTTTCCATTTGTCCTAACCACAGCCGCCTTTGAAAGCTGCTGACTAAAGCATTAATGTCAGCTAATATTTGAAGGTGAGCTAAAGCGGTCTGAAGCGTTGTGCTCTGTGTAAATCCATTTGGCCATGGGTGACAAGTCTCCATCATGTTCTTTGCAGATGCGCGTAGGCTCACCCCTGCCGTTGTTTGCACTGCCGCTTCTTCTCTCGCGGTGCGCCGTTAGTTTGGGAAGAATTGATTTTAACCAGAGCTACGACCATGCTTGCCTTGTTTTTGGCAATTCTGCTGTATGTATGCCTGTAGAGTAAATATGGCACGGAGCAATGGATTGATGGCACCCCGCAGGGGAGGAGAAGGGCAGGGTGGGCTTTGCCGAGCTGCGGCGTTGCTTGCGGCGGGTGCCGGGCCGGCTCCGGCGCTGCAGCTCCTCTCTACGCCGGCCGCCCGGGGCCCCGGCACGCAGCCTCCCTGCTCGCTGCGGGGCGGTATCGCATCCTCTCCCAAGGGCAGCAATCACCCAAATCACATATATGGTTTATCCCTTACGTGCTTGTTAACTGCAGCAGAGGTAATAGTATGTAACCGGTGACTTTACCAGGGAACAAAAAATTAAAACAAAGTTGTATGTTAGGCCTTTTTTCAACAAGCAGATATTACATTGGTGGGATCAGAAGCCAAAAAAAGGCTGGAGACAACTCCAAATGTATGAGAGCCAGGATAAGCAGAGTAAAACGGCACCTGCTGCCAGCCAGCGACGGCCGGGCAAATTGCCGGGGCTCTGAGCAGGGAGAGGCTGGAGCGGGGAGCCGACACCGGCGCCGGTGGCTCGCCCGGCCCGGCCGGACCGCGGGCTCGCACCCCTCTTAGCCGGGCCACCCCGGCCTCACTGGCTGCCCAGCGCACCCTCCCGCCGGCCACAGCGGAGACTGAGCTGCAGTTTGCTTGCCCTTTCTGTAGGGTGCGCTTATTTAGAATATTTGCCTCCTTTTGTGTAGCTAAAAGTCATTACTCCGCTTCTGTGAATCCAAGAGACTTGAGGCTGGAGACAGGGCTGACAAGTGGAAGTCATAAAACTGTGAAAATAAAATGTCACTCAAGAGCTGAGACGTCTTCCCATGTCTCAGCTTGGGAAGGAAAGCACGTGAGCGTTTTCGGAGAGGAGCGTGTCCCTCCCGCCAAGCTGCAGCATGCCTTTGCGCGGATGCAGGTGGACGCCTACCTTTTGTCTGCAGAATGGCCCAAATGCTCCCGTTTGTCCGTCTGTCCCTCCGCCGCGTGCGTGCGCGCTCACAGCTTTCTGCAAAGCAGCGTAGAAGTCATTTGGCGCAGAGCGGCTTTTCCGCCTCGTGCCTTGGACAGTGGGTGTCCGGTCTCTCCCGTCCCACCAGGTGCATCCCGCCCCGCTGGCCTGCGCGGCGTCCTGAGTTGTGTTACTGACTACAGCAGAAGAAGTAAGAAAAATGGAAAGGGTTTTTGGTTCTCATTCAAAATATTTGGCCTTAGGACTTGTAAGTGAGATATAATATCACAATTCGTGAAAAGTATCCTATGGTAAATATTTCTGTTGTCTCTCTTCAGTTTTCTGGCAGCTTCCCTTTTTACAAGTGTTCATCTGCTGTAGCAGAATTCTGTCATTTTGTGCCCTCTGGCACTGTTGAAAGCATTAATGATTTTGTATTCTTAAAGACTATCGAATGGGCATGAAAAACTAAAAAACAAGACAGAAAACCCAAGCCTTCCGATCAGTCCCTCAACCCAAAACTTTCATCATTTGAAAATAATTAGCTTTCATACCTATTTTTCTTTTTTTTTCTATTCCCACAAACAGAAATGTCTGATTATAAACATGAAGTGTACCAATGCTAAAAGGAAATCTGTTTCCTCAATATTTGCACCCTAGTTTAGCTCATCGCACTGGGAGCTGAGATAGTGCTGAGTAAGCACCAGGACTTTGGGCTACTTATCCAAAAATGCTGAATGTTTTGGATTAGACTATAATTCGAAGTGTATAAACCCCACTTTCCAGTGTTTTTCTCTTCACCGATCTGCATTATTTTGCTTTCCAAATATGAATAACAGGAATATCATTGTGGCTAGATAAACAGTTTTTGCTATCACTGTAAAAATGTTTGTCTGAGCTTTCCTCCGTATATGCAATTCAACTAAATTCACATCTCTTGTGAATGTGGTGGAAAATGAATGTTGCTTTACAGCTAATATACACTTTAAACAAGTTTTCTAGCCCTTATCTAAGTTAGACACATGTCACTTCATTTACTTAAAAATTTCTGTTGGAAATATACAATTATAGACCTTTTTAGCAAAGGCTATCTGGAATGCATTCAAGCTCTGGTCTAGCAAGATGAAAAAGAAAGATATTACTGTTGATGTGCTGATCATTCATAAATTTAAATAGAGAAATAAATAGAAAATTGTTTAACGAATCAGGGTGAAATGTTTCCTTCCTTTCCAGCAAAACACCTCTGGGTTGAATGGACCAACATCAGGTTATTCCAAAAAGCATTCATCCTGCAGTTAGTCAATTTTCTTGGATTGTCCTGCATGTGTCCCTGCTTCTATGCAGTTGCATATTGGAAAAGAACATCGGAAGCTTTTGTGTTTGAGTGTTTTTGTCATTACCTTCATTGTTTATAAGCATGCATATAATTCAGGCTTAGCGATTCCATAAAATCACGTTTATGAAAAGAAAACATTATTTTAAGTAATGCACTTCGTAGTTTTACTGTGAAACATATAAGTTTCTTTAAAATTGGACAAAAAGAGCGGCATAGTACACTGTATTACAGGGTAGCATTTTTCTTGCTGCTTTACTTTTGGTTGCAGCCAGCGGGGATATTCAGAAAGTGCCATGGTCACAGACAAATGGTTTCCTAAGGTCAGTTTAGAGGCACTCCTGAGACTGGGGGAACCTTGTTAATGTTTTGTAAATAAGTTAAATCTCAAAAGGTAGGTGAGTCAGGTGATCCATCATCCACTGTAGAGATGGAAAAACTGAGGTACAATTGGTTTGACCTCCCTGTCATTAGAAAGTCTCCTTAATAAATGCACTTGTGCCCTTAAGAGATCTAAGATTAGTTAAATGAGAGCTCTTAGCTCTTAATCTTGTGTGTAATCATTGTACATGCTGCTTCCTAACATATGAACATGTAGACCCTTATCCATGAAGTGATTTATGAGGATACAGGATGAAAGTCAAATCATTTCAGAAGAGCTACAAGTATGCTACAGTTAAGCGCATGCTGTTAAGTGCTTTGCTGGATCAGTATCATAGTGATTGTGCTACAGTATGGTATGTTTGATAAGATACTGCATAATTTAAATGCTTGTGATGAAATTGCACTATAAAATAATTAGAAATTGAGCAGATTACTTTATACTTAGGAAATAGCTAAAGAAAGTCAAAAGCAACAAGTTAGAAAGTTTTAATGAGTGCATGTGGTGAGTATTTTATTACCGTAAAAGCCCTGGGGTTTATTAGCTGATACAAGGCTGGCGTTTTTCATTAGCCAAAGGCATTTCGAGGTTTCATGGGATATAACTGGAAAACATTCCAAACAAATGAATATTCTATTTTAAAAGAATAATGAGACGTTGAGGGGTTTTATAAACTCAGAAGTTTGCTAAACCAATATCTCTAATTAGATGAAGAAACCCTCTATAGAGGCTTTGCATCAACGACTGTGCACACAGCAAACGTTTTAAGCATTTACATATCAAATACTGCTGGCAGCCTTTTGGCTGCGGTCCAGAGCTGTAGATAGTTTTAATCACATTCGTTCATTAATCCTTGGTGGAATTCTCTTATGTAGTCTCTTTAGGCTTTTCATTTAAGCATGTGCTGCTTCTTGTAAGCAGTGAGTTTATTTATTTATTTATTTTAAAATGACATCTGAAGCATGGAATCTATAGAAAATAGGCGATGTAGCGTGTCTCAGGAAGCAGACTGTGGAGGATATTTTTTTTCTCTCGGTAGCTATCTTTTGTACCCAGGCATTTATGTACTCTCACTAGGAAGAGGTTTATTCAGCAATGTGACATTTAAAGAAGACTTTCACTCTTTTGCGCCTGTGTTAGTTCTTTTCTTTTCCATCGGAAACAGACAATGGTCGGATGGGAAGCAGTAATTGAAAGTACAGCACAGATGACTGTATTGCTAATAAAATGTCTTGAGAGTCCTACAACATCGGCAGAGCTGCACTGAGAGTAGCTGCATCCCTGACGATGACTGATCAGTGCCTGGAGCATCACACTGCGGAAAGCGAGTGCTTTGAAATGCTCGGGTATGGCTTCCCGGCCCATCTGGAGCTCAGCTCTCATCTCTCAAGTACTCAAGCAAGCCGAGCTGCTAAAGCAAGAATTTTCTTCCATTAGCTTGTACCTCTGTTAAACCTGACTTGAAAGGCAAAACAAACAATTTAAGACAACACTGCTGTAAAGGCAGAGGCATTAACAATCACCTGGAGCCTTCACGTGAAGTTGGCCTCTGAGATTGTATCTGTCTTTCTCATTTTCATACTATGTCTGTTTTATGAGTGACTGCTTTTATGCGAATTGGCTTCTCTTAGAAATGCGTGCCGTTCTAATACCTGTTCTCTGGGAGACAGTGAGGGCCCCAAGGAGCTACATATAGCCTTTCCCTTTCTTTGCATTTTTAGATGGCAGAGTCTTTTTTTCTTGCTACAACCTGATCCCTAGCATGTAAAAGGTTAGACTTATCTGAGCCTCCCCTTGCAGGGGCAAAGTGCTCTAAATTATCTGGGGGGAGAGCAAGCTGGGAGTGTATTTGAGAAGGTCGGGCAGTATATCCAGAAAACTGCACCTGCAATGGGAAGTTTTTTGCTTCGTTGCTCTGCCTATGTTAGCTTGGTCTATGACCTTGTTAGAAGCTCTCCCTTCAGGAAGGCGTCTGGGTGTAAGCTTTTGCTTTTTTCTGCTGAATTGTTGCACTGTTGTCTCCGTATGTTAGTTTAGCCAGGTGCGTGCACACACACACAGACACATGCTAGTTGACGTGGTAGGGACCAGTATGCAATCTGTGCATCTGATACACGGATGGAAAAATGTACTAGCACAAAATTTTAACATGTAAGCCTAGATCAATGCATTATGATCTCTGTTGGTGAAGCTATAGTCTTCTCATTTCCTGAGAGAGAATGGCTGCCTCCTTCCCTTACCAGAGTAGAAAGATGCCCCCAGCTTCACTTCGGAGTGCTGCCATGTGCCAAGCAGGTATGGCAGGAAACTTTCAGAGTACGTTGGAGATCGGGCTGGTTTGTGTGGGAATTTTGAGTAATTCTTTACACCATCTCCTGGATTACTCTCCGTCCTCCCTATCTCCTCTTGCCTCCGAGCCTTGTGATGATACGGGAATGCTGACGCCTGCACAAATTGGCGAGCCAGTCTGAATGCATGCACTTCTTGCTTAAGAGAGAGAGGGCAGCAGGGCACGGCCCCAGCAGAGCGGGGTGGCCCTCAGCTAAGGAAGGGCAGAGAAGGAAGTCGCCTCCTGCCACTGGAGTCTTGGCAGCAAGGCAGCATCTATATTACCTAGTGCATTATAATCATGCAGCATGTATATATGCCTAATGCATTATAATAATGTGTTCAGTGAAATTAAATTAATCAATGTGCTTAATCACAATTATTACAATTTATTGAAAAGAAGGCATCAAAATCTCATGCACTGAGATCTTCCACTTCCAGCCTCAAGTGTGTATGTTTAACTATGGGGTTTTATCATTTTTAACTCTGGATAGATGAGTTTGCCCTATAATTCAGGTACTTTTCTCTGAAGTCTTTTTCTCATTTTCTCTAGGGAGCTTCTAGAGTTAATTTCTTGGCAAAGAGCTGCCCAGGGGTGCTGCAGGCTGGGGCTCCAGCGCTCTGCCTTCTCCAGCCGATACAATCTTGGGGAGGAAGCTGTGGAGAGGAGTCAGGCAGTAAGCCTGGCTGGTGTGAGGAGGAATACTAAAGCTTTGGACCTTTGGATGCTGAGAAAATTTCTTACGGTTTTGACTTGCTTCTAACTGGATATTTGCTCCATCAAGCACTGACTCCCTCCCTGAGCATCAGGTCTCTCTTCTCTGTTGCAAATATAGGTTCTTCTGCAGTGACTAGCACAAAAGATGACGTTCCTGGTTGCCATTAGATAACACTAAATTAATCATGGTTAATAATGATGATTTTACCCATTTTCAGTGGCCCACCTCCTCACAAATGGGTATGTTGTTCTGTACCAGCCTCCAGAAGGGTGGCTGAATTACACAGAAAGAACAGCTGCGACCCAAAGCACGGGGAGCTCTGCATGCCACTCAGGAGACCCTTGCTCCTTGAATTTGAGAGTCCTTGCTAGCCCCGGCGCCGGGCACAGGTATCCTTGCGCTGTGGGCTGTCCTCAGCGACACTGCAGCGCGCGAGGTTCAGCTCAGCGCTTCGGTACTGGTCTTGTAGAAAATACAGCCTTGGTCTCTGCAAATATGTTAAATGTATGAAAGAAACTCAGAGCCACGGTTACAGAAGCAGCACCACAGATTTCAGTGCGAGTTCAGTTCCAAGAACTTTCAGTTTTGGTGATTACTGTTCACTGCAACTAATAACTATTAAGCAGTTAACTAAACGCTACAGGATAATATCCTGAAGGAAAAGTTAGGCAGCTGTAAAAGCTCCTGTCCTGCTGTTACCTGTCATTTCAGTAATGTCACTTGGTTAACGTCTCAATTACTTACTGTGACCAGTACTGTGAAGTGCCACAATCGAAGCACATTTCCATTTATTTTGTTGTGAGCGTGTTGGTAGGCAGGGTAACTAGAAGTTCCTCTTGTCACATGTCTGTAGCAATAAAAAGGGCATTAGTATATTTTTACCTGTCAGGCTGGAAAACCTGTAAGATAAAGACTCTGGAAATGCTCCACATTAAATTCTCCCTAGCATTAAAATTACAGCAATGACAAAAGCACTAAATGCAAAAATCTTATTGAAATAAAATTACTGCTTGGGGAGAGAAATTGCCAAGAGACCAAGACACTGTTAGTTACAGCAGGCTTTGCCCTTCATTTCTGAAAAAGTGACAGGTTCAGGACAGAGCAGTTCTGTTTCAAATAATCTAAAGTCATGTTTTAATTTTCTTGCTCTAGCTTTTCATATTCCAACATTTTACTTTGCAAGTAGCCACATTTGTGGTTACAGTGAGATACAGCTGACTGGAAGTTCAGCTGAAATTTGTGTGTCTGGGAAAGCACACCAGAAAAGAAAAGAAAATTGGTGCTGGCTAATGATGAAAAATGGAGTGTAGTTTTGGTTCAGCTCGGTGGCTGTCCCTTGCCCATGCTTATGCAGCTAATTCGGGATAATTTTGTGATACACTTTTTAACTGGGACAAAGCGGGAATATTTCTGATGAAGGAAGTGCTGAGAACTACCTAGCAAGAGGCAGCGAAGCACGCACCATCCTTCCCCTGCCCTGCTCGTGAGACACGGCTGCAGGGAGGGGAGTTGCCTGTCGAAGTCTAGTCTAAAGCCCAGGAGATCAGAGGAGGGATTTCTGTGAGTTACGTTAGATTTTGGTTCAGACCCTGAGGCAGTAACAAAAGAATTAATACGAGAGATGCTTTCCAAGCGCAAGCACTGCATGCATACACCACTTTTTAAAACATTTATTTAGCCTTACCTTTCTGATAGTTCAGAGATGCGGTCACTATGAGACAGAAAGAAGATTTATACCTTATATGCAGGTTCACTGAAGCCTATAGGACTAGGACTTCTCATAACATCTAAAATAGGCTTGCTTAATCTGGTCCTTAAACAAGAAAATTGTTTATAAACCCAATCCAGGGATTCACCTGAAATAAGGAGGACATAAACACCTCACTGATCAACTGATTTGAAGCAGACCCATTTTCTGACTTTCGTTATAAGCGGAGCCTTTGGGCTGCCAAGTAACCTGCTGAGGCAGAACAGAAACCAAAATGTTTTTTAAGCAGCGCTGCCCCGGCCCTGCTGTGTTGTTGTGGGTGAGTTCTTCAGTTTGGGCTTGGTTTCGGTTAAGTCCGTGGTTTTTTGGGTTGCAGCAGCCATGCCTGAATGAATCTGCCCGGGTTCCTCTGCAGGCAGGCTCGGCCGGGCCCCGGGGCAGGGGGTCTCTCCCCGTCCCAGAGGCATCGGACGTAGCGCACAAATTGAGATCAGACCTGCCCCAGCGGTCCATGGCACCATTTAGGTTTGCTTATACTAATTATTTCCTTAAAACGCTTGTTTTTCCTCTCTTTGCCAGGTGGGTTATAATTAGATCACATTTCCGGTGGTAAAAGTAGAAGACTTTCTTATCTGTGTAGGGAAGGGACTTGTGTCATCCGCTGACGTTGATCCTTTAAACTGTGTGTCGCCTTTTCTCTACTATTGCTCTGAAATACAAACCGGAGAATGTAAACTTTTCCTTTTGGTGCTATATCAGGCTGTTTTAGAGTTAAGTAATAAAACTAAGTTAACAAGACCAGAGTATTAGGGCAGGATGAGCATTTACATTATAAAATGTAAATATAAGCAGTACTTTATAATTACATGGCCAAAACTCATAATTTCAGGTACACTGAGAAAAGGCTGTTTTCACTCTAAAGGATGGTTTTTATCGGTTTGTCATCAGTTTTCATATCCGTCCTGTTTAGGAGGAGAAACCGGGGCAGGTGGGGCCACGGGGAGGGAGGACAGCTGCAGCACGGTCATGCAAAGCAAATGCACCGGGCCAATGGAAAGCCGAGAGCATCCTTCCCCAGGAGGTTTTGGGTTTAGTCATGGATCACAGATGACGGCAGTCTCTGAGTTTCGCCCTGTGTGCTGACTGGTAATATTTTTTGCTCACAACAGCTGCTTTCTATAAAACTGGTTAGCAACTTTGATGTTATTGTATTTGATGGCCTTTTTGCAGTGCAAATCACTATGCTGTGTTTGTGTCCTTGCTCACTTACAGCTCAGGCCTTGCAGGACACCCTGTGATGTAGCCAAGCTTGACGTGTAGTCAAGCAGTTACCAGAAGTAAAGCTTTCAAGTTTGTATTTAGGTGCCTAAGAAAAAACAGCTTATTCTCCATGAGATCTGAGACTCACTTAGAAGAGAGTTGGGAGTGGTTAATATCTCAAAAAAAAAAAAAAAAAAAAAAAAAAAAAAAAAAGCCTCTGGCAGTTGTACTTAGAGGCTGATTTTGGGCACTCAGTTTTCACATCTTTCCAGTAAGTGACTTCCTTAAAGTCACAATGGAAGCGTTTGTTTAAAACTGAGATTAGAGGCCGAATCTTTTAGCTCTGTTATATGCTTTGGTCTCCAGCCTGTTCTCGCTCCGTGTGCAAATACTGTGGATGAGTCAAGCAGATGGGATCATGCAGGAAGAATCCTGCTTTCTGCTCCTTCTGCTGGAAAATACTTCTCCCTGGGCAGAGGAAGTTGACTAGCAGAGGTGAGGAGTTAAAATCTCTGTTTTCACTACATTATAGGTTGGCACTGGCAGTCATGCAAAACCTTGAGCAAAACCTTCCCCCAAGTTGAGCCAGTGCCTCTGCTGTTCAAGGAGAGCATTGGCAGATGGATGTTTCTGTCTGTTGAGGGTTGTGGTCTTGCTTACAGCCTTTAATGATCTTCATATGTTTTTCTTATCTTTCTGCTATAGGCTCTGTAAGTCAGAAAATGTACTGGTCTTGTGTATGTTTTTGTTTGTGCATGTTATATAAAGTGCAAGGTAAAATGTGGGCATCAGAAGTGTCAATAATAATTGCAGGTGGTGAACCTTCTTCCAGGGTTGCTGCTGTGTTTCTGAAAGGGTCCTGGCACAACCAATACCCGAGAGCTTAATCATTTCTCATGTTACAGTGTTTGGCTTAAAACAATAATTATTCACAAAACTGAAGTTAGAAATAGCAGGTTCTAATCCAAGATAGATGGATACTCTGTGGACAGAATTGTATTAAAGCACTCCATTATGCACTGAGATAAATAGATAAATATGAAATTCATATTAATGGCTGGATACTGCTTGATGCTTGGGTAGTTCACATGCCTTCACAGGTACGCAAACCATTCCCACTTACTTAAAAAGATGATAAGGCTGTAATGCTCCAGTTCAGCCTCGGCAGATACCACACGAATGCACAGAAGGGCAAGGGGGGCTTGGAAATTTCCGGCTGAAGCTGTCAGCCCCTGAGCAAGCCACCTCTGTAATTCAGGCATGGGCTGACCCGTGCCCCTGCCCCTGGTTGCTGGGATTAGGAGATGAGCCGGGTGGAGGTCGCTGGCCCTGTCTTCTTCTGGCTGCTCCTCCTGTGGCACTGGCGGGGAGAGGACGGGGGGTCGAAGCCGCGGCAGCAGCTCTGCTCACCTGACGAATCCCTCTGCCTGCAGAGGAGCTGCCGATAGCTAGTCAAAGTGGATCTTGTCGTTATTCTGAGCTAACAGAGCTGTGCAAAATATCCCTGATGGGCTAACAGAGCAGTCGTTGTTTGTTTTTTTTTTTCATTCCTGCTCAGAATCAGATTATGTTGTTTTCATACACGTGTGCTACCCAGGGAAGTTCCTGCACCTTTGATCTAGCTTAGCCAAATTGTTACGCAGTTGTGTAGGTGTTGGCATACTCCCATTGGAGTGACTGCTATTCTTTACATACTCGAGGCTGCCCGTGTGTAAAAGTTCCTTGCTGAATCAGGGACATTTCTATTAACCTTCACTATCTTCCAAAAATAACAGTTCCTTGTTTTCCTTTCCTCAGCATCTCCAAAGACTTTGTTTTCTTAATGTATTTTCGCAGCTCTAGACCAATGGGATCTCTAATCTTTGCTTGGATTAGCCACCAGGACCTGGAGGATTTGCTCAAAAGCAGCAAATCTGGCACTGCTTTTGCTCTTTGAAGCATTCGGTCTTGGTTGTGTGCAAGGGGGCACTCACATGACTTCCCTGGCAGAGCTCGCCAGGGTTTTTGTACAGGGCAGATGTAAGTCAGGGTTGGTTTCCCATTTTCCATTTCAGTCACCAGTATAGACACCATATGCCAAAATTATTCCAGCTCAGATGATATCCCACACCCTGGGGCACCTCGCTCCCGGGCTGAGGACGGCTCATGAGCGCATCCTAGCAGCAGGCCTTGCTTTTCTTTGGCGAGCTCTTCAGAGGTCTCAGCTTTCTCTTTCCCAGATCCTTAACCTGTAACTTGACCCTCACCCTCAGCTCAGCCCTTGGCCAAGAGCTCAGCCGCACTCCCAGGTCGACTGGTGCCATGGGGTAAATCACGAGCAGCCCTTGAGGTACTTCTGCAATGCCCTGGAGCTGCTCTCTTACCCAAACACACTTCCTTTCTCTGTGCTTTAAATTCCCTGGAGTATTAGTTTCCCTTTACCAGCCGAATGCTGCACACCTGCAGGTCGGCACATTTGCTCCCTCCCTTCGTGCCGCCGTGACACGGGCCATCAGATGGCTAATCCTGGTCCCTCACACCTCGCCCCCCTGAGCTGGTTTACCTAAGAAAGGAATGGAAAGTGGGAGCTGCGTGAATGTATTTATCTTCTCCAGCCTCGCACATCAACCGTGGAAAGACTTTTTCCCAAGATCTGTATTCATGCTGTGTTGCACTGGGGAAACTAATAGGAATGCAATGTGTATATTACTGTGTTTTAATAAATAGTGTGAACTACTCTCCCTATCCCCATGACTTTTTGATTTTCTTTCTAGGGAGGAAATACTAGAAATACGCTGCCCTTGTTACTTTCTCTTATACTGTGATAGTTAGTAAAGGATTTTGTGTCAAATTTATACTCGGTGAATTTTCCCTGAAATTTGCAGAGCTATAGTAGAATTTAATTTGGCAGTGTGGAGTCAGTGTTGCTCCCAGTGATGTCTTCAGCAGGAAACCTCAACCTTCCCTTGCCTTACTGGGAGAAAAATTAGGCCCAGGTTGTTAGTATTTTTTGCACAGAGCACCAGAGGCATCGTAAGTAACTAGTGCCGGAGACGCTGCGCTGGTGCCGGAGACAGTCCTGGTGAGGAGGTGGGGTAGCAGGGTGGGCCGGGGCGTTGAGGAAATACTTGCCCTAAAGGCAAGGCTTTCCAAGAGGTGAGGAGGATTCTAGCAGCTGCATTAGCATCGATGGCATGCTGAAGGCCTTTGATTTTCTTTTTAATATTGTGCGATGGAATAATTTGGAGGTAGGGCTCAGCATCCTCAGGATATCAGGGCCAGAACAAATGGGTTGAATGAAAGCTTAATAGAAATGCTGCGTGCTCCCACAGTGAGCACAGAATTGCTTGACCGCATAAATCTAAATGTCAAATCCAGAATGTTTTACCAAATGGAAATGTGATGTTTTATTTTCATGTTGTCAAAACCTGTAAAGAAGCATACTTGATTAACGAAGAGTAAAATTCTGCATAGGTTCTTTTTTTCAGTAGCTGATTAAAAGCCGACCCAAGATGCTACCAACTTTTTCAAGAAGTGCAAAAATGTCAATTATTAATTATTTTGAGAGCTAAAAGTCACGTGGGCATTTATAAGCAGTAATCTAAAAAAGAGACAAAAATTGAAAAGCTTGTATGGCAGCCCTGAGTCCAGACACATTTGGTAGAGCACTATTGAATAGTGAAATATAGGTTGGTGAACAGTCTATAAATGATGATGTTTTCTGGAGTGGTGTGGATTATTACTTTGGTTGATTTGATTTTTGTCCTGTAAGAAAATTAAAGCTCAAGCGCTTCTAAACTTTGTTATGTTTCTAAAGATCGTCTTTGCATGCCAGCTTTTGCCTAGAAACTCACCCAAAGATGTCAGCCATTGAAACTATTTCATGTGGAATCATTGCTAAGTAAATTCACTAAATGCCTATTCATCCCAGGAAGATGGAGAATCACTGGAGCAGCAAATGTGAAAATCTGCACAGCTTACTATACAGAAAGCAGTTTTCTGAGGTTGCCAAATTGCCTTGCAGAGTCTGACCCTGGGAGGTGTTAAAGCTCACATGAGTGAACATAGAAGGAGGGTCTCAAGCTCCTACAGCCTAGTTGTTCACATTGACTGATAGGCAGATATTTGGACCAGACAAAATCAATGGTTAACTTGTTCTGTGTTCGTTGGTTCAATAATGAAATGCTACCTGTGATGACAGAAGAATTTGTTATTATGAGATACAAAGATACGTTACTAGTCTGATACCATTTCGGAGTTGTTGCAGCTGACCCCAGAGCTTACAAGCTTTTTGTAAAGGAATCTTGTTTAACTTGATTTTCTGTGGCTTGTGGTATGAAGTGTTTTCAAGATACTGTGCTATTGACAGCTGTTTTATCTTCCATTTTTCTACTATCAAATCCAGTGCAGGCCATTACTCAAATGCTGTTGTATCTTTATTTTAATATTGTGGTTTTGAATGCAAGTCAGTAGATAAAGATCTTTTTAATATGATTTATTCAGTTTTCCTAAATATGCTGACCTAGGGAACATTTTTGCCCCATTGTTAAAGAAATAACAGACCACTCAAGGTGTCAAGCATAAATACATTCTTGGACATGTCAACTGAAATTTTGAAAATACTGGTGTCAAAGTGCCAATCATATTAATTGGAATTAGCCTTCTAAATTCCTTTGTTCCTACTAATTTTATTGGGGTTTTGACATCCAAATTCTCTTGCTTTATGCATTCCAACTTTGGCCTTTTCTCTATAGCAAGGACTAAGACAAAGAAAATGCCAGCAGATACTCGAATTAATTCCCTAGGAAAGATCTAGCAAAGTGTGTAAAGTGGGACTTTCAATGTAGTCATCTGACAGCTGGATTTTGATACTTAAAAGTGGTGAGCAGTATTACTTAATGCATACTCAGTTACAATTCTTAACACATTTGCCAAGATTTGATGTGAAATTCATTAAGACATAATAAAGCTGCGCTTCTTCCCATGTGCGCTTTCCTGAGTAGAGGGAGACAGGAAAGTTTAGCAGCATGATGGAAGTTTTTTCGGAAACTGCTTCCTTCCAGAGTCTGCAAATGGTCCCAAATGAGAAAAATAAGCATATAAATTACTCTAAAGAGAGTAGCTTTTACAGTATAATTTGTACATCTTTTGTTTTTTCTTTTGCAGGACAAATGACCAGCTAGTAGCATTCCTGTCCAGATACCGTGATATGAACTTCTTGAAGTCCCATGGGAGGGACAATGCAAGGTAGTATGGCCCTTTCTTCAGGTTATTTTAAATGTGATGCCGAGAGTTTTTGCATAGTGACTGCTTTTCCGTGCTACTGGGCTGAAGGAATCCCTGCTCCAGGAAAAAGAACTGAATGAGAAGAAAACCCTCTCTTGAGGACAGTTGTTTTTCGGTCCAGGAAGGTTTCTCCTGACAGTCCATTAGCAAAGGTGCTGTTGTGGGTAGGGAGACATTAAACAGACTGATACTTACTCTGTATTCGGGGCCTAACATTGACTGCTGTTTCAGCAGCTGTACTTAGGGAGGAGGTGAGCGCATGAGCTTTTCCTTTGTTCTCATCTCGGTTGTTTCTCAAACACTCTAAGCAGTTCTTACATGTGAAAATGATAGCTTTCTAACTCATTTCTCGGAAATTGGTAGTTTCACACGTTCTGCCCAGACAGGCATCTTGAACCATGCTTAAGCTCCAGAAACCTTAGCATTTCACGGGGCTGATGACAAACAGAGAAGGAGGAATTGGTCCTAAATATCTGTTTCACGTCTTCACAGCACCTTGCTGGCAAGTCTCATAGAGGTGGTCTATCAGTGACTGTAAAACTTCTGAAGCCTGTTTTCAAGTTTACAGTCTGGCAGCCTGCAAACGGTAACTGCCCCTCGCAACAAGACCTCCCTGCCCTGGTTAGTGCCACCATACCAGAGACCCAGACCTGCGGTAGCTGGAGGCATCAGCAAAGCTCTGGGCAAGCCAAGCATCTCTGCAACCTGAGGGAGCCCATAGCAGCCTGCACGTGCTAGGGAGAGTGAGGATGGTGGCAGGAGGGTTGTCTCAGGGCGCTGCAGCTTTGGAGTCCTTGAATCACCTTCATCCCCCCTGCGTGGGTTGCAGGGTGAAGTGTGCTGTGTTTCCCACAACACATTGGTTGTGCTTACAGCTTTGTGCTTTGAGACAGCAACAGTGACCAAACATCATGTTTGCTGAGCTTCAGACAGCCTCTGTGGCTGGCAGATCTTTCCCATCTGACTGCAGTAGTCCTCTTTTTATTGATGGTTTTGTATTGTAACACCAGTCCTGCAGCAGTTCCAACAACTCCATATGCTGGGTCCCAGTGGCTTGGCACCTACAGATGTTGTTTTATTCTGCCTGTAGTCACCAGGTCATCTCTTTATCCTGTAAAATGCCAAGCATACTGCAGGGCTGAATTCAGATAAATGGTATGGAGACTGTGACACATCCAAGTCGCGTGTTCAGCCCAGCGGGTAGGTAGAATAGTGCATAGGTCTCTCTTACTTCTCAGCTACTCATGCACTTGTCGCTAGATTTATCAATTCTGTCATGCTCCTGTTTAAATGAAGTCCTCATGAGCATTCATCTTGTGCGTGCAGAAATTCTGTAGCAAGTAGTAAAAAATAACAGTGAGGAATGCTATTTAAATCAGAGTCAACAGTTTTCACAAGAGAAATACAGAGTGTCAGAGTGATTGGCAAGCTCAGCTCTAGCTGGCAATAGTGATTGACAGTAGAGTTAAAGTAGAAAAGGAATGAGAAATGGCCAGAGAAAAGCAGTAGGTCTCTTAAGCCTTTTTGCTCTTCTGGTGCACCTGATTCTCCTCAAATCCCTCAGCTGGCTAAGGAAAATAACTAATGAATTATGATATGCCTGCATCAGACTGGTTCTAACAGGCCAACCTCAGCTGGGTTAAAACAATTTAGATCAATTAAACACACTAATCTGGTATTAATTTAATAATAAAATGAGCTAATGTGCCACTTGTCCTCTCCTCAGAGAGATAACAACCCATTTATTAGTTCAGTGGTTCCCTTTGAATGTATAAACAATTAAATGCCTTTTAGCCTGTTACAACACATAGGCGGGTTTTATTTTTCTCCTGGAATTCTAATATAGATTCTCTGTGCATCAGGGAACATAACATAGGACATGAAAGAAGATTCGCAATCTCTGTCTGCTGTGGTCGTGCAGTCTGTGGGTCCCATAAGCTCTCCCACTCCCTGCCGTCCAGGGAATGGGTTTTTCCGCATTGCCCCTGGCAGCTTCCCAGCCGCCCTCCTACTGGGGAGACCCGCTGCTCTGCTCCTCAAGCTGTCCCACATAGCTGTGGAGGCAGGAAGAAAGCCAGCTGTTGCAGAAGCCTCTGAGTAATATTGGCATTTGTTAAAAATTAATTCCATTGGTGTCAGATATTGTTCAAAAAGCAGTTGGACTTCTGTTTATACAAGGGGTGAATTTCCAGCTCTACATCCACATGTTAAGGGAAAGTTATGTTTAATGTGCAGATCTGGAGCTTGAACTTTCAGTTCTGTTTCAGTAACTCAGTCTTGTCTAAACTGGTAAATGTACCTTCTGCCCTGCCAGTTTGACACATATTTTCCAATTGACTTTCATTTTATGTCCAAAGTGTTAAGTTGTGGTCATGCCAGTGAGTCTGTGTTTCAGGTATAGCCAGGTACAGAAGGTCTTTGATGGAGGAAGTGCTTGTGTCTTTTTTGCTTCTCAGTGCAATGGGTAAAAACATGTAACATGGCTAAGCATAGTTTTTGCACCAGTTGTACGTGAGAGGCTATAGCTTGACACAGGCGTACCATCAAATGAATATATCAGAAATGAAAAAAGCGACTTCCTTTCTGTTGGCCAAATCTTCATGCAAAAGTGTGGGCAGAAGAGCTATCTCCTTACACGGGAATCCTTTCTTCTCAAATATTGGGGGAAAAAAAAGGAAGACTGAAATATACTGGCAGAAGCAAAGTAGGGACAAGGCATCCCTTCTTGGCAGAGTCACGCCATTCCTTTTTTTCCCACTCCAACCATGCCTTGGGCACCAGAGCACTACCTACTTCTTTACAGAGAAATACTCTATGAAAGCAGAAAGATTTATCTCTGCAGTTATGAATTATGAAATCCTTTAGGCTGAAAAACCTTACATAAGAGTGGCCAGATGAGAGGAGACCAAAGGCCCATCCAGGCTGAAGTCCTGTCTCCTGTTGCCTACAGCAGACGCCCACAGAGGAGCAAAGAACAGGCGGGCAGGTAGTGGTTCTTCCTTACAATATTTTTCTGGCCTCCTGTGATCTTTAGCTGGGAATTTCCACCGCCAAACATTGTTACTTTCTCATTAAGAGTCAGGGATGATTTTTTCTTCTATTAATTTGTCCAATTACTTTTCAGATTTTACTGTTTACTTTGCCTTGTCACAGCCCTGTGGAACACAAGTATCCCATGGGGGAGTGGTATGACCAAGAGGTTAGTAAGGTCTGGAAGAAATGCAGTAGCCTCAAGGTTTGGCAATAAAAAGTAGGAAAAAAAAAAAAAGACAGTGGGTTTTGGAAAGGATTTAGGACCCAGGCCAACCTGCAAGTTATTAGGCAATAGGAGAAAACATTCCCTGAGGACGTACTATCTCAAAACAGCCTTGAACAGGATTTTTTATTTAAAAGGACTAGTTGAGGCCATGACAAGGGGGAGGACAGTGGACTAGACTAAGTGCTGCCCCATGTGCAATAATAATTTCTTTGTTCCAAGGTATTTTCTCAAAATATGGCAACTAATAATACAGCAGTTCAGCATTTAAAAAAACACTGAAAGCAATGTATAATGCTTCCAGCTACTTTTTATTTTAATTCATGGATGAATAATGGCTCCTAAACAATACACTTTTCAACTGTCTAAGTCTGCTCTGTAAACAACTGCATACTCTCTGAATTTTAAGTCGTCATAGTCTTTGGATTGTACAACGGAGAGAGAAAGATTAAAAGTGCCATCTTAAAACTGAAATGCTTATACAGCTCAATTACAATGTACTTTGTATTCAAGCCATGTTCACAATCAGTACATGTTTTAGTGCCAAATAAGGAGAGAAACCAGGCTTCCTTTTATAGAATGAAGTTTTCTTTTAGTTATGCCAAAGTCATTAAAAAGTGCATCACTGATTTTCCTTTAGTGGCTTCGAAAAAGGGAATGGAGGTGAAAATGGCTCCTTAACTCAGCTGGAGAAGCATTATTTCCTTAGAGAGCTGGATGCATGAAATGAAATTGCATACAGTGGCTGCAGTCGTTACATAGCACTTAGTGGGCAACACTTACATTTTCTCCTCTTTTCACTCTCCTAAGACTATTAAAAGCAAAAGAATAACCCTGTAGTTGTATAAGCTATTACAATTTTGAACACCCGGAAGATTTGTTTTTTTGGCAGGAACAGCACCTGGCTGATGTATTATAAAATATAAAGACGGTCAAATGTGACATCTTCAATGACAGGCAGGGAGAAGACTTTTTTTTTCAGAAATCCTACTACAGTAGTCATTTGGGAAACAGTGTAAACCTGCTGTGAAGGCTGGAGGCTGTTAAATCTTTGAGGAATCTGGAACTCCTGGGCAGCATATGAACAGCTCACAAAAATGCCATTAAAATTTTGTTATGTATCTGGGGTCTTTTCTTGTGCTGTTTTTTTCCTCCTCATTAATGCTGTTCTCGCCAGTGGTTTCGTCCCCTTCCTGGCGTGTGTGTTCTAGACCGCTTTCAAGCCGTCTCGCTGAGCTGGATGGCTGGGGGTGAGGAGCACTGCAAGCCCGTGGCGGCTCTCCGCGGCCAGGGAGACCCCACCCCGCTTGGGAAGGACCCGCCGGCATGCTCGACACCTCCGCGTACTTCAGGCCGGTTCTGCTGCCCCGTGTTTGTCTGCGTTGCCCTTTCGGACATGGCTTTTTTTTCCCAGCATGGCACATGCTGTTCATTGCCCTTCTGTACGCTGGGTTGATCACGGTTTGGTGGTCTGTTAGAAAATGGATCACACAGTAATTGCTACTGTGTACTGCTGCCTTGATGAATCACCCATTAAGTACCTAAATACTAGAATAAAATTTAATTTATTATCCTTGCTGTCAGAATAGTTTAACCCTTTAGCTCCCTGCAGTGTTTATCTTCCTGCTCATGCTAAGTATTTTGGTGGGTCATTTGGCTGAAATTTCACTTTCCCTTATTTTTTTGTTAATTTTTTTAAACACGTCGGTGTTCTGAAGCACACGGACTGGGAAGGTCTATTTTTTGCTTGTGAGTAGTTCAGCCCAACAGTTGCATATGAACTGTATTGACTGAAATAGCAACATGCACCTTCTGTGCAGAAAGACTGCATTTAAAAATTTCAGACATTACAGCTAACTTTCAGATACTCCTTATTGTTTGATGCTAAATGCTAGGAGTGCCAGAAAGCCTTTAGTCCTTCTGCCTGATAATTTGCATCCTTGTAGGATTTTTTTTTCTGCTCTGTTTTTGAAAAGAAGTGGTCAGTGCAAAGGAAAATAAAAATAAGAAAATAAAAATTTGCAGTGGGCAAGTGCAAAGCGTGAGGAAAAAGTGGGCGCAAGGGGAGAAGAAATCATCTAGAAAAGACATGTACTGGAGACAGCACAAGGTTAGATTTTGTATCATTGAATCTTGGTCTGTGGTGAATTCACGCTACATCTCTAAACACTATCATTTGCAGTTTTCTCCCCGTTTTGCTTATTTTTATAGACGAAAAGCACTTGAGTTGTGACCTCTGTAATCATGAGAGGAAGCCGTTAAGTTTTTGTCCTTGTAACAGCAGCTACAGTGTTTCTTAAGACATAATGCAAGTGAAGAGCGGTGGAAAGAGCCCCACAGGAAAGTCTCTGAAAGCCCCTCTAGAGCCCTGCGCTCACGAGGGGCTGTGTGGAGCGGTCGTCAGAGCAAGGCAAGTCCTAGTGGGGTCATTAATGCAAAAAGTACACTCTGCAAGTTTCCTACACCTCAAACTTTTTTTTTTTTAATTTTTTGAACACTTGCTGAGTTTGCTCCCTGACCCGCGATGTTAAAATCTTACAAAGCATTAAGGGCTTTTAAGACTTCCTTTGAAAGAGAGATTTCCAGAAGATGGAAAATCAGATCTTTCAAAACCAGTGCAAGTAAATCCTTAGGAAAAGGTGATCGAGAAGAAAATATGAGGAATTTGCTTCTAATCATAACGTAGAGATGCAATGTGACTAAAGCATAAAAGTCAGCACTCCTGTAGTCCTGGGAGGAGCGCGGGGTTTCAGGCAGCCTCACGTGCACGTCCCAGCTGTGCTCCCAGCACCCAAGAGGTTGGCTCTCGCCCCCGCATTGCAGGGCGTACCAAGGTACAAACGGTGAACACTAATTGTATTGAAAAAGTAAGTGTTTTCCTATGTTCCTGCTTAACTTCTGAGCATTAACCACCATGGGCAAAGCTACTAAAAGTATTTTGATTTGTTTGCTTACTAGCAGTTTGGGCTTTTGCATATGAAATGAGACCAATTGCACTATAGCAAATCCAGTCAAGAGAGAAATTCTTTATAATTTTGTTGATGTTTCTTTGTGCGTTGGCATTAAAGCTTAAGGGATTGTTAGGATAGTATTGTGTTTATAATATTTTCTTCAGAGTAAGGGAATTAAAGAAAGATAAGAAGTAATTCTATTTTTGACCTGGTAACATTTGCATTCAGGATGCTGCAGTTTAAACACATTGGAAATTGGGTTGCAATTTTTATTTCTCCTTCTCTTTTCTTCCGTCTTTTTTATCTACACCAAGAGTGTTTTCATAGCCCTTTGAAACAACAGGAATTCTGAATTCTGCACTTTCTTCACACCCAACTGCCCATCATACCAGGAGGTATTCTTCCTAATCTTGACAGACTAAGTAGGTGCTATTTCTTTTTGACATTGTTCTCCTTTTCAAGCTTCAACTCCATTTTGGGGGAAGAGGGTTGTTCTTAGCCCTAGAGGCTTTTAGCACAACAAAAAGAGGCCTTGAGAAACATACTGCGCGATCACATCTTTAGGAAAGCAGATGCTTATCTGGCACAGTGTGGGCACTGTACTTAAATTGCCAATTGTTAATTATTTCAGATTTTTAAAATGCTTCATAGAATAGAGTTACTCATGGAAATGGTGTGAAGTCAGGGTTGTGTTGCAGACAACTGGAATTTCATCACTTATTTGCGAAAGGCCAGGATTTCTGTGCCTGCAGTGGTCAGGGAATGCAACCGCTCTGTGCAGACTTGAATTTTATGACCTTGCTTATTATAAAGAATTATTCAGTGACTGGTTTATGGAGATATGTTGTAGTTTATGGATTGCTCACAAATTATTTGTTGCAACTGTTACTTTCAGGATTGTCAAATTACAGTTCCGTGCTTTCTACCTGGTCACCTATACTGCAAGTCTTTTCTCTCTGCCTCTGGACAAACTGACTCCAGGACGTGGTTCCAAGCTGGTTGGGTAAACACTGCTGGCAAGCAGTCTCACATGTGTATAACTATAGAAGTATTTACTTGGCACTTTTCACCCAAATTGGGCAACTTCTTCAAATGTTTGTCTAAAGTGAATTTAAAAGAGTGGTAGATACAGTCAAAGCAACACGCAGGATTTCTCCACATACGTTCAAGAGAACATTGTTGTGATCTTAGTCTGGCTCCAAGCCCTGTGGATTTTTGCTTTGACGCTGACTTTCTACATGTGATAAATTGTCTCTCTGATATGTCCTTGACTTTGTTCATAGTTCTTATTCTTGTATAGCGAATGATGATAATGAGATCTTGGTAGAGACGTCTGGTTAGCAGTGAAATGTTGGCAGCAAGCTTTCTAGGCAAGAGGCCAGAAGCAGGAAGCATTTAGGAAGAGGAAACCTTTCCTGCTTAAAAAATATATTCTTTCCAGACAAAAACCTTTCAGTGATAATCTTACTGATAAGTAAAGTTTTGCTATCTGATAGCTTCTGATGCTTGAGAAAGCTTTGTTCATTCCTGGACTCAGGAAAACAGAAAATGACAAAACTCTTTATATATTGTAAAAACATGAGCATTCAGGAGTGGGGGGTCTTTCAGAGTTACAGTGCTATGCAGTGTCACTTGGTGAAAACTATTCAGAAGACTGAGATTTGCTTGTGGTATTTTTTTCTGATATTAAGTAACTGTGCTACAGTATTTATTAGTAGTTAAAATACATTGCAAGAAGCACTGAGCCATTTGTTTATATTTGTGTCGTAGGAGCTTTTGCTAAACATCTTGCTAATGTTATATGTGTTATAGAATCCTGAAATCTTATCTTAAATATATTTATAAATATTTAAATATGCTACAAAGTGAGAGGTGGTCCCTAAGATATATTTCAGTCATGAGCTTTCTAGACTGTTAACTAACAATAGCTGGTGTGACACATCATGTGTTACAATTAGGTGTTTTTTTAACAAAGCATGAAAATAATAACCCAGAACCATATAAACCTTGAGGCTGCATTCACACTTAGTTGGGGCATAAATGGCAGCTTTCCCACTTTTAGTTGTCTGATTGATGAACTCAACTAGCAAGATGTATAAATATTATACTATGCCTGCTGGTTAGTTGCAAATATAATCCAACCTCCACAAAATTAGAGGCTCTTTATGAAGAATAAAAATTGGTTAAGAGTGAACATAAAATGTCTTAGATGGAGCAATCTGTGGAATAAGGTTCAATGAGATGCTTTTTGTTTAACCTTGGTCTTATTTTATTTTCTCATAGTTGACTCTTTCTTCATGTCATCATTATTTTCTTCCCATCGCTTGTCTTAGATCAGGAGAAAGGCCAAGTGTCTTCATCTGATGGCAATCTGCATTGCGTATGACTAACCCTATCTTGATACAATTACATGTCATTGTCCTGGAAGTACATCTGCAGTTAGCAGAGATGTGCCAGTCTTACCCAAAGTTCAGGGTGCCAGAAAGCACCTGAAGTTGTCCACTTTGACCAAAATTAATGAAGCTCTGTCACTAATCCATTCTTTTCTACTTTACCTTGGAAATTATCTGTTAGGGTGTCCTATAAAACCCAAGAGAGAAAGACTTGAAGAGAAAATCACCATTGTGTGCATTTCATTGCTCTCTTTGACATTTGGCATGCCTTTATCAAGTGCAGTCTTTTGGTATTAAGTTGAGCATAACCAGAAACTAAGGAAATGCAGCATTAGACAAGAAACAAATCAGTAGGGTCAAGGTTTTGCCCTCCATCTTACCTTTCTTTTCAGAGGTGGCTTGCTCCGGATGCTGTTGGATGGCTAGTCAGGAATCTTTGTGAACTGTTTGTAGTGTGATAGAGTTTTTGGTGTCTTGAAGAGGCCTCCAAGACATCCAGATAGCACCTCTCCCTGCCCCTCAGACAGTATGCAGTATGGTTAGAGTAAATTCTTGCTTCCCTGACTGTCAGAATCACTTCTGCTGGAGCAGCTAATACCATCAGTCATCCTAGAAGAGAGTCTGGAGCAAAAGGAGAGCCATGTCCACCACTTTCACTTCCATATACGGCTCTGCTCTCCGGTGCCAGCCAGCACGACAGCCTCAGCCTGCTAGAGGAACTCACTGCATCCTTGGGCAGGATTATTTAGCTTCTAGCAGATCCCAAATATGCTGGGTTTCCTTGGCTCCCAAGGAACATAAATGGATAATGAGCAATCACCCAGTGGAGAGCTGTGTCTTCAGAGCTTGTTGTATAAATTATTGCTTCCTAGATAAAGGGAAATTATTTGCTATGCTAGTACATTATACTGTTTAGGTGTAATAACTGTATATAAAGTAGGCCTAGTAATGATCCTTCTGAGAAATGTCTTCTTCTTATTAGGTTGTTATTGCTATTTAAAACCTGACATATTAAAAACCTGATATAAGGTTTCTAGAAAGGTTTAAAGAAGCATTAGCAAAAGCGTTGTCCTTTTGCAGGTCTCTAGATATTGCTGCTCTTCAGCTGGACTATGCTGCCTTCCTGTAGGATGAATGGTTGGAAAGTACATTTAGTTTTCATCTAATAACCTATTTCTGTAAGATTTTAGGACTGGAATTTATTGTGAAAACAGTTGTGCTCCCAAGAACTAAATATGTCGCATTTCAGTGCGTGTGCTGAGAGTTGCTTGTTGAAGCCATTAACTCAAATAATCATCGAATTGTGCACACCTGCAAATAGGAAGCCTGTTGACTAGTTTGGAAAACATGAAGCAGCAAGGCTAGGTTTGCTGGTGGGACCTTCTGATGTTGTGTGTGGCCACGCTCTTCTTTTGCCAGCTTCACACAGTAAATCTGAATTTGTATAACTGAGGTTTCTGAGGTCAGCTGACTGCAAACCATATCATGTTATGCAGGCTTAGGTAGTTTGTAAGTTGGAAGATTTTTGAAATAGTCAGGGTTTTGATTTTTTTTTTTTTTTTTTGCTTTGGAGGTGTGTCTGTTGCAATCAAAGAAGCTTCCATTTGAGAATGAGAATACAAGATGATAAATTGATAGAGATAGTTGAAAAAAATCATTTCATGGACACGAACTTTATGTCCCTATTTATATATGGTCAATAATATTCTATTATTTTCTTAAAATAATTAACTCAAATGAGCATTTAGTTTTGAATGAAGTAAATGACCAAACTTTCAGGCACATTAATATTTGATATGGAGATAACTGCATAAATATTGAATTTGAAGATTAAATTCCAGAGCACTGCATTAAAATTGCAAGACTTTTCTATTATCCTTCATAATGGAACATGAAATTAGAAACTTGTTCAGGGAAAGAAAAATTTCTCCACTCTCATCTGCACATTCCCTTCACTGTTGTATCAACAGAGGAGCTTTTTTCCTCATACTGTGAGGAGAGAGAGAGCTATCAGTGGGACATAGACCCTGAAGTCATTTATGGTGCTTTTGAAAATTAGTGTATGCCATTTCATACTTGTGTCTCAGTTCCTGGATTGATACAGAATGAAACTTCAACCTTAGATTTAGCCTACTGTGTGGCAAAAGACTCTTATTTCTAGATGTAGAAAGCGGGGTTTATGGCCATATCTTACACTGTCCTTTTCACTATAGGTGATGCAGCTCTAGTTCGCCTGCAGTTCTTAAATCCAGGGAGATCTGTGGTCATAGCCCATTAGCTGTGGATGTTAGTTACTGTAAACGGTCTGGTTAACTAACATTTATTATTCCTCAAAATGTGTAGGATTTGTTGAATACAGCAACTTGCCATTATTAATGGGATTCAGCCCCCCTTCTGAGAGTGTGTGCTAATTCACGACTGCCAGGCTTCACTTGCTGGGGAGTAATTCTGAAAATGGGATAACAAATAAAAACCTGTATCAGGCAGTCCCAAAACACCTGTGGGCATCCAGTCCAAAGTGTTTTCAAATACAGATTGATTTTCCAACTCCTTTTTCATGTTATAGTGGTCTCAAATAAGTCATTTCCATAACATTACAGTTCTTTTTATCCATGGTTCAGCAATAAACAAAATATTTTTCCCTGTAGACTTGAAAATGGAGCTAATATACTCATTCCACAGCAAAGAGCAATGCAGTTGTACTTCTTTCTAATTAACTATACCCCAGTAGAAAAATTCATGGAATAATAACATAGGAGGAAATTGGTCATTTTGATTTTATGTACAGTTTGCTGTTTTTCAAAAACATCCATTTATTTAGAGGCAGAAGTCTTATTACTAGATTGTTTTTAGCTCATGTTCCTGTTGTGGTTCTTTTGCAGTGGTTTGTAAAGAGTTAATGCATGTTACAAATATACCAGCTGAGCTCTGTAATTTGCATAGTTTTGTCTTAGGTCAGTGGAAGGTGTAAATGATGTTTAAAAGAAATCTGTTGATCTTTGCCCCTATAACAGGAATGTATAACTGATTAATCATTTATTAAACTTCTCTACATTATTTATGAATAGAACAGAAATATAAACAGTGACCTTTTTATCCCTTTTTGTTTGGGAGAGTAACTGCTTTATTTATCGAGCTAGTGATGACAAAAAAATACAGATTAACTTTTAATGACTGCTTTTGTATTCCCTCAGATTTATTAGAAAACAAGGGCTGGATCGGCTTTTCCTGGAATGCGATACGCATATGTGGCGTTTGGGGGACCGGCGGATCCCTGAAGGAATCACGGTCGATGGAGGATCCGACTGGTTTCTCCTGAACAGGAAGTTTGTGGAGTACATCACTTTTTCCAATGACGACCTGGTAACGAAGATGAAGAGGTTTTACTCTTACACTCTGCTTCCCGCTGAGGTATGTGAATACAAAGCAATCCCTCTTTTCTCAAAACTGCAACTTTTATGCTTGTCCCAAAGATCACTGAAGTCGGAGGGGCTTTTCCCCAATTTCAGTGGGCTTTGGATCATCCTGCTGTTGGTAACGAGACTTTTACCTTCATGGCAAGTCAGTCGTTTAGTGTTACAACTGCTTTTGCTGTTGCTTAGTTGGTTGGTTTGTTAGTGGGACCTTTTTGTAAGGAGTGGCTTTGTTTTATACTTTTGAACCCATTGACCTATTACAGAGCAACCAAAAATCCAGCCGCCCTTTGCTTGCAAATTATTCCTCCACAAAGATTTTGAAGGCTATTAGAGACGGCGAATTGTCTTCCTAAGTAGCTTTCCTCGCTATTATGCAGCCCTCTTACTTAAAAATAAAAACTCTGCGAACAAAGGTTTATTGTTCCGTTCAGAGCTCAGCTAGCAGGCATCCTCGCAAAGCGTTCACATCATTCGGGAATCACCCCCGCTGCACGTGATGCAGAAAGGGAGCGCGCACCGGGACGGGTTTGGCTCTCGCACGCAGCATTGCCGGGGAAGGCGTGCTGCCGTCGAGCAGAGCCCAGGGCCGGGCGCGCTGGCAGGCTGCTGGGCTCCTGCCCCGGCAGGTGCGTCGCTCCCCGCCGCCTCAGGCTCTTCTCCCAGGGTACGGAGCATGCAGCCGGCCTGAGGAAGACCTGGTGACTGTCTTTAAAGCTATAACTTCCCTCCTCACTGGTGGCCCCTGAACATTTTGAGGGATTGATGAGAATAGTCTTGCAAATTCAGGCTTATTAGCTTGCAGCAGAGCACAGTGGTTGTCATCTTTTGATAGGGGTTTATTATTCCACACACGTTGAATAATCTTGCTTTAATCCCATTTCTGTTAAAAATCACCTTTTCTCTCAACTCTGATAACCTTTTCATCCATTATCTAGCAGAAATTTCTGTATCATTATGAAAGGACACAGGGCAATGGGTAATTGGGTAGGGGTTTTTTTTTTGTCTTGCGCTTGAATGAGAATGGATGCCTTTATGGGTTTAACCAAACAATTCAAGCATAAAATCCATATTCACTGAGCTGTCATTTAACATTAAAAAGGGTAGGGGGATTATTTGGGGGCCAGCCATGCTAATGTTATGCCAGTTATTTATAGATTGTACTATAGCTGATTTTAAAAATAAGTCACTGCTCTTAGAATCCTCTCTTACAGAACTAAATTTGATCATATTCTGTTGCTTCTCTCTACAAGGTTTTCGTTTCAAGATACATGTCTGGCTTCTTAAAATCACCCTGCCTTCACTGACCTGTTAACCTGCTGTATCAGTCCCCATTACCCACGATTTATGTAGTAGCTGAAATTATGGTGATATAATTAGGATAGCCCAATAGGAATTCCTTGCTGCCTTGAGTCAGCAAATAGAGACTTATGATTTCAGATGTAATTGCAGGAGGCAGAATGTCCTTCTGGCGCCTGGGGTGAACTCTATATTTCAGTGCAAGGCCATTAGACTAGCAATGCATTTCAGAGTGCTGGAGACACAGAGACCGACAGAAGAGCCCTCTGAGACTGTATTTTTCATAGTAGCCAGGGTGGCAGCTGAGGTTTGAGAATTGTCTTAAGAAACAATTTGAGATTTATCATCAACACGTTGCTCAGGAAAATAACCCTGAATCTGTTGGGCCAGAGAGTAACTTACTGAAGAGAAATAATGGGAATTTCTTAGAATTGCTCGTACAGCTGAAATAAAAATAAAATAATTGCTGGCATTGGTGCCTTTCCACTCCAGTGTCCAAAGCTGGTCATTATTCTGTGCCAGTTTATTGTAGCGTGCGCTCAACTGCATATTATTACTGTTTGGCTGTGTCTATAGTGTGCTATAATTTTTCATGCTCTATAGAATGCATATGTGCGGAATGTCCTTTCTACATGGCAAAACAATAGAAGTTGTTAGTCCTCTCTTTTTGAAAGAAAATAAGTCACCTGAGTTCAGTTCAGGCCCGCAGGCAGCACTGAAGGAGAAAATGGAAGTCTGAAGAGCTGAATGTACTGATCTGGTCTTTTTTTCTTGCAGTCCTTCTTTCACACTGTCCTGGAAAATAGCCCGTACTGTGACTCCATGGTGGACAACAATTTGCGTATCACGAACTGGAACCGTAAACTTGGTTGCAAATGTCAGTACAAGCACATTGTAGACTGGTGTGGCTGTTCGCCTAACGATTTCAAACCAGCAGACTTCCACAGGTTCCAGGTAACTGAAGCTTTCCCTTCTCTGATATCCCCAAAGGAGGTTTTTCACCCTTGTTCCTGGGTGTGGGGGGCAGTGTTAGCTGCATGGCGTCAGCAGTTTAGGAGAAGGAAAAGTCTCTTCTCCCATGTTTTGGCCCTTGAGACTTACCCCAGTGTAGCAAGATCGTGACGCAGCTCTTTGGAGGCTTCCCGCTGGTCAATATGCTGTGCTGGGAGGGGTGGAAACCTGGCACATCTCACACAGTACCAACATTGCTCTTGTGAATTTATTGCAAAGGGTTTTTTTTCAAGGTTTCAACTCAGATGCTTCATGATTTCAGGAATCTACTGGCTTTCATAGTTAAACCACAGTGATTTTCATCCTTATAATTTAAAAGAAAGCTAAAAAATGTGACTAGAGTACCTGCTAGAGGCTTACACAGCACAAGGCAAAACAGTTTTCATTATTATATTCTTAAACATGATTATATTTAAGTTCATCTCTTGGTTTGGGGGCCAGAGTCATGAGGTTTGGGTCACCCAGGTTTGGCAATACTGCCTTAAAAAGTTTAGTTGGTTCCTTTGTGATACAGTTTCCTCAAGGCAGACATGAGAGCAAATGCTTGTGTTCAAGGGTGCACTTGGTCTCAAGACTGTATCTGGCCTATTCTATTAAGAATGAACAACAGCTTGTTTCGAGTTCGCCAGATTTGCAGTTCCACCCCTCCAGCTCCTCAGGGTTCCCTGCATAAAGCATGTTTGTTCAGGCTTTGTGTGGGATGGGGAATGTGTTACCCTACAGCACGAAAATGATGACTACTCCAAAACAGAGATCTTTTCTTTATTGTAATGAGCTGCCTACCAGGCATAGTTGAAGTCAGTGACACAGACGCAAAAAGAGCAAATGAGACATTATCTAAGAGACCCTCTGCTTTCCCAAACTCCGATCTCAGAAAAGTCTCTAGCATGGAATAAATGGGAAGTGTTAAAAAGCTGCTGAAAGTCTGCAGAGGCTAACCTGCTTGGGGCTAGGAAAAGAAGCCACAACAACGTTTCAGAAAACTATCAGGTAAACTGAGCAGCAAGGGAAAGTTCAAAATTAGAATAGCTGAAAAGGCAAGTTCTGACATGTGCCTGATAAAGAGCCCCTGCAGCAAGCACCTTGCACCAGGAGGCTTGCAGCGGTGGGTGTCCGAGAGCACGCAGCATGAGCCACCCTTGAGCACAAATGAACGTCCTCCAAAGAATTTTTCTGTGATCTGTGGCACTTTTGAACTTGTCAGCACCTCAAACTCATGCCCAAATACAAACAAGGCAGAATAGGGGCATTTTAAAAGCTAATGGTAGTCGGCTAAGTAGCATATAAACTGGCGGTGCGCGCGAGGTTCTGCTGAGCATGGAGCAGGAAAGCTGTGAGGGCCCAAGCAGAAGCTGAGGGGCCTCAGCCAGGGAGGTGCCTCTCCCAAATCCCCTTCCCGCCTCACAGCACCAAATCCGTGCTGTGAACTGCCCAGAGAGATGAGTATCAAAGGCCTGGAAAGCACTTCACAGAAGTTTTGAAATGCATCACCTCACAGGGACCTGCTTAAAATCTTGCTTAAAATCCTGCTCTGACCCTTCCGAGCTGCGTGCCCCCATGCCCACGGTGCTCTTCTCTGCCTGCTTGACTGCTAGTGCTGCACAGCCTCCTCGCTAACATGACGTTTTAGAGAGATTTTGCAAACACCTGCACATGGAGTGCCTGCCAGAGCAGGGCAGCAGGAGGTGGCTGTTGGTACAAAGGGACTGGCCAAAGCAGAGAAAAAGAAAATATATCTGCTACTATAATAGTGGTCTTAGATTTCTGCACAGATTTTTTCTTTTTATTTTACTTGTTCCCTCTCAACCAGGCATTTGGGAAAAACACTGCTGCTGTTCTCATATTCTTGGTATCCAGACATTTGTATTTCTTCCCCAGGAGGCAGATAGCACTTTGCTAACACAGGGAGAGGAAAGGGTTGGAGAAGGCTCTCCTGACTTCAGCTTAGTGTCTGGTCTAGAGGGTTCATTCTGAGAAGGGCAAAGCAGCATCCGTGTGCTAATATAAATAAATAAAAAGAGGGAGATGCTTCAAAAGAATGTTTATTGCTGAAAATATGCAAAGAGTGGACAGCAGGGAAGGAACCCAAACTGTGCAGTAATTCTTGTGGCTTTGGTTCATCTCTTTTGCCAGCTCTGAGGATAAGTGCTCCTGAAGCCAGTCCTGAAAGAAACGGTTGTGTCTAATCCGGGTTTCTTTTCCACTTCATTTAGACTCTCCTTCTAAGTTCTTTACTGAGCTTCTCAGGAAGGTGATAGACGTAAGCCAGTTACCCGGCCTGCTTTGGGGGCTGGTAGTGCCCAGGAACAGGTTCGTGGAGTCCCAGGTTCGTGGAGGTAGTGGGGCTTCCTCGCTGATGTCTGGGGACTGCTGAGTCGCACGGAGCGTGCAGCTGCGACCTCGCCTCCGTCCACTCTCGCGCCCTTGTCCCCAGCCACCATGCCCTGGTGCTACAGCCTTACCCTGGCCTCAGATGTCATGCAGAGACTGGGCGATCATCACTGTTTTGTCCTGAGTTCTGGTGACCGTTTTGATGGCTTTATACCAGGAAATGAGCAGGGCCAGGGCATGGGCTAGGCCCTGGCACACAGTAGTCCATGCTGTGTAAATGTTAGCATGCTCTGTGGCATGTTTTTGACCCATGCCAACTAGCAATGCCTGGGCACAGCTCAGGAGAAAGGACCAAGGTTGTTCAGTAGCCAGCATAGATGAGGCCACCTCTTCTACAGGGAACAGTCGATGCATACAGTCAATGCAACAGTGGCATGTACATCATGCCACTTGCCCTCAGGAGTGGGGAATGGGCCCTACCCTGCTTTATTTACTAGCATAAGCACAGTCTAAATAGCTTCTCTACAGCTTTGTTTTCACTATAGACATGTTCACACATTGCATTATCCGGAATAGCTGTTCTGTTCTAAATAGTCTGTCACTTCTCTGCTGGAGTATTTGCACGTAGACTAGTCTGTAAAGTGATTCAGGAATTGTAACCAAGTTTTAAAAGCACATCCTGACTTAATCCAGGTTGACTTAAGCAGTTAACTGAGCCATTATTTTAAAATAACTGACCCACTTGAGCCATTTAATTGATTGACATAATGATGGACTTGTGGAAATTATTATTTGTTCTGTCTTACCTTAAATACAAATAAAGTGAATCATAAAAGAGAGACACTGAGAAATTTTGTATTTCTAACATTTTGAATGGCAATTTCTTAAAGTCTTTCCTCTTTCAAAAATGCTTTTCACACCAGTGAACTATGTATGTACAGTGCTCTAAAATCCCTTATCCAAGTAAGTAGCAAAGGAGCCTCTTCTATCACTAGAGGGTGTAACCCATGATTTTCCTTAAGCTTTCCATTTTTCTTTAACTGGATTTGTTTTCATATCCCACCTATTAATAACAGGCATAGAATCTCACTTGCCTTCATTTTAATCCCCTAAAATGGTTTAGCATTTTCCCCTCATTTGAATGCAATGCTGCCTGAAAATTCAGGAGGAGAAGGTTGTTTCCAGTGACAATGTGCTGAGAAGAGTTACAGAGACTGTAATCATCCTGTTCATGTGGGGTTTCATGCAATGGGAATATGTTCTCTTAAAACCTCAGTATACCCTCCTCTAACCTGGGTGGCCCACTGATAGAAGACTTTGTAGTTAATAGGCACTTGAAGCCTATTAACAGTTGTGGAAACCTCTGTCATGCTCCTTCTTTTGTCTGATCTTATCCTGTATCCTCCTTGGTAATTGTCAACTTACTCCTCACTGCAATGAGTTTTATTCTGGAAGGGTGAAACTTATCCAAGAACAGGACATGAGCATAGGACTGGCCATCTCTTAAGAGATCTTGTGCCGACTCTTGCACACAGGTGGGCCCTGCCTGAACAGTATTAAGGAATGTTTGACAAAAGCAAACTTATATCTTTCTGTATTGAATTATTGTGCTTAATATAGGTTTGGTGGTTAGAACCAGAGAATAACTGAGGCTGGAAGGACCTCTGAAGGTCTCTAGTTCAACCACCTACTCAGAGCAGAGCTAACTTCAAATTTAGATGAGGTTGCTCAGAGCCATGTCCAGTTTACCTTCAGCTCTCATTGCAGCATCCACTAAAGCACACTGCACCACTTCCGTATCCTGTTGAATTACTGATAGGTGAAGTTTTGGCTGACTTCAAGGACTTCTATCTTCCAATTTAACCCTGAAACATCTTTCTTCCTCATCTCATGCCTGGCCTATTCTTAGGCCAGTGGCTTACTGGCCCTGCAGGCTGCTTTTTGTCTTTCAGTCACAGGGACAGGCCTGATTTCAAGGGCCTCCCTGTCCTCCACGTGAGAGGCCTGTAGGCAGGGGAGGGCTCTCCATTTTTGCAGCAGACCAGAACCATCTACATTTGTGTTGAGTAATTGTGTAGTTTTTATCTGAAATTTACCACACTCACCAGTTAAGTCATCTTTGCCTGTGGGAAAATTCTGCTCGAGTCCTCAACTCCAACCCTGTGCTTAGGACAAAGAATTGTGGCTGGAAACAGGAACTAACTCTGGTTTCTTTTTCTTTTGCATTACCACAGCAGACTGCCAGGCCAACGTTCTTTGCCCGCAAATTTGAAGCTGTGGTGAACCAAGAGATAATTGGCCAGTTGGACTATTATTTGTACGGCAACTACCCCTCTGGCACGCCAGGTCTCAGGTCGTACTGGGAGAACGTGTATGACGAGCCCGATGGCATCCACACTCTCAGTGATGTGGCACTGACCATGTACCACTCGTTCTCGCGCTTGGGCCTGAGGAGAGCTGAGACTTCATTTCACACCGTTGGAGACAACAGCTGCCGGTTAGTCTGAATCTTCTTCCTTTCTATATGTGGAAGCAGGATTCCTTGGTGTGTCAGCAATTCCCATGGGTTTCCATGGAAGATGGTAGGTCTGGGTGCTTCAGAGCAGACAGACCAAATTACCAGGCACTGAAGGACATTCACCTGCTTGGCTGTGCTGGCTGGAGCATGTAGTCACGCAGGGCCAGGCAGCTGCAAGGGGAAGGCACCTATTTCCCGGAGTGCTTATGCCCGCAGTAAGGTATTGGTTGGTATTCAGGATTGTCGTTATGGGATTTGGCTGTTGCACTTTTAAGGAGCTGCTCTACAGCCTGATCAAGACTGACATGTTCCAGTTGGGCAGCGCTGCCCCTGCTGTTGCGTTTTCTTTATTAATTTCAGTGAGCATATTATACTCACAGCTCCTAAACCCTCAGTGTCATTTCAGCAGAGGTCGTGTTCACCTTTATTATGCATACCAGAAGCAGAGGACAGTATTTCAGAATTAATGTAAATGCAGGCAGGTTAACGGTCCTTGCTTGTTTATTCCTCTGGGTGCACATATGGAGCACAAAGAGCTGGTTGCACGAGCTTGGTTCGCTTGCTTGCTACAGCTGAAAGTGCTGAAAATCTTGCAACAGGTGGGATCCATTAACATCAAATAAATAATTTGTATGTATATATAAATATAAATAAATAAATATATAGTAAATAAAGGTCCTTAAGAAAAAAAAACTGTATTTTAGCTTCCTTTTTCACCTGTAAGTCTGGGAAGGAATTCATTCCAAAAAGTATTTGTAGGAAGAATTCCTGGAGTTAGATTGACAGAGAAGAGGCTTACTTCATAGTAGATGTGTGCTGCCTGCAAGCACATTTGAAGCTGTTTACATTTAAAAGCAGATATGGTTCATCTTTTGAAGTCTTACTTTGCAGTCTCTAGTTCCTGCTTCAGAATATATCCCTGGTACCCAGCCTTTTTTTATCCTTATGGAAAACACAGCCTAAGTCAGCAACTGCTGAAGACGTTCCTTGTGCTTTAACAAATGGCGTTTGCCCCTTTCGTGCTCTGCAAAGGAACCTGATGTGTTGTGACCTTCTTCTTTAGTCACGGAAGTGCTGAGCAATGTCCCACCTAAAAAAATGTGGCAATAAGTGATCCAGACTCCTATTACAGCTTTGCCAGTAAAGGTTACCAGTGCAAAGCAATAAAAGGTCAATAACAATTAGATATAAATAATCACAAGTAGAATACATTCTCTTCTGTGAAATAAAAGCAGACCTCAAGAATTCCTGGGTCATTTGTCCTGTACAGTGAGGCCAGTGGAGAGGATGGGAGCTATGTATAACCAGTACTAAAATAACTTCACAATTACTTTTGTGCTTATTCCTTTGGCCAATGTGCTGATGATGATTTATAGCAATAATCACTTTCATTTCTGGGGAGCTTTTCATTCCACAGGAGCTCAAGGTGCTTTTCAAGCTTGCTCAGATTATAGATAGGGAAGCCGTGTCATCCACCACTGATTGCAGCTGTCTCCGGGATAAAACACGGCTCCTCTGCTGGCTGGAGCCTTGTGAAACAGTGCAGGGAGGATTTGCAAATGGGGATATTGCACGAAGGCTTCATTTACATACCTAGCTAAGCCCCCTCAAAACACTGCTAGTTAGTGTCCAAATTAAATCATATAAAAGTGGATAATCCTCAGGTTTGTGTTTCGCCTCTCTTCTCCCTTGATACTCCATTCTCTTTCTAGGTGTACACATGTGTACACTTCTTCCCTCCCTCTCATAATTTTGCATGTCTCTCGAGCAGCAGTAGAAGGAATATATTTAGACTGAGCACCTCGACAATATTCCCGTTGCTGCGAGGGCTAAGAGCGGTGTGAAGCTCGCTGATATTGCCATCGCCACCCCCGTTGGGCTCACAGCGGTGCCGGCGCTGCGAGGAAAGCCTCTGCTGCTTACGATCACGTTGGAGTCGATCCTGCGCTGCCACCCGCAGCCACCCAGGAGACTTGTCTAAGAGATGCTGCCTTGCCCGCTTTTCTAACCAGGACTAGCTCACCGCCCCAAGAAGCAAGCCCCCTGCAGAGTGCTCCGCTACCAAATCAGATTGCACATCAGCATCTTCAGTGCAAGCAACACTAATGTGTGATTGAGATTTAATTTATTTCTCTCCATCTCTAGGCATTTTTACTCGCTGCTGCCAAGAGACAATTTACTCAGACTATTTCAAGGATATTGTAAATATTTGCTGCTGCACACATATAAAACAGGAGACCTTAGTGTTCAGAACAGAAGTTAGACTGTTGCTTGCATTGGCTGCATAGCTTTGCTGTGTTTTTGCCCGGTCCATCAGCGCTGGCCCTGTTTGTACCCATCTCATTGGATTTGTTTCTCAAGCTCTAGAGAGTTCCTCCTGGGTGTTACTGGTTTGGGGAAATGGAAAGTCATTGCTGGTTAGCTCTTCTTAGTGCTAGCATCTTGAGCTATAATAACTAAGATGAGGAGTCAGTCTTAGCTGACTTGATTTCCTGGGAAGATGTGATACCAGTTGATTTTAAATGGATTACAAACACGCTTGTTTCGCAGTTAATGTCAGTGCTGCAAAGTAACAAATTATTCAGTTTCGGAGCCATGAACATCTTATTTATTTATTTATATATCCATATGTACACACACGCACATCATAACAAAAATCTTTCTGAGGCTGCAACAGACAATTGGCCCTAAATTTTTAATCATTTGAATCCATAACTACAGTGTCTCTAATGTCCAAACTGTAACTGAAGGCTTCCAGATCTCCTGTTTAGATTTTTTTTTTTCCTATTTGGTTGACTGGGATTGTTTTTTAATTATGAGTAAAAAATGGCAAGAGCAATCCAAGTCTTTCATGAGTGTGAAGTTCATTTCATTAAACGTAGGCCCAGTTTCTGCTGCCAGTTGCCCCTGCGGAGCATTGCCCTTGGGAATGTGCGTGGTGATCAGAGCGGGAGATTTGTGTGGGCTGAGCTGAGCTGGGCATCGGCGCGTTGGCATGGGCGCCTTGCCCGGCCTTGGAGCACCCTCTGCTGTCCCTGGCCCGCAGCTCTCAGCAGCACGCCAGTGAGTCACTGCCTCCTACCAGTGCCTCTCTGAAGGTAGACAAAAAGAACACCGGATTTGGGGCAACTGAGACATTTCTTGAACATTGTTTAGTCTAGTAGACAGTGCTACAACCTGACAGTGTACGTGTCTGGGTAGGTCTTCTTACCCAGAAGAGATAGTGAGGGACTGGAGGTTTCTGGCATGCAGAGGTAGCTCCTAAAGAGCTTACAGTTGTGAATAGCTTCTAAATGAGCATATATTCTTAGTAACAGTTTTTATGTTTCAGGATAATCAGAACAGCCTAAGAATATTTGATAATGAGTAATGAACACATTTGAAATCTTGTAATGTAACAGTGGTGAATTTTCTAGTTGGAATGAAAGCCTTCTTAAGCCATTAGCTCCAAGTAAATGGAGATTTCATGTCTCGTGTGTGTGTAAGTGATAAGCATGTGCTTGTGCCGTTTTACAGATACTATCCCATGGGCCATCCAGTTTCGGTCCATCTTTACTTCCTTGCTGACCGTTTCCAAGGCTTCCTAATCAGATACCATGCGACCAACCTGGCTGTCAGTAAGCTAGAAACTTTGGAAACGTGGGTGATGCCAAAGAAAGTCTTCAAGATTGCAAGTCCACCGAGTGATTTTGGAAGGCTGCAGTTCTCCGAGGTAAGTGTGCTTAGCCACCCATTCGCGTCAGGAGCCACTGGAGAGCTTGCATGCTAATCCAGCAGCCTTTGGAAATAGTATTTCCATGTAATTCTTAGGTCAGAGTAGCTGTCTAGTTTAATGCACAGCCTCCTTATTAAAAGAAATACAGTTGTAGAAGGGGCTCAGTAACTTTAAAAATTTGTGATTGTTGTCAGTTGTAGCTATGAGAGAGTCCTGGGAGCTGAAAAATGCCATGTTTTTGCAGTTCCAGATGGGGATGGGGATATGGTAAGCGTTCTGCTCGAGAACACGCCGAAAAAACATAAATTTAGCGATAGTCAGGCACCAGTGCCACATCTGACTAGAATATTGATGTTGCAGCATCAAAGAGAAAATTATCACGGCAGCGGCTGAGATTTCCCACAAAGCCTGTTATTTCTTCTTGGAATTTGTCTCAGTATCTGACATACGGTATAAAAAATGTACCCCTAAAATATATTAGGAAAGTTGACCACTAATAGAACCTGACATCTATGTTCTGTTTTAAAGATATAACTGTCTGAGCAGTTAATTCCATGATTTTTCTCATTAAGCCACAAATTTCAATTAAGGCATAAAATTGATTGAACAAATGTGTTCAAGTCATTATGGTCAAGTCCATAAATTACCGTCTTCTTGGGCAATTAAGAAAGGCCTAGGTAGGATTCAGTGTTTTGGTGTGCATGGCAAATCCATGACACTAATGTGCCATTAAAGAGATGGATGGAAGGTGTGTTTCGTTTATCAATGTGTCTGATGGTAGACTTATCATTTCATGCAATGATAAATGGTCATACAGGCTTTAATTCTTGAAATTTGTAGGAGAAATGCTGCTATTTATTTGGTTCTTTTAATCCTGCTTTCAGCCTGATACCTGCTCTGAGTCTTCCTTTTGCAAGCAACGGGGGAGGTAGCAGGAATGGCTTTTCTAATTGCATGATAAAAATTAATATATTCATCTTAGTATTTTAGAACTTGAATAAAAAAATTTAGAAGGAATACATCTGACTTCATCTCAGTCCTAGGGAGGAAACAAACCTGAGACCGCAAATTCCTTGCTGGCCACTTGCCAGATCCCTCCGACCCCAGTGCACTGAAACTGATGCTTTTTCCCCCAAAGCCAGCCCTGCAGCAACCGTGGGCCTGGTCTCCAGATGTCCTGGAACAGCCAGGCCTGGTATCAGCTCCCCTGATGGAGGAAGCAGCTGGCATGTTGGTGGCCTCTTTACTGCACTTTGCCCACTGCTCTCTGGAGCGTGAGGCCTTGCAGGGAGGACCCCGCATCTCACCTGATGAGTGAGCCATGGTTCATGGCCTCGCAGACCACGGCTGCTCTGCAAAGAGCCCTGTTTGACTGCTGCTGCAGTGAGAGTTGTGCGAGTGCAAAGCATGGGAAGGGTTGTTCTGTGGTGAGCTTTTGTCAGGCTAGGGAAATGTTTTCTTCCATCTGAAATGCGTGAAAAGAGTTTTGGTATCTGCTTGCTTGCTTTCATTATTGTTTCTCACTTATACTCCTGAATTGTCCTCTTCTTTCTTAGATGATTAATCTTGTAAAAGACCAGGAGATGCAAAGTCAATCATTTAGTTATTTCTTGATTGTTTATTTTACTTCTGCCTTTCCTTGGCCAGCAGGCACCTCTGCCTCTCTCAGATAGCCTGGTGTAAATCCAGCGTTGACCTCTTCGGCTTCAGTGAGGCTGGTAGGCCCCTGATCTGCTCACTGCTTATTAAAATGCCTTGTCTTTCTCAAAGTCCAGTAAGTGTAAAACAAATTTAGCAGTCCAACTAAGATAAGGGTATCAATGTTCACAGGTTGTGCACCGGCAAAGAAACCTGAAATTTGTGTTTATCAAGAAATGTTACTCTGCTGCTTTTCCAACAACTTTCATCCCATGATCTGGCAATAATTTATTACTGAACAGGGCCTTTTTTAGCTGGGAGCTTTGTTCCCTCTTTGAGCTCACACCAGTGAGGCCAGCAGGAAGAGCACAAATATGCTGCATTGAATGTGCTCCTGGGCTTATTTGTGACCCTGGTGCACGGCCAGAATTGCATCAGACGGGATCTCCCCAGCTGGAACCAGCCCTCCCTGCCTGCTCTTGCTCCCCACTTTGCTTCTCCGGCTTGCCTTCCTGAATAGCAGATTTGCCACGGTACCAGTGTAAAGACAAGCTGAAGAAATGAGCCGGCTGCGCCACCTAACAGAGTTAATGATAGCGTTTCGGTTGCACAGGGCTCCTTGCACTCAGTCTTGGGCAGTTACATAAAATTACAGGAAATCCAAGAGAGAAGATTTCCAAGGGTGAAACCTCTGCCTTCTTTTTGCCAGGAAACTCCCACACCTCCTAAAATTGGCTTATAAATAATACACATACCATGTATCCTTCTACTACTACTCTGGATTCATGATAACTTTTACACGGAGGGCGGAAGATTGATTTGCTATAGAGTACTAAAAGTCTCAGCTCCGACTATACCAGTGGAACATGAAGTTCATTTCTGGTCTTGTTAAGACTTGTGATTCATCACAGAGAATAAAATAAACTAGGTGGCAGGCAATTAGTGTGCATTGTGTGAACCTAATGGTCCTGTTTGTGGTGAGCAATGAGACACAAACCCATAATCAAGGCATAATTTGTCTTGGGAAAATTTTATCTTGGGACTGAACAGAGACAGAAAACAGGAGTTTTAAGCCAATGAGAGAGTTGCAGCTTTCCAAGCATCCCCATGCTCATTGCCTGCTCTTGAAGCCCAGAATACATGTAAAGTGTGAGTTTCTGTGCCACATCCCTTCATAGTGTATCAGATATTCATTACTGCTTGGTTCCCTCCCGTACTTTGTGTATTCCACTTGAAAGTGAAAGCCTACTTAAGATGTTTTAAGGGATATGAAAAATATTATAGGACTGTAGTATCTCTTGACCTGTAAAATCAGACATCTTAGTACCAGGAATTCAGCTGTGTAAAGTTCAGGGGAAGATGCATAAACCTCTAAATACTGCTTTAAATAAAATTCCCGTTAAACTGTGCTTCCAAAACCAGCTTGTACTGTAAGCTGTGCGGCACAGGAATGTCTGTACCCCAGGCCGGAGCTGGATAAAAAGGACTGATCTTGTAAATAGATGTGTGCAGCTCCCTTCCCTTTGCTTCTCTAATGCACCTGTGGTCTTCCATGAGATGGCACGTGTGCTCCTGTCACATATCTTTTGACCTATATTTTGCACTATGGGCCTCATCTATAGTGCAGGGTTTCTGTCCTGGCCAATCACTCGGGTCTGAGCACACCCCTTTGGCATCAATAGCAGCCGCTGGTTGCATGAACTCCCTGTTACACCTCCGCCTCAGGACTAGGATTGCTGTTTGGGGTAGGTTTTTGGATGGATTGATTTGGATAAAGTTTTTTCCTGATGAAGGGAATGGTCTTTTGGTGAGGTATCATTCTAATGGTGGAAAGACTTTCTTGAAGAAGCAGGCTTGCAATATTTCCTAAAAATTTTCCAGTTTGGATTTCTCTGATCTCTCTAGAAAATCCTTAGTTAGCAAGACCCCTACATAACATTGTTTTTTCCCCCATTCTCATGAGCTTTGTGATCTGCATTGCTTTAGACAGGCTCAGTTTTCATAGACAGAAATATGATCTTCAATTTAGCCAGACCTTGAGCCATTAATTGCTTTGAAAATTACAGGGACTGGACGGGAGGCCTGTAGCAGGGTCTGATGTGTTTATGACACTGTAAGTCATAGAGGAGGTGGGTCATACTTGCTCCATGCATCATCTTCACAATTAGTTTCAGATACAGTGAATTATAGATACTCAGTTTAAGGTGATGAATACAAGGAGAACTGCATCCATGTGCTGGTCCAGGAAGAAGAGATGACACTAGAGGTGACAGAAAGCATTTTTAAATACAGGTTTAAAGACAGCATTTTAAATTCAAAGTTTACTGATTCAGACAGCATCCTGAGGTTTTTCTTGCTTATGGCAAACATGCTAAGTGCAAAATCTTACTGCTCCTTCAGAAACTGGTGGCAGCACTGACTGGTGTCTTGCTTGCATTCAGTTTGAGCCAGTTTTCTCATCCAGGAGCTCATTTCTTAGAGGCCTGGTGGAAAGAGTTGTTCCTTTGGGGGTTTTCTTTGCCCAGGAGAGCATGGATTTGTTTCACGTATTGTGGCTTTATTATTTCCAGGTCTCTTGAGCTACAGCAGTATGACATGGCCACACTCGGTGAAGGTTGGTGGAGTAGATAGTAAGGTCTGGTCAGGAAATTTTCTTTCACAGCTTAGTTCCATACATATTCAGTTGGTCTTGTCAGGAGAGTACACGCTGACAGTTCTATAGGGCAGTCGATGCTTGGGTCTGATACCTGGACCACGCTGTCTAGGCTGATTAGCTGGTGTGCTAGGTGAAATACCTCTGCTAGCTGTGATTCCGCTGTGCTGATTGCAGAGTAGTAGAGGGCTCATTTTGTCTCTTATTCTGCAGTGTCATAGTCCTGTAGGAGAAATTTGTATGCTGACAGATGGATTTAGGTCGTTAGTTTTTTATTCTGTTGGCCTTGTAGCTTTTTGCTTGCAGTCCCTGTGTAGTTCATCTACCAACCACAGTGATCTGCTTAGAAAAGACTGGAGGTTGGACAGTTTCCAGTACAGATATCAGGGGTTGTAGACATCAGGTAATTGTTGTGTTTTACAGATTTGTGGGATTTTGACATTAGATTGGGGCCATTTATTCTCATCAAGTGAGATGAAATCTAGAAGAAAAGCCTTTCAAGCAAATCAGCTACAATTGTTTGTTACTCTTTCAGGAAAGTAGGTTCTGACTGTGGCCCACATGAGGTGAAGGTTAGGGGCAAGAGCATTGCTGAGTTGGGGAAATCTTCTCTATCCACATATGCTGAAAGAGGAGGACCCAGTCTGCATGTGCATGGGACTCCAGAGACCACTTGAGAGAATCCCATGGTTTCTATATATGGAACAAAATCAACTATTAGATCATTTATGTTGCTTGTTTGGAGATTAAGGACAAAGAAGACCTGAAGGACTGTGAGGGATTTCAGTACTAGGCTGGTCAGTACATCTGTATGTCTCTCCAAGGAATGACATCAGATGTCTCTTTACTAAAAGGAGCCAAGGGGTTCTCCTGTTCTTCAGTTTTTGTGTTTGGTGTTGATCTCTTCTGATTTGAGGCCATGGAAACAGGACCTTATGGGATAAGCAAGGTGGGCACTCTGTCCGAAAGCAAATATGCAACCTTCAATACTGTGGTCCACCAGGTTGCCTTCTTGAGAATTGAAGGAACTGGCTTTGTTAACAGTCAACATCATAAATACATGTTAGGTATAGTACTGGGATAGTAAAAAGTCTTTCAGTTGGCCTAAAGAGTCCAATTATTATGTATATTTCTATGCCATCTGGTTACACATCCTTATTTTCAGTAGTGTTTAATGGCAACAGCTTGTAAGTTGGTATCATCCCATGGGTTATGGGTGAGCCATTAAAATATATATAAAAAGCATTGAAATATGAAAGCTGCTAGGAAAAGGAAAGGTCTATCAAATATTTACACTAGATTGTGAATCAGCTGCTTCACAATTAGTTAGTGAATAAATAAAAAAGAATGTCACCATTATGACAGTAAGAATCAAGTTTACCAGAAATAACTCCCCGCAGCAGGCAGGCAGGGAGTGTGAGGAGACGCCATCTCGTGCACTGGTTGTACTTCTCCTAAAGTCAGCAAAAGCCTCTTCCTTGCTTTTAGCAGTAACTGGGTAGGCCTCTGTCACTAGGCCTGGTCCTGTATTGACTGCTTCCATGTGGAAGAAGAGGAGAGCTGCTGGGTCCTGTTACATCACCCTTCCTATAGGGAAAACCTCCTATTAATCAGAAGTGGACAAATGGACACAAAAAAAGGACTTTAGGTTCAAGGTTGCCTCACGTTTGTGTACATACTGTGATCTCAGGTCATGCTGCTGTTAGCCTCTGTATGCACATTTAACTCATGTCATTAGAGAAATACGATTTGTGTGTCTTGGGGGCCCTCATTCGACCTAAGGGTCTTGGATGCTTACAGAGGATATGTTAGTAGCAGTGCGGTCTCTGATTTCAGATTGGCACCGAATGGGACGCCAAGGAGAGGCTTTTCCGGAACTTCGGAGGACTTCTGGGGCCGACGGACGAGCCGGTGGGCATGCAGAAGTGGGGGAAAGGCCCCAACGTCACCGTCACTGTCATTTGGGTCGATCCTGTCAATATAATTGCCGCAACGTACGATATCCTTATTGAATCCAGCGCAGAATTTACTCACTACAAACCACCTTTGAATTTGCCCCTCCGACCTGGTGTCTGGACAATTAAAATTTTGCACCACTGGGTACAAGTAGCTGAAACCAAATTCCTCGTTACTCCTCTCACCTTCTTTAATCGGCAGCCTATCAAACAAGGTAAGTTTTATTATCTGGTTCCAGAGATAGTATAGTTATCATATCTTTATTCACTGTAAATGCTGCTGTTAAAAATGGAGTTGCACTGTATTGGAAAAGAAAGGAATATTTTAGATATTAAATCAGAAGAAATAGTTGTACCAAGACAAGCAAAAATGTCTGCATCCAGTCCATAAAACACAGGCGCTTTGAACAAAAGGCTATTTGTATCTTTAAAATATTCATGGTTCAGAATCCAAAGAACTTTAGAGTCTCAACAATCTAACAGTTATGATAAAAACCTTAATTTAGAAATAGAAAGAAAAATGGACTGTTTCCTTTCTTTGCTGCTTTTCATTCACATTTGCTCAGAGAGATGTACAGACATTTAAACTCTTATCTTGACAAAGTTATGTGTTTAATGATAAAAGCATTAATATATGAAATGCTGAATTAGTCAAAATTACCCTAGGCCAGAACTTGTACGCTGACATATTTATCAGATCCAGGCATTCACTTTTCCCTGATGCCTGCCAAAACCTGCTTTGTAAATACCAAGCAGTTGAGTTGCTGAAATGCACGTATGTGCAAGGGATCGCAGAAATTACAGGAGCAGACCCATGCTCACTTTTTCAGCAGAAAGCCATTTGCTTCTCTGCCGCAGTAGCACTGAGCCGTCTGAAACGCAGCGGTCACGCTGAGGCCGCCGGAGCGTGCCGGCTGCAGCAGCGGTCTGCGCGGGAGCACGTGTTCACGTGGCTGTTCTTCAGCAAACGCCGCGGACACTGGGCCGTGGGAAGAGAGAACATTTTGTAGCCACACCTGTTCTCTTATTCAGTAAGATCAAAACAAGTTTGTTGCTATGAATATCTTTACCATTCTCCTTACGTGCTCAAGTGCTTCCATCTGTCTAATATTAATATTCATAACTTTAGACATCTTAAAGTTGCTAGATACATGAATGATCCTATTAAGTTTTCAGAAGTTCTTCTTCCTGACAAGGCAGCAAATAAACTGAGTCAGGCATGTACCTTCCAGTATAATGTGCTGCTTCTGTAATGCAAACATCCCCAGACAACTGCTGGGAGCTAATGCAGCCCTTATCTCGCTCGACGGGAGCTTCGTTCTACACATTTCTCACCACCAGCACAGCTAACTCACTGATTTCTTCTTCTAACATTTGGTGGCATCGTTTCTTAAGCAGAAACTAAACCATGAACAACCTGCTGCTGTTATTAGCTAATAGACAGTGATGAAGTGGGAAGAAACACCATGTGCAGAAGGAAGACATTTTTAAAGTTTGAGGCAACTTACTTCTAAATGCAGGTATTATTGACTTGCCTCTTGTAAATTAATGAATTCCATGTTCTTGGCTAATTTAACAGTTAAAGCGGAAATCGAATGGAAAATGTGGCATGTTGCCAACCTGTGATAAAATTTGCAGCCTTTTACCTGTAAGGCAAGAGCAAGGGTTTCTCAGCCTGCAGCCAGGAGTCCATGCTTCGTAACTCAGAGACAAAACCCCCTGTGGTCCAAACTCTGAATCTGGAATAACTCCACTGAAATTACGGAGTCACTCCGTATGGCCACTTAGGTAACAGAGAAAAATGACCCATTGATTCCCTGGGAGAAGCTCAGGCTTATATTTTTTGTTAAAGAGCCTTATTCACTCATACAGTAATTACAATCTACTACAGGAATGAGATATAAAGCTTGGAAACAATATTATCTGGGAAAAACTCCTCAGGAATGATTCGCTACTGATGTTGTGATGTATAATCTCCAGATGTCTGAGACATGAAGGTAAAGGAGAAAATTAACGACAGGGGCAGATAGTGACACTCCGCTGTAGTTAAATTCTGTAAGCATTTACAATGCAAATTTCTGCTGTTTGGTATTTTTAAAGTTTTCTCTCTCAGCGACACTATTGTACTCTATGCAGGAAATTGTCATCTAGCTTTGATTTCCAGCTTGTGTCAGATTGACACCACTTTATTATTTAAATATATTTTTCTATGCCAAATAAAGGCATTGTGAGAGTATGACAGAAGAATTAGGACTTCTAAAAGAACAATTTCTGTTACATTGTAAACAATATGACGGCTGCCAGAAATCTTCTAAACTGAAGGAATAGCGTTATTGTCTTGTCTTAACACTGAAAATAAAACATGCATCAGACTTAGCCAGGAGCTGTCAGTGGAAAAGGATAATATCTTCTATTAGGGATTTCTTGAAAATTTTGTTCTCCCCACCATGCTCCTCTCTCCTCTCCTCTCCCCTAAAATTAAAGTTCTTGTCATAAAGATTGCCCTGGAAAATGAATAGCTACTCCAGAAGTTTTTTGAATGAAGACAGTCATTCATACATTTCATATCACTTTGCATGTGATTTGTTTGGCAACGATCAGGCCTACGCTGTGCCGTGCCCTCCAGATGTAGGAACGGGCCGGCCACGGAGTTACACACCTGAAAACCTGTCCATGCCCCTGCACGTAATTTGTCCGTGTCATCTTAAAAAGTGTTTGCCCGAATCTGGCAACAGCGCAGCAGCTACTAAAATCTTCTATCTTCACAGCATGAACATTTCAACAATCTGAGTATTTCTTAGATCTCCCCAAGTTAGTGTTATAGAGCTACGCGTAACTTCAGCACAGCGCGCAACAGGGCAAACTCGCTTTCTATTCCCCAGCGCCATGAAAAGAGCAACTTGTTCCTCTCTTGAATAATCAAGCAAAACGTGCTCGTTCCTATATTGTGGCTCCCAACATTCATGATGAAAGTTAAAAATAAAAAAAATTAATTCTGGGATAGCTATCAGCAAAGATGTTTCATTTAGTAATTTATAAGAACAGCATATGCAGCTAATTTATTCATTTTCTGTGCCCACTTATTTATTTATTTTGGCCTAGAGTCTGTTCGTGCAAGTAAAACCATAGAGGGAAATCAGGGACGGGTTTTTCTGTGATAGCAAGTCCAGATGTGCATAATTGACAGAATTTAAATTGATCTAAAAACACAAATTCATTGCCTTTTTCAAAAAACTGGGGCTGTAAGAGCCCGTTCTTTAAATAGAGTTACTGAAGGCACCAGGAGGCTTGGTGCATTTCCACTGTAAACTAGACTCCCCAAACTAATTCAGGGGAAGGCTGGAATCTAATTTTTTATTTATTCTTTCTTGTCCTCGTCCCCCTCCAGCCATCCAAATCCGTTTCTGCCTTCTCCAGTTCTGTCACTAATCAGTTTTGCCTTCAGCAGCTTCCTTCTGGCTCGCAGTGCCACTGCGTGGTTTCCTGGTTGGGCAAAGAGAAAAAAAGGAGGAAAATTAAACAGATTTGCCAGATAACTCATTTGGCAAAATCTGGTTCATTTGCTCCAGCAGGCGCCTCCTTCCCCCAGCGCCCCATGCAGACAGATTCAGTTTTCTTCTTCTCAGTGGCGACTTTGAGTTTCTAACCCCTTGGCTGAGCTTGCTGAAGCCGAGTAGCGCAGGGCTGCTAAGGAGCAGCGAGGTGCCCCGAGGGTTAAACTGTGCCAGGACGCAGAACGGGGGGAAATGTGGAGGAGGAGGAGCAGGAAAGGAAGGAGATCGCTAGCAGGACGGGGCTTCATGCTGCCCGCTTTAGGCAGCCTGAGCTGAAGCGCGGTTCGGAGACCCGAGGCCTGACGTCCGCGTCCCCGGCGCGGTGACGGGAGAGAGGCAGAGCCGAACAGGAGGCGCAGTTCAGAGCAGTCAGCCGTGAACGGAGGGTGGGAGATCCCTTGGGACAGAGGACATGCCAGCCCTATCAGTCCTCTTCCCCTCCCCAGCTATACTTTAAAAAACACAGGAATTGATGTAGTATTCACATCCTCGCTCAGGCTGATAAAACCTCTACTCATTATACAAGAGAAGCCACGGAGAAGGGCTCGGAGACCCTGCGGAGAGGCAGCATGGTCCCTGCGCTGGGCAGTACGGCCCAGGGCCGGCACGCGGGGCAGGGAGCCGGCACATGGGGCAGGGAGCCGGCACGCGGGGCAGGGAGCCGGCACGCGGGGCAGGGAGCCGGCACGCGGGGCAGGGGAGCTGGCACGCGGGGCAGGGAGCCGCCGCAGCCCGTCTGCCCGGTGGCGGGTCCCTCGCCTGCCCTTCTGCCGTGGTCCGCCACAGCCGCCTTCTGCCCTTTCTCCACTGCTGCTGCCTATGGTTTCCTAAGGCCCATTCCTCAGCGCCCCCCGTGACTCACCGTCCTCCTCCCTGCCCTCGCTCAGGGCCTGCAGGGCGCCGGGCACCAGCAGAGCAGCTACCAGGTGACTGAAGTGATGTAAGACACCATCAGGATGCTTCATTGGGGTTTCAGACTTGTGCCAGAAAAAATATCCCACAGGAATTACTGTTTGTTTTTTTTTAATGGAGGGATGCAGAAGGATGGTTTGTATCTGAGCATGCAGCGAGAGCCAGCAGTTCTCAGCCTCACCCAAGTTACCAGGTAGATTTCGGTACTGGTGAAACGGCGAGTGTTTGGCAGAGGTTGGCTCTGCGGCCCCCTTGCCCCGCTTGCCCCCCCGGCTCCGTGCAAAGCCGTCGTGCCAGGCGCAGCACACGCATGTTCTCCGGGGGCAGAGGGGTGCGGAGGAAAAGCCAAGGCAATTTCATTTTTAAATTGGAGTTTATATTCATGGCAAAGTTTTCACAGTGGTCTCCCAGCTGGAGTTATGATAATGAGTTGTCAGGCGTTTAATATGTAGTACCTGTTTCATTAAAGCTAAATAGGTTACTGTGAGCCAGTGGGCAGATAGAGCCCCAAAGCTCAAGCTGATACCAACCACTGGATTGGGGAAAAAAAGGGGGGGGGGTGAGTGGAATAAATAAATAAATAAAACACTTCTTCCTTCAAATGAGAAGGGCAGGGAAGGAGAGCAGGGGCTTCGTTCCCGCACATGCTGCTCCAGTCTGCGCACCCTCCAGCTGCAGCTGCCCGTCCCAAAGGCTCGAAGGCATTAGCAGACAGACCAGCATGCACACATGCATTCCTAAGGCCTTCTACCTAATCCACATTTATGGATCATCTTAATTAAGTATATACTGGGAAACCTTTGTTTTGCCATTGGTTATTTGCAGTGGCTCAATCAATTCAAATTGCATCTATAAGGATTATAAAGTGGGTGGCGGCCGGTGCCAGAACTGCTGTGAATTCTTTAAATTACCTAGAGGTTATGTGACATGTTCTTGATAAACATAATAATAGCAGCAGGCAAGTGCGGGGCTGCAGAGGAGCAGAGATGCACAAGAATCGTCATGCTGAGAAAAACCCCAAAGACAGGGATTTGCTTTGAAATTTAGTTCAGATCCAGTTGACAAGGAGTCGATTAGCTTCACAATGAGCAAATGCAGCACTGTCTTGTTTGCTGCGAGAGAAAACAAACAAAATGCCAATAAAAAATTACCTTCTTGCCAGAGGGTTTCAACACAATTCAAGTAAAGAAATAAAGCTGTACATTCAGTATTGCTTTAAAAAAAAATCACCAGTCTAGCGCCTTAATGTGTACCAAGGTAACCACATTTTTCATTCCTTAGCCCACTGTCTGTCTAAAAATCATTTGCTTTTTCTGCAAAATACTGAGCAAACCCCCACAAAAATGCTGAAATCCCAGCCTGTGCGACAGACTACGGGCTGTGTATGTGCTCCAAAGAAGTTATAGTAAAAAATGCCCGTTGAGAAGGGAAGTGCCCTCCCAGAGTGAAGAGCAAACAAAAATGGGGGACAAAAATAACTCATTTTAAAAAAACAGCCATTTAAAGTCAATGGAACATATTTTGCATTGATACATAGCCTGCATCCTCCACTGAAGTCAAAGGGCTTTTTGGATGTATTTCCTGGCAAAAAGTCTGGTTTAATGCCTGCAATTCCATTAATTTTTGAATTGGTTGCTCTAACTGTACAGTTTTAAAAGTCTAAACACACATTTCATAGAGGAAAGCCTGACATTCTTCATTATTTTTTCATGAGAAAGGAATGAAGTGTCAGTCCCTAAATACTAATTCGGTATCCATGTCAAGCAGCTCGCCCTACAGCGTTTTCTCTGTGTGTCCAACCAAGGGAAGGAGTCAAACAGCCACATCTTCCTTTTGGCTCTGCAGCTAATGCCAAGCTCTGGAGAAATTATTTTAGCCCAGATCCTGAAGGTGCAAATCGGGCAGAATTTGAGGCACATCATAATGCCGTTGTGATCCTCAAGCCCCTGTTCAGCTGTTGCTTTTCTCTGCTTTTCCTAAGTCCTTTGTAGGGAGTGCAGACACCTGCGGGGGCATTGGTCCCCGTGCGGGGCAGGCAGACCCCTGCCGCGTTGTGTCAGGGTTTCCTAATCTTTCTTCCATCAGAGAAGCAGCTCTTAAGACACTGAAAAACATTGTGGGGCGTTTTCCATTAGTACTAGCCTCTGCATTATTTCCTTTTCCTATCTGCTGATGATATTTATGTATTGCTTTTCGAAAAAGGCTGTGTTCAGTTGCATTTTACACTGTTACCCTCATTTCTGCTGGCATGCTCTGGACATGCAGCCAGGGCTGGAGCAGAGCACTGCAGTCGCTTAGCGGTGCAGAGCAAAGCACCAGGGTGTTGGCGCGAGACGTGCAGCATGTCTGACACCGGTACAGGAACAGCAAAGTGAAGAAATGGAAATTTGTTGAAGATGCTGAGCTTATCAGCCTGATCTTAGCAAAAACACCCCACTGGTCCTAAGCAACAGGGGCCACAAATTCAGAGAGGATGGTTACCTCCTGCCGAATGACCATCACCAAGTCCTATGTTTTTGGTAGGTTTCTTTCCCTTCCGCATAGCCACGACATTGCGGAGCATGGGACACATCAGAGACCGAGCGCTGGCGGAGAGCAAACTCCATCTCATCCCATTATTTGTCTGGAAAAACGTCTCTCTCGTTCCCTACAATAAACACATGCACAACAGCCTTTAATTCAACAAGCTCTCTAGATTGCCTGTTTCAATCAGATGATCCTGCTAGTAATGCCAACTCTTATTTGTTTTGGGATTTTTACTTAGAATGTTCCTATTTAATTAATATGTTGACAAACAGTCTTCCATATTTAATTGCTTCCAAAGGAGGAAATTTAATCATGTGTACTTGTTCTGTTTCTTAAACTGCAGTACTCTGGCAGAGCACACTTTTCACACATGTGCTTAGCAAAGGCTCGTTTTTGACTAGAGGTTATTGTGGGCATCTACCATTTAAAATAAAAGAGAGTTTTTGATGGATACAGGAACAGTAAGTGATATATAATGGTGATGGGGATGTGCCGAATTAATTTAATTGGGGATTTGAAGTAACAGACTTACACAATATCTGACATTAAAGACTCTGCAAATGTAACAGCAAATTTCCAATTAAATGTCCCTTTTCCCTCTAAATAAATGTGCTGATTTATTGCCAGCATCTGAGATACTGTCCTCTGCCTGGAAGAAAGGACTCAGTGTCAATCTGCAGTGCAAGCCGCAGGGACATGTGGAAGGAATTGTAGACGCTAATATTTAATTCCTGGCCTCTAAATGGTATCTGAGCGCTGTGGCTTTCCTAGCCTGGAGGGCCCTGAATGGGCCCATTTTGTGTTCTAGACACTGTGTACGTTGGCAGAGCTCAACGTGTCCTCTGTGCTGCAGGGAGGGATGATGGTAAAAGAAGTCAACTGAGAACAGAAAGAAATGGTTGAAAATTTACTCCCTAGAGGCACTGAGTGAATATTTTGAGAGGGTCACATCCTGGTTTTATGAGTAGCCCCTCAGTCCACACTCAGACCTTGAGAAGCAAGTGTGCCTTAGACAAGGACTGACTGACCCATAATGTCCAGCCCCAGTTCTTTAAAAGAGTTTTAGCACAATTATGGCAATCATTTTTGGTGCAATATCACAGATTTGGAGGATGTGTTGCATTTTGCTGAAGTAGAAGAATTACTGTAAGAAAAACAACAGCAGTGCAAAGAAAAGTGTCATTAGGAAATGTTTTTGATCCATTATTCAGCACAAGAGCTTAAAATATGATTATGATTAAAGAGTACTTTCCCAGTAAGAAAGACTGGAGTATTTCCAGAATGATGCTGGGGTTAAGTATGTCATCAGCCCGGTCCGGTCTGTCCAACATGGTGCTGTTATCCTTCCAGTGCCAGGAACGATGCCACCCAGCGTTTGCAGGCAAATGGAGCCAATGAACATTGTGACGTCTCCTCAGCCCTGGGGAGGGTGAATCCAGTTAGGAAGAAAAAAAAAAAAAAAAAAAAAAAAGGCTGAGATCTTTTTCTTAGCCAAACTGATGACAGCACTTCAAGGGTTGGCAGCCTTCTCACACCAAATATCCTTGAACTGTTCCCTAATTTCAGGGCATGGTGTCCTGTGGGTGTTCACGGAGGCTAGAGTCAGCTGAACGGGGTGCATCTCCCTCAGCTTCCTCCATGGTGAAAGAAGTAAAATTTGCTTCTCCTGCATGCCAAATTAGCTTCTCCTGAGAGGGAGCTGCACATTGTTCAAGGTCCAGGTACGATGAGATTTTAGCGAGCGCCCAGACAGGAAGCCCATGAGGCTGGGTCTGCTTTTTCGTTGTGTGTTGTCGAGAACAGCTCATTTCCAGGGCCACGGAAATGGATTGCAGCGCACCACTGACTTTTGGCTTTTGGTTTGCTGTGACCTTAAGCCCTGAAGAAGTCTTTTCCTCACTAATTTTGGGGTTTCTTTTTGCATTTCCAGAGGAAGCCATGAAGTATCACAATGGGCCTCCAAGGAACGCGTATATGGAACAGAGCTTCCAGGGCTTGAACCCTGTCCTAAATATCCCCATCAGCGCCGCCCAGCTGGACCAGGCCAGGAGGAATGCGGCGCTCGTGGGCACCAAGCTGGAGAGCTGGGTGGACTCGCTGGTGGGCAGCGCGTGGTCGGCGGTGGACGTCTGCAGCAGCGGGGCCACCTCGTGCCCAGTGATGCAGGCGTGCAGTCAGACGGCGTGGAGCTCGCTGAGCCCCGACCCCAAGTCTGAGCTGGGCCCTGTGAAACCTGACGGTCGGCTGAGGTAGCATCTGGTATGCTCTTCTTAGGCATAGGTTTTAAAAGGGAATTTAACCTTGCTCATATGTGAATCTCATGGCAGATTTCAGAAGCCTAAGGAAACATTATACCTTTTTGTTACATGTTGCAATATAATTCCTAAAAATCTGACAAAGCCTTTGGCACTGTTCTCTCCGTCAGCTCAGCAACCTCTATTGGGTTGGTTAGGGCCATGGCCATACCACGCTGCGTTGTACCCACGGCCTTTGCAGCGCTGGGAACAGTAACAAGAAGTTAAGGAGCGGGCAGTGAAGGAGCAGCTGCTAAAAGTGTTTTTAAAAAATAAATTTGTGTGTACTTCTGCTGTTTCATAGGCTTTAATTATTTTGCTATCATGACTCAATCACAGCAAAATTACCTTTTATTTATGTTTCCTGGGAAGGTTGGTTACTGCAGGCTATATCCCATATGGCTACATTACCTTACGGAACATGAAATATGTGGGATACATCCTTGCTCATGATTTTTTTTATAACACAAAGTAATTCTGGACTCAGCTAATGTCTGTTGTTACCCTAGTTGGGGAAAATGAGCAAAAGCAGTGTTATTTTCAGACTAATTTCCTGATAAGCTCTAAATGGAACCAGTGTTCGCAGTCATCATTTTTTTTTATTGTTCATGCAGTCAACTTCAGGATCTTGGTACTACTAGCACTATTTTTAAAAGCAAAGAAGCATTTTTGATTCCAGCCCATTTGATTTCTGCTTTTTCTTAAGCCCACCAGCACTTAAGCCTGTTCGCAGACTTCCAGCGAGCGGTATGCAGGAATTGGGGGTAGCTTGTGATGTGTCTGCTCACACCATGTGATAAGTCTTCTCATGAGGTCACAGTTCAGTTCCTCAGAACAGGTGAAACAGTAAAATTTGGCCCTTTGCACTTTAGAGGTGAAGATTATTTTTCTCAATGGGAACAAGATTGGGACCTAAAGTTGCAGCAAACTAATTCTTCCCTAAATTGAGCAGTGGCTAATGAGTCTTAACACTAATTTCCTAGCTTGGTCTCAGATCTGCCAGCTCTTAATGAAGATGGCTATTCTTAGGGTTGCATAGGGCATGTGGGAGGTTGTGGTGAGCAAGACAGGATGGTTCCTGACCAAAGCCACGAGCTGAATATGAAGGAGAGCAAGGCCATGTTTCTCAGTGCTGTTACTTTATTCTGTCAACAAACCCCACCTTTGCCTGTGTTCGGATTTTGACTTTCTAGCAGGCTGCATCCTGTTTTGAATATGTACATCTCACATCATTTTAACCTGCATTTTCTGTACTAGGAAAAAACATTCATTTCCATTCCAACAACTTTTAAAATACATGTTTTTATATGCACATACATACATCTCCAACTGAAGCATTTTGCATTTGCATAGAACATGCACTTTGGGGGGGGGGGGGGTGTTGTTGCTGTGGTAATCTCTTGATAACAACATAACCCGAAAAGGCTATTAGAAGCTCTTGGGTTAATTATAAAAAAACCTGTTAATTTAGTGAAGTAAAGTAGCTGTTTACCCTTCTGTGTGCACGTATAACTTTCCTTTCTGCTGATGAGAGTTATGCTTCCACATCAGGAGGGAAATAGACCCTTAAATCATTCCATAATTGTATCTCACGGAAAGGTTGAATTCCCTTTTAAACAACAGTTGCAAGATGACCATAACACACAGGTCCCAGTGGCTCATTATATTTCTCTCCATAGTGTTGGTTTAAAGCTACTTGCAGTTTGCTTTGGACTTGAAATTGCGGTGTCAGCTGTGCTGGCATTAAGGCAGAGCATTTAAATGTTTATCATCTGGCACAAAAATGGATGCATAGAAGGAACAATTTAGATATTTATTATTTATGTTTTAGTCAATGACTAATTAGTAGGTGCTGCTTTTGCAGCTTGAAGATTATGTTATCTTACTAACTGAAGCTGCCTTTATTAAGAAAAGGCCTTCCTCCCCTCACACCTCCCTTTCCTTTTTTCTTCCTGATTTTGACAGTCCCGGGAGCTGTAGTTTTAGGAAAGCTTGTAGCAATGAGAGCTGGTTGAAATGTTTCTGTCAAAATAATGCTCCTGGTTTTCAACTGGCTCTAGAGGCAAACGTTTAAAAACCAGGGTTGCCAACAGGTTTATATAATAGAAACACAATGTTGTTACTCTTTCCATAGGTTTTTTTTTTTTTTTTTTTTTTAATAGTACTTGTTTTTAATCTAACATTCCATTATGAAGGTCAAATTTTCTGGGGACCACCAATCCTCACTGTGAAATCCAGGGCTTTAGTCACGTTGCTGCAATGGCAACTGCATGGTTAAAGCCCTGCAGATCAAATGGAGAGCATCACATTAACGGCACACACTTTAGCTATCCTAGTCGATGATCATTCTTAATAAGTACTGCGGTAGTTGCAAAATCCAGTCTGTCTTGCACATAAGCATATGTATAAGGGTGCGCCCACACACACACACACACACACACACACACAGATAATCTGTTTTTTAAATTTGATACTTTTTTTATTCTTAAACAGGAATGTTTTTAAGTAAAAGTGCTTTGTTGAGAAGTTCTCATTATGAACTGTGTCAAACAGAAGGTGGCAACAATCCAGTCTTTTATGGTTAGAAGAAAAGCTGCCACTTTTATCATTTAAAATTTAAGGCTCAAATTACTTTGTTTTAGTTTAAAGAAAAGAAATCAAATGTTTGCTGATATATCTAGTTACATTATATACTGTGTTTAAAATAGCTCAAAGAAATATTTTATATTAGTTTGTTTTCTAAAAGACAAAAAGCATCTACACAAAGAAGTTCTGTAGCAAGCTGGCAGTTCCAGTGCTGCTATTCCAAGGTTAGATGTCTACCTGAAGAGGCTGGTCCTGCAGTCCTTCCCCAGGCAAAACCTCCATGGAGCACTGGGCCTGAGTAAGGATGTTGTTAGAGTCCAGTCCAGCATCAGTGAAAGGTGTGACAGTATGCTGTGAATAAATACTGTATGTGTTTGAAATCATCACAGGATGAGTTGCTGTGTTTGGAGCGTCTTCTGCAGTGAGTGTCACGTTCGGGACCTACATGACAACCCCTGCTATAGCTATTAATACGCAGACACAGATATACAGATTATATATGGGACACTGTGTCTGAGTTACTAAGTGCTATAACTGTGAAGTAAAAACCATGGAAAGCAAGACTGCCTCCCTCCGGGCTCAGCGCTTGCTCTGAGTTGTTGCTGTGGCAGTGCTGCTAAGGCCTCTGTTCTGCCTAGTGGCTCTTCTGGTTCGAGCACTGCAGGCACTTGAAGCCTGTAATGAATATTATATGTTGTTAGAAGAGAACAACTTCACAGATCTTACATTTGGTGAAAAGGAGAATTCAGAGCAGGGACCCACAGTTTGTACAAAACAAGCAGGTTAGGCATCTTCATGTGAATGTGCTAGTGTTATTTTCCAGTCACGCTGGCGAGTCCTTTCTGACGAGGACTCCATCTGAAAGCCAGCTTTGATCCAAATCCCTTTCTGTGGGAAAAGGCTCTATCTCCATATGCATGCATTTGTCCTCTATGTGTAATGCTTTGCTGGTTTAAATTTTGTGCCTGTTCTGCTAGATTGCCATGTACCACTTCTGTGATCAATCAGTATTACACGGAAAGGAAATGTGGCAAAATGCAGAACATCTACTTATGTGTTTTAATGAATTATATTCCAAGTCAGTCTTAGCAATATGCACACCTGTTTATATGGTAATGTTAAATCTTAAGGCTAATAGAAATAGCTCAAAGGACAGTTTATTTTTAGATGTGTCCAGTTTTTTCTTTGGTGACATTTGGACATTGAGTAGTAATATTTATATTTTTATTTTCTGATATATAAAGGGGTTTTTTTTTTTTTAGAATTGAAATTATGTCTTCATTTTTTTGTGCTCTCTACAGAGAGAGTATTTTTAGCAATTTGTCTGTCACAGCAAGTATTATACAGGGAAGTCCATCTGTATCTCTGTTGCTAAGCCTTCTTGATTGCTAAGCCTGGAGATGCAGGAATGTGCATTCATGTGTCACAAATTGGCTTTCCCACATATTGGCTTCAATGCACGGTGCATGTACAGTTGTTTAATGGGATATTAACAATGATCCTGCAGCACTTTCAAAAGGGCCAGCTAATGTGTATTCACCTTCTGTCCATCTCCGGTAGCACTAATTGCAATACTAACGAAGTCTCAAGCTCTCTTAGCTACTGTTTGTTATAGTGAGCAGCGGAGTGAAGTCAGTGAGTCAGAACTGGAAATTCTGTACCTGGCCGAGGGGGGGAGAGGAATGGTAAAGAAGGCACCAAAACTTTGAAAAAGTTTGGCATAATTGTGCAGCAGCAAAACTTTGAGCAAACTGAGCACCTTCTCTTCTGCACGGCGAGGCTGAGAAATGCTGCTACGATGAGCTCATAGCTTTGCCTTCCCAGATTAAAAATAAAACAAAATCCAGATTTTTATTGTGTCCAGACAAGGGCCCACTTTCTGTTGATTTTGGTACTTCTCCTCTTTCATCACAGCTGTCAAAGGGCTGCCAGCTTGCTGCCAGCTGTCGCTCCCTCCGCCTTCTTGTCCCAGCTCCCAGAGCCTTGGGCTGGCCAGAGAAAACCTTGGCCACTCCATTGCTGCCAGTTGGGCAGCAGGTTTTGTGCTCATGTGGTCCACATCCCTTAGGCTTCTTTAAAAACCCCAGATGTGAATCAGGAAAGTTTGCTTTTCAAGGCAGACTTCAGGCAGCTCAGTCCTGACATATATGAAGGAGTCTGTAAAAAAAAGATGGTAATTATCTTTCCCTCACTTTCAGATGTGGGTATTTAATATACCCATGTATATTAGTAGGTTTGGTTAGCAACAGAGTAAGGCCGAGCTGGTAGGAAGCGGTTAGAAGTGTTTCCCAGTGTTCTTTGCTTCAGTCTGGTAGTGAAAAGCTACTATTTTAAAATGTGCTTTTATTTCAACTATCCTACAGGCCTCCAAGATAGTCTTAAGGTTCATAGGACAGTACCTTAAACCCCTATTAAATGACAATGGAAAACATCACATAAAAAAGACTCCCCAGCACTAACCCTCAGTGCTCAGCTTCTGCCGAGACAGCGCGGCTCCCCAGCGAGGGTGGAAGGACTTTGCGGGGAAATACCCGTCGTCTTCCCGTAGGCCACTCAGAGCCAGCGAGGGCTCTTCTGTAACTCCCGTCGAAGGTGTAGAGTGCAAAAGATGGGACTTCTTTGAAAACTTTCCCAGTGTGAGTGAAAGAAGCAGCTCAGAGCATTTACAGGTGAAGCAGCAAGATCCTTCCGTTGATGTTACCCAGCTCCAGGGCCACAGTAGCATTAGGGTGTCTCCAATTAAGCGCGGGGTTGCCAGCCATTAATCCTCGTGACCTGATCCTGCCGGTACCGTGTTGATTTTGTTCCTTTATACTAACAGTAGTGTACAGCTCGCTGCTCTTCGCTTCTGCCTTGGTTACCTTCTTTTGCTCATGGGTGCTATCACAGCTGCTACCTCACTCTGTCTGCAAACACGTTTACCTGACAACAACAAAAAAAGGTACCAGAAATCTCCTTGAACTGAATGTACAATCTATGCAAACTCTCTTTCTATTTTGTTAAAAAAACCTAGAAGTATTATTTGTAACCTTGCCAAATAAACAGCAAGATACTGTACAGGTGCCTCTGATAACAGAGTGACAATTCCAGGCGCAGTTCACTGCGCTGCCTTTGTATATTGTAATGACTGGACTTGTCTTTGGTTCTGTTGTAATTAACACCCTCGACGAGACGATAGTAACCTCTTGCTAGAGGAGCACCTTCAGTTTGCTGGGAATATTCTGGAGGGGGATGTCTACTGCATTTTACTTTATTTTCTTGCTTATGTACAGAGGAAGGCACAGACCTACTGCCCAAAATTAGGATGTTTGAAAATTTCCTTGGGTACATCCTTTCAGCTTGGAATTTCTCAGTGTATGTTCCCGTTGTGGCATCTGACGTGGTGCCCCTTAAAGAAAGCCTTACTTTCTTCCTTTCTAAATGTGGCCTTAAACTGTATTAGAAAGTTAGATGTTGTCTGTGTCTTGCTCACTTTTTCTGTTTGCTGTAGAAGGAATAAAAGGCACCTTGTGATTTCTATTACAACTCAGCTGTGTTGCTGTCAGCTTACACTTCACAAGTACAGTAGAAATTGCTTACAAATGCAGCCTTTAAGGGAAGAAAATGACCTTCCCTTTGGGCAAAAGGAAGGCTCAGACATTCATATAAACCTTAGGAAATTATGAGCTGTGTCTTTTGCAACTTAGTGTAGATAAGAAAGGTTGATTTAATTACCTACAAAGTGCTAACTTAATACCTTTTTATCTTCAGAGTAGAACAGGACAGGCTTTGCTCTCAGATGCACAAGACATTCTGGAGTGATTTCACTCATTTTGACATGACTTCGTAGCATTCCTTTCAGATTCGTACTGGTAACTGGGAGAAGATATATCCTCTTAATGTTATAGTCTTAAAATCTGAAGAACTTGACCACTTGGGGCCCAATTCTGAGTGATGGTTGGGAACCTGACAGTACACACATAAGATAGATAGAGGAGTCTGGCTGTATCATTAAAGTTACAAATGCATTTCCAAAATTTGGCCTTTGGAACTTTATTCAAAGGGTGTCAAAGCCAGCAGAACCCGGGGACTTCTGATAGGGCTTGTGTACGTTGGATTTTGTTAATACTCTTCTCCATCAAGAACTGTTGTGTTCAGTAGCACCAGTATTCCCGGCAGGCTGCAGTGCTTTTAGGAATCCCAAATCCTACCTAGTTTCAGTATTCTGATGCGGATATAACCCAAAGGCAACTGAAAAGGGTTTACATAGCAAACAAGATTTGTGGAAGAATTGAGTTAATGATTTTTCTGACTTTGTCATTTTGGTTTTGGTTTTGGTTGATTGGGTTTTTGTGCTGCCTAACATAGTCCATAATAAGTTATTCCTATCATTTTTCAAAGACTGGTGGTAATATAGTTTTAAGAAATAACTATTTTGTTATAAATCATAATATGCATAAAACTGTACAGAAATATTTTGTAAGCTATTGAATAAGAAAAAAACATGTATATACAGCAAAGTTTAAAAAATAATTGGAAATTCAAATGGAACACACTGAAAGATGTAGATATTTTGCTATTTATTTAAAGGAGTATTTTATGAGATATTGAAATGTCTTAAATTGACCGGTAATCAAAGTTCAAAGTCAGAATGCTTTTCTTGTAGTAGAATGTGATTTTCAGCGATTATTGCACTACCCGTTTTTGCACCCTTTTGTCTTTCATTTAGCAGAAAACAATGTGCCTTAGCTGTATTCTTTGTCTATTGGAGTTTGGTTTTTTTTGTCCGACAAAGCAAATTTTTTTGCAGAAAAATAAATGGATGTATTAAATACTGTATTATACCAAAAACACTGCAGTTGTATATAAATGCTGTCATACTGTGTTTTCAGATGCAGAATTTTAAAATAAAAAAAAAAAGGCTGTCTTTGGAAATAGCAGTGCACCTTGTAGTTATTTTTAACCCCACTAATATATGCCTTTTTTTTTTTAAAGCAATTTGCTATTTGGTAATATGTAGCAGCAAAAATGGAAGCAAGCACTAACAGTCTGTGGTCCGGCTGCTGATACCAATACTCTGCCCAGCAAGTCATTTCCGAGGCTCCATCTCCTGCCGCGGCAAGTGGGGAATGTTCAGAGTGGCCTTCTGGAAATGAATTTTGTTGGTCAAGACCTCTGAAATATTGTCCCTCATAGGCCTGAGGAGCCCCTATGCAGATAAACAAAATTGGTGACTTTTTTAATGGTCCAAATCCCTTGCTCATGCTGCAGGGCTTGCAGCACACATCCTGCTCCACAGAGTTGGAGACAGCCTGGGCCTTTTGGGCTGACTTCTCCATGTTTCCAAGCTCAGGTCACCTTTGCAGGGCCAGGTTCTCCCCACCTTTTCCAGAGAGCAAGGAATAGTAGTGGAGGGGAGAGCAGTGGCTGGCAAGCAGCCTGTCTTAGGTGTCTTTTCTAAAGGCCACCAGCTCCAGGGAATGCTGGAGCAGTTTCTTCCCTGCATCCCCAACATATGGGTCATCCCAAAAGAGGCAGGACCGTGATGCAGGCCCAGGTGGCCCAGGTGCAGGAACCAGAGTTGATGTTAGGTCTGGCTGGCTGCAAGGACAGCGGAGTGTGCATCTTTTGCCTTTACTGGAAGGATGAACTCAGAAAGATGCTTCTTCTGTAGTCCCCCCCCCCTTACATACCCAAAGTAGCCACTGTCCAACTTTCACCCAGTATGAGCACTTAAATTTATTTTCTTACCTACAGGCTTCACTGAGCGCTAATTTCTTAGAGCTATTTCCATAGATGTGATGGGAAAATGAGTTACATTCTTCTACGAGTGGGCGACTTTAGCACCATCCCCGGGGGACCCTGTGTGCTAGTTTGTCTCCTTGTGCTGCCTTTTGATGTGGGATGCCCAAACCAGCTCCTTGATGACCTTCCAAAAGTCTCCGACCCCGCCAGGAGCGTGCGTGACTCTTCCATGCACCCACAAGCAGCGCTGCAGGTCCTCTTGGCAGCTAGAAGTGCTTTTGATCTTGTGTTTTCTTTCCACCTGCTGTTCAGGAATTCCACTTTTTTGGCACTTAAATGCAATGAGGTCTGCTTAAACAGAGAAGGGTACACAGCGCGAACATTTTAGTCCTGGAACAAAGAAAAGATTTTTTTTTGTGGAGAAAGAAAAAAGACTGTACTTTCAGTACTTTATTTATAGATGAATTATGTTGCTTTTTTTGCTGGCTTATTCCTTGTCCTGCTGCTAATTTTCATGTCGTATAAAAAAAGCTCAACCTTTGTTCTTAATTTTCTCCAAACCTGACGGTGTCCTCTACTTAAAACAAGTATCAAGCTATCAGGTGCTGAAGTATTTTGTTTTCTTTGTGGACTGCGGTAAGAATCTGACCGCTCTTTGTGGCAACACCCCAGAAACCCTATACGTTACAGAAAGGTCTGTCTGAGCTGTCCACAATGTCATGCTAACAGACACCTGTGACTTGACAGACTATGTATAGCTGTCTACTTGAGCTAGTGTCATCACATTTTTGCATCAGCCATGCCTAATCTGTCTTGATCATAATTAATATTTATATAGTGTAGAACGTGATTAATTCACAATAATGGCTCAAAACTCACTGCAGTGCAGTTTGCCAACCGGAAAGCACAGTAAATCAAGTGCAACAGAAATGAGGTATTTAATTGCTTTGACAATAGGGGTTTCATTTCAATACCTGCATATTTGACATTTCTTCATCTCTTACAAAAAAAACCCATAGCCTATTTTCTGAAAACAGAAATGTTCATAATCTGAGGCTTCACAAATGCAAACAGCTGTAAATCTTTGCTGTCTATAAATGATTAAAAAGTGGGAGATTCATGAAGTTTTACTATATTTAACATACAGGCACAGATGGCAATTTTTCTTTTTTTTTTTTTTTTAAATGGGAGATGATCTGGTCTATTCTGGTGTCAAATCAGCACTATAGCATGTTTTATCCTTCACCTGGCAGCCCTTGGGAAGGAGCCTGAACAGGCAGTTTCCATGGCTATGAAATGTGGCACAGCTGAGACACAGATTGCTAATCCCTCCAAACAGAGAGAGGATTGATTCCTGGAGTTTGGGGAGATTGGGTGGATCAAGTTCAGAAATGGGGTGGACTGGCAGCAATTTCCAAACGCCAGCTCTCAACCTAAGGGGTTTCACTCCAGGTTCCTAATTTCGCAGGCAAGGACTCTCAGCTTTGAAATCTGAATTTTGGGTTTATTTATTAACAGCATTAATATGACCCCAAAGCATGCTGGGTTTGGGGGGTTTTTTTGGTTTTTCTTTTGTTTTGTTTCAGTTTTTTAGATTTAAGCCTGATCCAACCACTAGTTGTGACCCTCTTTTAGAAAAGGCCAAATTGCATTTTCCTTTTCTCTTAAGCTTATCGAATAAAGCATGCTTGATGTAAATGTACACGTTTTGCTGTGCACCAGTAACTACCTAATTTCAGGGACGCATCCAGCCTCAGCAGCATGGGTGACCCTGGACCCAGCCGACGGGCTGGCCTGGCCCCGCTGGCCTGAATTAGGTGGGAAAGGAGTTTGCCTCTCCAGAGAAGGGAATCGTGGCAGGTTTCGTCAGCAGCAATTTAAGGCCTAAGGTTTTGGCTGGCCAGGGGAGCGGTGAGCGAGGGCCCCGCCGGTGCTGCCGGGCCGGGCAGCGGTGCCTGCAGGCAGCCTGGTCGGGACCGCGCGACCCGGCCTAGAGGAGAGGGTTTGGGGTCCCCCCCCCAAGGCTGTGATTATATTCAATAACGCCAGCTCCACGCTCTTTGCAAGAAGATAACGCCTCCGCAAACTGGCTTTAGTGCTGGCAAGGGATGGTGCCTGTTCGAGCTCTTCAGAAACTTCCTTCCTTAATTAAAGCTGGTTCCTGCCATGCGCTGTTTGCCATGGCGCGTCTATACTACTCAGGTGTAAGATGTAATAGTTGCACTCAGTTATAAGACACATATAAGTTATCATCTCAGTTATAAGATATAGTACATTTTTTCCTTCTTGCCATGAAAAAGAAAACAAAACAACAACAACAAAAAAAACAGTGTCTTTCGTGCTGTTTCAGTGTGCCGGTGTGCCTTTTCTTACTTCAGAAGGAAGCTGAATTAACATCCACTAAATAACCACTAATCTACAGCTACGAATTTACACCCAGAAATAAGCACTAATTTAGTGGTGGCTCACTAATATTTTAGTGTAAGCACCGCAGCGCTCCCAAGCTGGCGGCTCCCTGCTGGCTGCGCCGCCGAGCCTGCAAACGGCGGGGCCGACCCGGGTGGGCCGGCACTGATCCGGGTGGGCCGAGCCACCGGCCCCTTTGGCACCATCAGCATAAGGGAGCCCAAATTAAAAAGCCCATTAAAAGTGTTGTTTGCAGGTGCAGAATCCCAGTAGCAGCAGCTCACCTTAATTATAGACCTCTTTATAAAATATATGTTGGACTGCAGGGAGACACAGACCAAACATTACATTATATTACCTTATATTATAATTATATTATATCATGTTATGTTATATGTAATATATATAAAATATATAATTATATAATATACATATCGTATATATAGAGTATATATAAAATATAAAAAATATATATTATATATTTTTGTACACGCACGCACGCGCTCTCCTAGAACTAGCCCTTGGCCAGCCTGGGCACAGCTTAGTGCGGGGCCCTGCTGCCTCGTCACCCCAGGATGGAGTGCTGTAAAAGCAGAAATACCTTCCCGAGTGGCCCCGATTGGCCTTTGGTGCCTCGAAACCTCTGGAAAAACTTGTTTTGAACAGGTTTTTGTTCCCTGTGTTTTTTTTTAAACTCGCCGCATGGCCGTTCCCGGGCAGCAGTGCTCTCCGGTGGGGTGCGAAGAGCCGCGGCTCGCCCAGCGACGCTGCAGGACGGCGCCCGGCCGCCCCCAGCACCGAGGCCGCCGAGGATAACTGATAGAAGCGCTACAGATACAGGTGGCATCCAGGCCCGCGCATCCGGACGTTGCCAAGACGTGTGCCTTCGCAAGCCGGCGCTACGTTAGCTACTTGGGTGCGATGTGCGTTTCCGCTGCCAGGAACTCGTCCCAGGACGGTAGCTGGGACGGGGCGGCTGCTTCCCGCGGCACCTCGGTGTTATGCAGTGCACAGACTCGAGCACGAGAAGTGTTATTTCACTCACACGGACAAATGAACTTAAAAAACTTACTGCTATTGTCCACTTCTGTAATTGTTATTTTTCCTAAATAGAACTCGCATAATATAAGAGAGACTTGGCTAGAAGCAGAAGGTACATTTTAATGGGAGCCCATTCACGAACGTCTGTCGCTGGGGTACATGGGGCAAGGAAACGAAAGCATTCTTGGACCAGATGATTAGAACCCACGCTGCACTACTGCACTCTCTAATAGTCTGCCTATATGTTTTTTAACTCCTCGCTAACTTCAAATTCAAAAGGTTGGGTGGTTTGGGGGGGGGGGTTGTGCATTGCACACAAGCCCCCACTTGCCACATCAGCCCCAATTTTTCCCTTGCAGCGGGCAGGGGAGCGGGGGCACCAGCAGCGCTTGGCCGCAGAGGCCAGCCCGCGCGGCGCAGCAAAGCCCCGAGGCGCCCTCGCTAGGGAGCCGCGCTGAGGGGCAGCGGAGGCCGGGTGCCGGGCAGCCACCGCACAGCCTCCGGGCGCCACCGCGGCGCCTGCACGTGCTTGAGAAGTTTTCACCCAAGGCGCCGGTTTGGCAGCCTTTCCCTCCCATTTTGCCGTCCCTTGAAGGCGCCGCAGGCTCCCAGCGGGGCACCTGCGCCCACAGCATCCCGGAGCGCCGTTTCCGGGGGCCGCAGCCGGCTGCGGTCTCACTTTGAGCCTCAGCACCCCCCTTCCTCTTATACGGGTAAGTGCTGGATTAATTTGTGCGTTCTTTTAATTAATTAGCATAAATTAAGCTGGTTTCAATATAAGAACTTATTAAAAATGAGCACCAGTGTAGACTTTTTATTGGGTATTCCTAACTAGAGATGCTATAGAAATCCATTCCCAGTGAGAAGTGTGCGTGCACGTGTGTGCGTGTGCATGTGTGCGTGTGCATGTGTGCGCACACGTGTGTGTCTGCGGTGGGGGAGAGGTCCTTGTTTTGGTTATAGCCACAACAGATTATTTTTTCCTGCTTTTGACTTTGTGCTCCGGGATGGTTAGGGCATGCGTGCAAATCAGTACTGAGGTGAATTTAATACTGCGTAGCCATTCAATATAATTACACTAATTTATACTAGCTAGCACTTGATCTAGCCTCAAAAGCAAAAAAAAAGCAAAAAAAACCCAACTCATTTTGGCCCACATTTGCCTGGCCTTGAAGACATTATAGAACAAGCCGAGAAATATCCAGGGAGACTCCAGACACCAGCAGCGCTACGCTGGTATTTTTAGCTCCGCGCGGCTCGGCAATGTGCGTCACACAGAACTGAAAAACATGCAAGTGGCGCTGCCATAATCGAACGCAGAATGCCCCAATCCCTCCCTTTCTCGTGCTTATTGAAGGCAGATAGAGAGGCTGCCTGGCCCGGTGGGCAGGGGAGGCGGCAGCGAAGGGGACGCGCTCGCTTGGGCTCTCAGAGCGGGTTTTGGGGGGGTCCCGTATGTGCTTGGTGCGGCGCGTGCCCCGTCCCGCTCTGCCGGCCTGGAAGGACTCGAGTCGCTGCTGTGATTGCGCTCGACAGCCCGACACCGTCCGTGCAGATAACTAACTTCAAAACGAAGGCCGGTTAAGAACTGCATTTCACGTCAGAGGAATATTTTTTAGAATTCAAGAATTTCTTTTTCTTGGCTCCCATCTGGACCGAAAAAAAAAGTCATTAACCCCAAACGTTGTTGCTGTCATACCAGCAGACTGCTTTTGTTTGCATGGTTACCAGATGTTTCAATCTGATTTTAGACCACCCTCCATTTCCTTTCTCACTATAATTATTTTAGGATTTTGGGTGGATTGATCTGAATCAAACATATATGTATATGTATTTATTTAAAATATAGTGAAATACCCCCAAAATTGTTTCGACAAGAGAAGCTGAGCCCGGCCCTTTCCATACACATTCCCTTGCAGTACAGTTTGTGTCTTCTGACAAGAAAAAGTTCACCAACGTTTTCCAGTGTGGCTCCACAGAAACCTGAGCGTTGCCCTGCGGACCCCCCCCAAAACCGCCATTTAGTCCAAAACTAGCCTTGAGCGGCCGCTTTGCCCCGCGGCCCGCACCCGTCAGCGCCGCCGCCGAGCCGCCGCCGCCCGGCACCCTGCTGGAGCGCTGCCTTCGCATCGCTAATTCTTGACCAAGAATTAGTAAGAAATGCAAATTAGCCTTGCATTAGCACAACAAAAGGCAGGACAGGCATGATTTATTACCGCTGAAAGTGGAGGTGTGGCGGATCAGCACTCCAAAGCGAAGTGGAGGCCTTCAATTACTGCGTTTTGGCTCACCCAGCCCAATTTGTTGCTAAGAGACGATGTAAAGTGATGACCATTAAAACACATGCGAATCCACACGCGGTTACATAACACCCCTGCCTCCTATAGAAATGCAAATGATGCATGCGCTAAATATGCCTGCAATGTGCGCTGAATGCCATAAGGGGATTTCTGCTGCAACCCCAAAGCAGTGCTGGCTCCCAAGGGGAAGGGGAGGAGAGAGCCACAGTAGACTTAGCTCTTCTTTGGGTTCCATTTCCAAATTATTTTAATATTAATTTACAAGTGATTCATCCCCCACTTCACAAGTGGTTTTCCTTCCACAATGAGCAGCGGGACTAATCCAGATTAGTTAGCTTGGGTACATGTTTAAGAGGTGTTTTTCCGACAGGCTGGGAGCACTGCGGGGACACGAGGGAGACTCCGCCGCGGCTGCCCGCGCGGGCAAGGCGCCGTGGCTTAGCCGAGCTGGCGCCGTGCACCCCGAACGGGAGCTGCTGCTAAGGTCTCTGCAGTCGGACTTTTGCTAGCGGCAGCTCAAGCAGGAAGGGAAAAGTTGCATCAAAACCTGTGCGGCACAAAAGCAGCCCCGGTGGAGCTCAGCCCGGCTGCTGGAGCCCTAAAGCCCCACGTCCTCACCGCTGCCGTGCCCCACGCTGGGCCATCGTGCCCGTCCTCAAAGGCCTGTGTCCTCAGAGGCAAATTTGTGCGGAAATCAAGGATTTCAGCTGAAAACCTGGCCTAAACTTTCAAAGGCCTGACCCTACCAGACCTGCACACCTCCTGTGACATTTTCACAATTAGTCCATGACAATCTAGCTGTTATTTAAAATAACTTTGAGTCAGACCCCACCGTAAACTCTAATTTTCATCCAGCGCAGACAAAGCGCTCTGCCATATTGCCTACACCCCAAATAAGCAACCTCTACTTAATCAAAAGGAAAGGGAGCATTTGTAAAGCTCTCGGAAGAAGAATTCATGCACAATCACCTAGCAAATGACTGCATCGCATTAATACCTTTTCTTATCTTGCCTTTCAGTTGTCGTGCTCCTTGTCATTGCTGTCTCAGCGCAGAAGAGCCGTGTGCAAGGTAAGCGTTGGCCTGGGACCAGCAGAGGGCTCTAGATCAAACCTTAAAGACTCTTCTTGGGTACAGAGACATAAGGAGGGAAAAAATGTAAGGCACAGATGCTTAAGGCAAATGAAAATGGCTCAAGTGCATGCTTAAAGCACAGCCTACCGAGTCTGTTGTTTTGGGGTGGGTTTTTTTTTTCTCTACTCATTTTTTAAATGTGTGGCCCTTAAGTATTGCTGATGTTTGGAAGGGTCTACGCAAGTAAAAAGCAAACCTCATCCTGTTTCTCCAGTGCAAAGCAGACAGCTCCCAGCATACCCATCTCCAGAAGGTCCTCTAGACTTCTGTCCACAAACCCAATAAATAACAACCCCCCCTTAAAAGCGTCTCCACACATGATTACATAAAAACGCAAGGCCCCTTCCCTTCGCGAGAGGCCAGACGGCGCAGTCAATTGCCTGCCCTGCTACAAAGCTGAGGCTTTGCGGATGGGCTCAGCCTCTGGTGGGAAGCAGGCTCGTGTGGCAGCAGGAGGACATCAGTGAACCCCATTTGCTTTTAGACTGAAGCAAATCTTGAGTCGGAATCACCTGCAGCCCACAGTTTCAACGCATGACTTTATAGAGACACCAGTCAATACACTGATGAGAAAACTCACTTCCTTTCCAAGATGCATTTTAATCAGGAGCTTGGAAGTTTTTTTTACTATACAGTTTTTTAACTACTCTAAAAAAACGAGACTGCACGACAGTGCTGTCATCTCCAAATGTAAATGGGAAATCAGCTGTAGCATCGGGAAGGCAGGGCTGACAAATATTCTGAAGGGTGTAAACCTGCCTTTGCTGGCTGCAGGGCTCCCCACTGAGCGCCGGGGCCGGCGGCTGGACAGGCTGAGCCCCTAAAAGCCCCACTTTGGGCTGCTGGGACCTTCTGCCTGGAAAAGAAACCACCACATTGGGGCACCTGCTGCTTTTGGGCAGATGCTTCATGGAACCAGGCCTCACCAGCACATTGCCTCCCCAGGAGCGTCCCGGACTGTGCGCACCCTGATGAGTTTGGCCAGTGGAGTCTGTATTTACTACCACCAAGAAGCACTTTCTCTGCCGTCTCCTCGATCCCCCTGCAACAAGCTGATTTCAATAATTAAAACCGGTCCGAGTCCCAGGCTCAGCCCCACTAGTGCACACCATATTTTTCTCTTAATTCAGTCAGAGCACCAGACTCATCCTGGGTCCTGCACATGCGCCAGCTCGGTGTTGGTCCTGAGCCCAGCTCGAGGCGGTGGGCCAGCGCGTGCAGATACAACCTGGCCCTTCTGGGAGTGACGCTGCTCAGACCTGATAGACACTTTAGGTGCATGAGGATATCCTGGGCATGCTGGGGGAACGTGCTTGTTCCCCAAAACATGCATCACTAGGAGTCAGGGAAAAGCCCTCACTGCTCACATTTACGAGGACGCAGCTGGGTGCGTGTGCATGGTCCCAAGCCCAGGCCAGGAGCAGTGGTGGTAACGTGGCCCTCAGGCACCACCACTGCTATTAGCCCTGACTTCAGCTTCCAGATCACAGGACTATCGCAAAGAGCTTTGTCTCCTCCTTTTCACAGCGAGTTACTTCAGAAATTACAGCATTGTTTTTGGTTTGCTTCAGATTTAAAGGAAATTTTCTGTAAAGCTCTTTTTGTGATATAACTTCCCTATCTCGTCTTTTTGAGGTGTTTTGTCACCCATCCATCACTGCATGGCAAAGATGGTTAAACATATCTACCCACAGAGCAGCTTTTCTGTCCATACACGAAAGTTTCTGGGGAAGACTCTTTTCTTCTCCCTCAAGTTTGATGCTTAGGCAATTATTGTGTGCGCACTCACTGTAGAGTATTACTCAGATTGCACTGTTTGCAAGGCCCTGAGTCTAATCAATAACCGTGAGGTGTTAAATATTATAGTGTGCCTACCTGCATCACGTTGGGGCTTGTGTGCATGCAGTGTGGAGCGGTTGTGTAGGGGAGAGCGCACGCATGAGGAGCCAGGCACAGAGAGGCAGAGTGAGGCAGGGTGGTGGGGACGGGGACACAAACACACACACACAAACACACACACACACACACACACACAGAGGGAAGGGAACAAGGTGTATTAAGGCCTGCTCTAGGTGAAAAAAAATTGGGATCCATTGCTATACCTTGCAGCCTTGCACCAGTTAGTTGTGCCGACTGAAGTGTTAGTTCTGCTGTGTTTTCCTTCTGCACTCCAGAATAATTGGGAATTAGTGGACTGCGTAGGCATTCAGCCTCCTCTAGCTCTGTGTGCCGAGATCCAGGTGGCTTGTACTGGAGTAAGGTGGGTTTACTACCAGCATAGAAGTCCTACAGATCTCTTGGAATAAAATAGAGGGCTTTTCGTATTATCCCACCCTCTTCCCTTTTGAATAATAAGTTAGGCTATATCTAAATAGAAAAGGGATCTCAGAGCCAACGTTAACTGTTTAGCATTGAAGTGGAAAAGGTGGTGTACCGTTAGCAGGCCCTGTGCAAGGGAGATGCGGAGGTGACAGCTGCCACCACCCCAGGAAGGCCGGTCCTCCAGCTGTTGAGCGGGTACGCAGGGCTGTGCACTGTGCATATCCATGTCTCTGAATCTCTGATAGTCCTTTGGGTGGCATTTCTACTACACAAGAGGAAAACCACAAGCAGATCTCCCTACGGCCACAGGCTCCTGCAGGAAGGGACTGACAGTGCGGTGGGAAGAGTCGTCTCCCTTCAGCTCTGCTTTGCCGTCCCCGAAGCAGCCTCTCCTCCCCTTCAGTGTCTCCGCTGAGCCTCTGTGCTCGCTCCAGGGGCACAGCGTCAGAGTGCTTATGAATGCATGCATTGTCTCACCAGCCATGAAATGAATTTGCAATGTCATCTACTTAGTGGTAAAATGTCCCCGTGACACTGCCTTAGCACCGACACTCAGCAGTGTTGGCAACCTCGGCCAAGGTGAGAAAGCTCCCCTGCAAGTCTGCAGTGCTAGTTAATCCCTGCTCGGTTGAAGCACGTTGTCAAGCACGTATGAGGGATGCTCTTCCAGTTTTCCCAAAAGAGGCGCAGGGCTGGCAACCCAACCAGCATGAGTTGGTGCAGCCTCTCCTGCAGGAAGCTCAGAGCCTGGCTGGGCTTCCTGATGCACTGCTGTCCCTCCTTCCCACTCTGTCCACATGCACACACGGATAAATCTCCAAGCCTATCAACAGTAGCACAGTAGGCCCCAAATGCCAGTCCCTCACTTGGCAAGTCCCTACACTCTTAAACCTGCAATGCTCGCTCTTTCCTGGGCCAGCTGGAGGTACACAGATCTGTTGTGCTGTTAAAATGCTCTAATTAGAGCCAGGTTTGGGCCATGTACAAGCCTCTATTTGGATAGTAATTACCTCCTACTAGAGACAGCTGAGCTCCCCGAAGAAGGTTACAGAGCTGATATGCTAAGCATGGCTGCTCGGCTAGCGGGAGCGCCTGCCTCGGCTCGGGAGGGACCTGCCAGGGAAAGGCTTGGGCCAGACTGACTGCTCATCAGTTTGACTGATGAATAAACTTACTTAGTGTCTGTCAGGTAACCTCTAGAGGGATAGGCTCATCTGGTAGCCTTGCTTCTTTGAATTATGGCTGAACTGTAGCTATTACGTCCTAATTGTTTAGTCATAAATGCCAATGAGTAATTTAGGCAGTAACGTGAAAAAACAAAGCTGCCAAGTATTCACAAGGCATTTAGTGAAATCCTTGCAGTACAAGGTATCAGTCAGCAGCAATTACTTCCCTCTCGTTATCCAAAGCTGGGATTAGCACAGAGTCGTGTCACCCTCTCTAGCCCCGGCCACAGGAGGGATGTCGCGGCAGAGCCCCCATGGCAAGGGCCTCCCGCTCCTTGCCACCTCCTGGCTCTCCTCCCACCCTGCCAGGGAGGGTAATTCCGACAAAGTGCCCAAAGACAGCGGACCATTCGGTTGTTTTTTCCCCCTAATCAAGCACTATTCTATTAAGTAAAGTCAGGCTCTTCGACTCATATCTTGCCCTTGATAAAGCAACTGCCTGAAGGAAGACCAAATGCCAATAAAAAATGAAGTTACCAAGTTGCATCTTATTGTTTCTTGGGAGGTTACAAAACGCTCTTTACTATAAAAGCCATTTTCATTATCTGAGCTTTCCTCTAACATTATTAGCCCACCCTGAAGAACTACAAGTGTGGCTGAGTTAGGCACCACACTCACAGACATTCATGCACATACAGGACTCTACTGACATCAGTTGGTGACGTTATCTCATATGGTAGGAAGTCTTTGCACCTGGGGCCAACGTTTTAAGAAACAGGTATTCAACATTTGGCACTTAAGTGCATGTTTAACCACTTAAATAGGTATCCTGTTTTTCAGTCAACTCTTTAATTTTAACTTAAATTTTAAGATACAGATCAGTGGATAAAAATGAAGGTTTCTGCAATCCCAGGCCAATTGCAGGTCAATGTCCACAGCTTCCAGCTTCTGTTTTATTTCTAATGATTTTCAGTGTTGCATTTATATGCCTACAAATATGCACTTTAGAAAACATTTTGCAAATGCAAGCTTATGTGGTTGTTCCCTCATGTACTCCATGTAATACAGTACTGCATCTTCACAGCTGTCCCCTAAGGCTCCAGCATTCATTTAGTTGGGTATAAATGAAACATTAGAAAACTGACATTACTCATGAAGATGCTGAAAGATGATGTGTGAGTTTATGCAATGTTGTTTTTCTAGGTCTGTCCCTTCCTTTGTCCCCACTGCTCTGCTAACACTGTTAGCTTTACCAAGACCTTTAATTCAAGGACTCCAGGGCCTAAACCCAACAGATACCCATACCAGCCCTCCCCTTTGCCCATCTCTGGTTGACCTGCAAGCTGGCAAAGGCGCGAGAGTTCATACATTCTCAGTCATTCTGAGTATTTTAACACCACTTTTACTTCTCCTAGATGCAGCTTGTTACACAAATATGGAATATCCAATTAAGTTTCCCAAGCGCATTGAGTGATTCCCGCCCCTTGGAGATACAATGGCTATTGTTAGCACGGTGCAGTTGGCAAATGAAAGACCAGCCACCCTCCCATGGCTCTTTGGCTGTTTGTGCCGGCAGAAGCTCCCCCACTATTTTGCCTGAAATAGTATACATTGTGTTGGGTCTCACAGGAGATTCTGGCATAAAAATCACATATAATGAGAAAAAAAAGACTGTTTTTCCAGGGAATTCTTCTATTCAATTGTAAGTAAATGATCAGCTCTTTGGGAGATAGCAATCATGTTCCTTCAGTTCCTATTTGAGGATTTGGCCCTCAAAACATATACATGAAAGCATCAGTGGTTCCATGTCTGATTGTTGGTTGCATTCACTAAATGACAAGGGAAAAAACCCCACCTTATTAATCTGTGCTAGATTCCTACTTCATAGTGCCTGCTTTGGAGAGATCCGTGAGAACAGAGACGTTTGTTTCTGGCCTGATCTGAAGAAGAGAGGCTTTATTACTGTGACGCTGGGAAAGGAGAAAGGGGCAGCTCATTTCTGGTCACGTGTAGACCACACCTAATTGCAGTGAGCGCTTGATGCCCAAGGCTCTGCGGTTGCTGCCAGGGAAGCAGAGGGCTGCGTTTCACCTCGATGGCGAGCCTGGAAGCGTGGTGGTGTGACACCAGGGGTGTCGCATAGCTGTCAGTAGCAAATCTATCTCATGGCCAGGGCATCCCAGCTCATTGTGAAAGAGTGACTGCTGGTGGGACCTGATGCAGCAGAGCCGCTGGGCTAGTCATGGCCCTAAGCACCTGAATAGCTCCAGCTGACTCCACGGAAACTACTTGTATGTGTAGAGTTATAGGCCTGCTGGAAATCAGCCAAGCTCTTGAGTGCTTTGCTGTATTTGGGCTCGAGCTGCTCACCAAAACTGGCTGCCTGACCACGTGCCGGCTGCGCAACAGGGAGGACTTATCTCCACCGTGAACAATGCAGCCTGTGGATATATCCGGGGGATTCACTGAATCTCGGAGAGGTCCTTCAACATGCTTCCATGCTGATATGCATTTACCCATAGTTATAAAAGTCGCTGCAGTTACGAGGGTCGACTACTCACATTATTAGGAGGGGGCTGGAGTTTTCACTTTTACTGCAGTTTGTCCTTGCTACCATCTATTTTCAGTCGCACACAGCCCAGTGCACGTCACAGGTAGGGAAGTGCTGGTGTTTGCGTGGCTTCTCATGGAGAGGCAGAGGCCAGGAAGCTTCCCCAAAGTTAGTGGCAGATGGAGAAATAATTTCTAGATCACTCATTTTCCAGTCTCATTCCCTGTCTGCTGCATCATTCCCTGTCTGTTTACATAACACACAAGGGCTATTTTTAAAAGTCAATTTGGTTTTATTAGTGACAAGAACATAAACAAATATCCTGAACTCTGGTTCCCTGTGGTAATAGCTCTGATTTGAAATCTTTCTATTTATGGGCACAGTAAAAATAAAGTTCCCAAAAGACAAAATGACATTTGTAAAAATTTTTCCCCAGCAGCAACAGGGCTGGGTGCCTACAGGGGTGGGGGATACAGGAAATGAGCAAAGCCTGGATGCCCACTTTCAGGCTCGGTGGGATTTCCGCCGGGACTCTGGTGCCCACCCTCACCACTGATGTCCGCTGCGGAGGCCATGATGGGAGTGGGGCCAGTCAGGTCTCCCCAAGGGGACACTGAATGGCCCTCAAGCCACAGTGTCCTCTGGAGGTGCTGGGACATCTTCTGGGGGCTGCACAGTGCAGGAGGCACAGACTTTCTTTTCATGAGCTGGTGACTGTGGATGTTTTAGTCCCCTGAATCAAATCTTCCTAGCGAATTTCTGCTTCCGCATGCTAAATCTGTCTGTCACCCTTGACCATACTAGATTCTCTGTAGACAGATACATTGGTAACAAAACAGCACTGTACCCATATTCCTGATATTTTTCTTATTAAAAAATATTCTTGTTTGGAGGGAGGGGCAAAAATGAGTGTGATTTATTCTTTAATTTTTAAACAAAAGAAATGGAGCATGATGTAAAGAAATTCTCTAATGTTACATTTCTCAGTGGAATCACAAGTCTTTCCCGTTCAGAGGAACATGACTCGGCTCAGTGCCATTTTATAAAGAGTCAACCGATATTTAAAGGCTCGTTGCTTGAAAAAAGTCCAGAAACCCCAACAACTTCCGTGGCTTGGTTTTCTCAAGTACTACTTAACTGCACGTTCTTCAGCAACCAGATCTGACTTTCATATACATTATGTGAAGCCACAAAGAGCTGTGGCTTTTCCAAGCTGTGCTTTCTGAGGAAAATAAAACAAAACATAAAACTTTCTTCCTGTAAATTATTATCATGAAGCAAATGCATCTGCTTTCCCCATGGCAAGAACTGACTTTGCTGTACTACCAGTCACAGTTGCTTTAGTATTGCCTTTGCCAGTGTCACAGCCTGAGCCATTCAAACGTTTGAGGGATGAAGAGCTCTCCAGCACTGCTTTCTTGGAATTTGTGGTGACGTTCATATGTTTATGCAGTACTTGCGAGCTGTTGTTGTTCGGCTCCAGCACGCCTTTGCTTTTCATCCTTGAGAACACTATGGGAATATTTTCCTTTTGTTACTCTTCTTCAGATAAAATAGCCAATATCTAGGTTTTTAACCTTGCTGCTTTCCAAAACCACCCCAAGTCTTTGGTTTGGTTTTGAAGTAAACCTTTTATAATTTAGCTTAATTTCTTCTTTAAGGGAGGATAAAAGACATAAAGAAAAAAACACCCCAAACAAAACACCATTTTAGTTTCTATCTGAAAACAAAAATCCTGTTTGACCCCAAATGTGTACTGTTGGCTGTTTATTCTTTTCCCCCATTTACTTTGGCACCAGTTGACCCACAGATATTTTCCCCTCAATATCTTGTTTTTCTCGTTTTAACCATGAAACTGAAAGATCAGCTACCTATCAGGATCCAGATGTAAATAGAGAGAGGAACTGATCCCTCATGTATATAAAGTAACACTCAGTTTCTCCCAGCATGGGTCACTGATGGACTCCAGCTTTTGTTTTTTGACCAAAGTGCATTAGTTCAGAGGGGGGAAAAGCCCTCAGAGATGTCTGACATAAGATAAGAGAGATGATAAGAGAAAACAAAGATGAATATGGCCCTCATTTAGCCCTGGCTAGTGCAGCGGCAAGGAGGGTCTCTGATCCCACGCTCCCAATCACTGCGGCTCACTTGGTGCTGAACCCTTTTGGTTAGGAAGTTTCCCAAGCAAAGGTGTGGCCATGACACGCACTGCCCATTGCTTTTCCCATATAATCTCTTCCTGCTACTTGTTGCTGTTCTAGCAGTGCACCTAGCTATGATCAAAAAGCTGACCCCACTTCCTTAAGCTACATAAGCGGTAATGATTTAAATGCTGATTTCTGAACAATACGCACGACGCATTAGAGTCTGGTTATTCCAGTTGTTCCCATCTTTGTGTTTAGACTGTGTCATTTATCTGAACTACAGAGCACTGGGCATCTCCTGTTAATGATGGTGTGATCCCTAGACACAAAATATTGGGGTCCATCATGAGTTACAGTCATGATTTAAAGCAGGTTTTTTCCTAGCTTTCGCTTTTATTTTATTCTAGATAATTGAAAAGAAAGAGAGAGGAAAAAAATGTAACCAGAAGCACAAATTTTCAGCCACAGGAGTCTTTCCTCAACTCCAAAGGACTTTGGATCAAGCCTTCTAAATCTCAGAAATTTATATCCAAATTTCCTGGGGCTGTATGGTTCTTTCCTCCTCATGATGGGGAAAGCATATATCCTCTACAATGCAATAATAATCCTGTCTAATACAGCAATAAATAATGGGAGATTTAACAATATGCGGCCTTTCTGTGTGCCCTGCAGGTTTATGCCTTGATGATAATATTTATGCATTTGATTTTATTGCCTTGATTTTCTGCCATTTTGAGGAACTCGCACCACAAGAGGATGAATCTTTACCTAATGCTTTGTGCATCTGGCAGTCTAGTGGTAAGTGGCATGACTTGCAGGGGTGCAGCACAAATAAACAATGCCATATGAATAATACTGAATAACCACAACCGCATAGAAAACCCACAAACAGCTAAATGTTAGGAGGGCATTAGATAAGTTGTGCTGACTAAGGGACCAAAGCGGAGAAAGAGAAGTGAATCATGTCCTTTTTTTGTGAATGAAAGGTCTAGTCAGCAATTCTTATCAATTTATTGATTAGCAAGTTGTATTGATTTCCAAGATGGAGAAAAGACCCCCAAAGAAAGAAAGGGCCGAATGCACGAGCAGCATTTCCCTTGCATTTCTATTGCCATCACCCTGCGGTCTGCAGCAGCCCTGCCAGCCTGTGCAAGCCACACACTCTGTCTGCAGGCGTGCTGAGCCGGCAGGAAGTAAGTCGGTGCTGACCCAAAAGCTGTGCGACTACCCACATGAGAGGCAGGGTGGCCCTCAAGGGAACTACTAATGATCCAAATTGACATCGAGCCAACCAATACTGAATTCATGCCTGCTGCAGAACACCAGATAGGCATAACTTAAATGCGCCAGGCAAAACTAAATGTGACAGTATATTGTACTTTACATTTGTATGGAAGGAGATGGACTTTGCTCTGAAGACTTGACCATCTAAATAAACACAATACATCAAAAAGGATGGCAGGAGAGAAGAAAGGCTGAAGTCCTGTGCTGAATATCATATACAAATCAAAGGCAGAGCTGGAAAAAGGGTCTGGGGTTTCAAGCCCAACCCAGCATTACTGTGTTCTCAGCCCCAGCAGCCTTTCCCACCCACCCCTGGAGACCACATCTCAACACGACATGCCAAGGAGGGAGCCCAGATCCTCGGGAAAACTGGTGTGGGCTGGTTTGCTGCCATGTCTGCAGGAGATACAGACCCCAAGAGCCATATCCTCTGCTCCACGTCTGGACTCCCCGGCCCAGGGAACAACTGGGTTTGCTCTGTTTTGGAGTCTGGGGACGAAGAAAGATCTCTGCAGTGTGGAACAAAGCCCTGGGCCAAAATAGGGAGCAAAGCAGCTTGCTATGTGTCTGGCTCGAAGGAATCAGACCCCTAAAAAGCATATAAGAAGTTTATTACCATATGCAAGAGCAAATCTGAATGTTTGTGGGCAATCTTATTAAAAGCAGACACTCCCGCCTCACAAAAACAAACATTAAACTGCCCCATGTGGTGCGCCGACATGAACAGGCTAGCAAATAAAGTGGCCCCAAACCCAGAGCGCGCAATAACTTCCTGAACTCGACACAGATAAAATTTAGTTTCCGGTACGAGGCCAACCTCATGCCAGCTAACTACTAGGGAAATAAACTGAGGTCTCTCCATAGGCTTCAGAGAGAGAATTGCCTTGGCCCTCTCGAACGCAGAGGCTGCCCTGGCACCCATTTGAATGCTGGCTTTTAGCAAGCCTGAGCTAGCGACTAATATCCATCAGGCATTTGTGTATGCAAACGTCAGCTTTCCTGCTGAACTGTGTGCCCAAGTATGACAGATAATTGCAAAAGATATTATCTAGGTTTCTGATGTCGTTGGCCAGCTAAATGCCTTAGCCCAGATGCGCATAACTGGGCGTGCGGGTAGCTCCAACACGGCCCAGGTCTCTGAGTGTTTACAGCATTTAGGATTTGTGGAGTTCAATGCAAGCAACCCAGGGAAGATAAGGTTTTGTCCTTAACTTAAGCATCAGCTATAGGTGTGCCACTGTATACAACCATGCAAGAGAAGTGTTTCCTTTCTGATGCAGAGGACCAATGAAGACAGATATAATGAAAGAAAGGAAATAAAGCATCATTTCTTTAGGAGGATTTTGCAAAGATAATCTAACCCCCCCCTCCCCCAGCCCTGATAAACCCTCCCAGCCCCAGCATGCTACACAAAGGGGATCTCCACTATGTTTACATGTATTTAGCAAGTTAACCGTACATTTTTCACACAACCCTGATGAAATCCTATGGTACAAACAACTGGTGCACCGGTGCTTGCACTGCCACAGAAATTAGCCACAGAGTGAACTGCCTATTGAACTGACCTAGGAGCCAAGATTTTGCACTCTTGGAGTAACCGAATTATGTTAATGCCAGCAAGGAATTTCAGAGAAGAAATGGTTTTCTAGCATGTTTGTGTTACAGCACGTCCTAGATAACCACACGTACATCCCCTTCTCCGCACGACGAGTGATGAGCGGCAGCAGGATGCTCTGCTGTCTGAACATGGGATGAATAGACTGCCACAGCCCCTCTTTTTGATTATATGTCTTAGCTTGGCCTTCAGCCTACTCCAGGCTGTTCCATCGCATCCCTGCGCTATGCCCACAGCGTATATACATACATAGCAGCAAAAGACTGCCTAGACTCATTCCCCGTGGGAAAAACCTGTGGGCACCCAGGGCGTTTTGCTGGCACTGCTGCCGTATTTTTAATAGGTGAATTTTTCGCATCCCTACCCGACGGCGCCGTGCTAGCGAACGCGTAGTCCCTGCCGTATAAACACACCTGCCGCAGCAGATGCACACGGAGACCACCCAGCCCCGAGGAGAACGGTGCCGCTTTCTGTTTGTTCCTCCCAGATTTCATGGCTGGAGCCGCCCCTGCAACGTGCTCTGAGCTTTCATCTCAGGCGATTTTGCTAGAGTCTGTGCCCGCAAAGAAAGCTGTATTTTCTTGGGAACCTCCCCCCCCCGAATAACACGACAATTGTATTCCTAGCGTAACAGAAAAGCGCGCTGGAGTGCACGCTTGAAACTCTGTCCCATGAGCAGGAACAACCAGGAGGGACAAAACGCAGCCTTGTCTCCCACTGACCAGCGTCCCGGGGAGACGCAGGAGACTTTTTGACCTAATACGTTTAGCAAAGCACACAAAGCAGCGCAGCAGGTCAGGACATAGCTTGTGACATGAGGAAGAGAACGTGTCGGGTACTTCTTCCCTCCTAAAAGCGAATACAGGGCAATGAGCAAATATGGCTGAGTAAAGGGTATTTCCCTTTTTGCCTGAGCTTTGAGCCCTGGCTTTGTGCTCTCGTCTCCTCGTGATGGGGGGGGGGTGATTTTTATTCCCAACACACTTGTAGAAATCCACCAAAGCACATGCAGTTACCACAGATTTTCATCACTGTCACTGGTAACAATTTTCTGAGCAATGTACAGCGGAAAAGGCACGCACGTGCCCTCAAAGCAGGCTTTTCTCTGCCCTGTCAATAACTTCTTTTGTTAATAATTTTCCGGAGACAACTGGGGCATCAAATTATTTTGAAGTTGTTCTCAAAGGTATACGGATACTTCAGTTTTTGCTGACAGCTTTAATTATTCAGCGCTGCTGTAGCAACAGATGAAATATAATCACAGGAAAGGGTTTCTAGCACCACAAATAATAGCCAATTGTGAAGATGGCATGTTAAAATCGGCAGTGAAAAACAGCTTATACTCTCTGACCTCTACTCAGTGAAATCCTGCTGTTGCTATAGTTGCTGTTCTGGAGTGCTATTTCTGTTAGAGAGAATCGCCTGTGAGAGAAAAGGAAAACACTGCTTCTCCTTGAATCTTTTCCATGGTTCCATGTCATCATATCTTATCAGTGGACTGATTACTCATTTGCAATACACAGCCATTAAAAAAGATAATTTTTTCTTGCACCACATTTGACACACATTCCCCACTTGCTTTCACAGAGCGGCTGTGGCTCTTTAGCATCTTGAAAATTCTTGTGAAATAAAAATAACTTTAAATTAAAATGCAGTATGGAACAGTTCGCATGGGCGATGACTGTATAATAGCTCCTGGTGTAATCATTTTGCTAGATTTTTACAGTTCTTTTTTATCTTGAATTTTAAAATCTTAGCACCATTTCTGTGGATCTATGTCTAGACACAGTTTGAACATTTTTTCCTCCTCCAGGAGCTGTCTCCACAGTACTAACTTCAAATGCGTATCAACGCATATTTTGTTCACAAAACCCTTGTGAACCCCCATAGAAAGTCGGGAGGCCAAGGTTTAGTGGAGCTCTGCAGAGCGGGCCAGGGACGGGACATGTGCTCACAATTACTTTTCCTTTGACGAATGGAACAACCGCAGCATATGTGCTTGGTAGGTGGCCACGCAGTTGCAAATATCAGACTAACCATGCACAAAAAGAAGTCCAACATTCTCTGAAAAGAGGATGTATTAATGCAGCAAAACTGCTCTAGCTCTCCAGCATATGCAGTGTGTTTCTCTGGGGGTACCATGCTCCTAACTTTGTCCTCTGCTGGTCTCTTGGGAGGCTCAGAAGTGGGACGAGACCCGCTACTTCATTCTCCCAGCATTCGGGAAGGGGCAACTCATCATCATTTTGGTTCTTTTCATTCCCCTATGCTGTGAATGGGAAAAGAGAGAAGATTAAAGTGGCTGGGTCTTTGCCCAGAGGGAGCCCTCAGAAAGCAGCAATTCTTCACTCCGGTTGAGACAAGGCCCAGCAAGGGGAGCATCCGTCAGGAGACATAATTGCTGGCAGCAGCTCGGTTGGGGCCAGCCCTCCTGTGGTTCTTACTGACTGTGTTGTGCATATCCCCCATCCTACTTGTCGTCTGAGGAATAAAATGGCTTTTCTTCCGTTGTGCAAGTTAATGACATATGACATGAAAACCTCCAAAATGGCTGCAAAATTGTTATCTGCTAGGGGATTGACTTTTCTTTCTTCCTTTCTTTCTTTCTTTCTTTCTTTGATGACAATATTCAAAGGCCCCCAAAGCACTAGGGGTCTGTCTGAGATCTGTGCCTCTCCAAAATCTCTCCCGTACAACCATCCCTCCAACGATCAGTGCTCTACACTACACATTATATCCTTCCACTTCGGGTTAAAAGGAGAGCATGCAAAGATGCACCCTGTAGTGCCTTGTTTGATATGCAAAACCACCTGGATGACAAGGACAATCTAATTAAAGCCTAATCTGGGGAACAGTTCCTTATGCCTCACACTGGGTACTACTTTTTCCCATGAGTAGCACCATAAAAGATGTGAATTACAGCAGCAAAACTGGGTACTTAAGCAATTTGGCAAAACCTAGCCTTAGTTTTTCCAGAGTACTTTGACTGTCCTTGTGGATCACTGGGCCAAATGCTGTTCCCCTTGGGGCAGAGTGCACCCAGCGTCCGTCTCTCCTCCAGTAGCCCCACCAGGGTCTTCTCCAGGGCAAGCATTGCCCCGACTGGCCAAGCAGACAGCTATGGAGACAGGTCAAAGTGCTGAGCAGCTACTGAGTTTTGCAGGGATATCTCGGGCCTCCGATGCCTCATCCCACATCTTCTCTGTCTCCCGCTGGAAACTACAAACTGCATCTGCAGTTGCAGGAATTTTTACCACCAACTGTAAAACTGACTTTTCTTTTTATCATTTATGGGAACGTCTACCTTTCTTGCTTCTGAGGCAAAGCTTTTCAAGCTATCCGAGCTTTTCTGGCAGGTATATGTTTTTCCTTAACCTCCTTAATACAGGTGCTGGAAGGCAGAAAATCTAACACGGCACCTGCACCCAGGAGGACTGGAAGCCCTTGGAAATGACTCAAAAGTTAAGAACTGACCCATGGCAAGGAAGTACATCGAAGCCAAAATGTGAGTGGGAAAGCGTTCCTAAGTGCTTCTAAAAGCTTTCTGAAATCGAGAAAGACAGAATCCGTGAGAGGACCTTTGTCCACAAGTGAGTGGATATAATCAGTAAGTTCAAGGAGCGCTAAGCGGGTTGAAAGAAAAAGGGCACAACCTCAACTGATAGCAATTCAGTGCCTTATTGCATCTGAGCCATTCCCCAGTTTGTTCAGAAATATTTTTGAAAGCAATTTTCAGTCCAGCAGCAGCTAAAAGACAGGCTGGAAAATAATTAAAAACTAAGGAAAAATAGAAAAAAGAACATGGTGAGGAATAGGACCTTGCCAAATCCATTTGTTAAAATGTTCAGTCTGGTTTTTGTCTGACAAAAGTCAAAAATGCTAGCTTGAAAATTAACTTAATTAAGAAAAGCAGGAAGAGTAAGAGTACGTAATTAAGGTCCACATTATCCTCTGAGCTTAGCATCTACTTAAATTAGCTTGTTTGATCTCTGCTTTCTCCTTTCATTTGAGTACTTTTATAAGAGTTATTACAGAACAGAGGTGCCTGTTCTGGTTTACCTATTTGCCCTACTGTTTATCAAATTAATTTCTAATTTTTGTGTATTTTGCATTCCTTTGTCTACTTTTACCTAATTTTTCCTCTCTGCTGTCTGCTCTTTCTGCCCATGCTCTCAGATTCCTTACAACATAATGCTTTGGGGTTTGGGTTTGTTCTGATTTTTTTTTTTTAAGTAAAAGGTTTTCAAAGGTTTTCTTAACATTGAAACATGTGTCATGGCCAGAAGATGAAGTCAGCCAAGATGTTCTACAGAGTCCTGGGATGTGCCCCAGGTACTCAGGGAGTTTTAGGAGAATTATTAGCTCCCTTTGCTCTCCCCAGCTCCCATGTTGGATTGCACCATGTTTCAGGGGATACTGGGCACGTACACGCACACACATATTTCTGTGCAGGTAAAACATTTAGCCCGTGCTCTGCCCTGATTTGATTATTTTAAAGCACAACAGTTTCCCCTTTTCAGGTGACTGAGAGCATTTTCTGACAGGAGCAGCAGTGTGAGGATGCAGCAGCCTGGCAGCCTTGCAGCCGCTTCTGAATCCTTTTCTCTACCACCCTACCTCTTTCTTTGTGCTCAGGGAGGAAAACAGTTCTCAAAGCTAGCCATCTTATCAAACTTAAAGTCAGGCCCATTGAATTTTATTAGCAATTTTTTTTATTAGCGATTTTCTACTTTGTTAGCATGCTGCCTATTAACATTTGTTTTTATACGTTGTTATCATTCATCATGAAAGGCTAATCCGATTAGCACTTTCCATATTATATTACAGAAAACAAATAAGGAGGCAGCAGTGATTCCTCACTGCGCCGTTCTCATATATTTATAGACAGTATTTTTCTCCCTGCCCACTCACAGCTGCCCGGCAGCACAAGTTCAAGGCACGACTGGCTGGAAGATACCAGGCAGCCACACGCGGAGGTGTGAAAATGAGAGGATTTGGGCTCTGCTCGGGCAGAGCAGCATGATGCTCTTTTGTGTACGGGAGCGTCCTGTCGAATCTAATCAAAAGTGGTGCATTTCCTGCTAGGCACTTTTTTCCCCAGTTACCGAACAGAATTTAATAGAGACCCTTCTGTCATGGGTTTTAAATTCTTGTTAAAATATTGCTGACAGCCAATAGTGACAAACACTATTATACTGATGTTTGATTTTGAACAGAAAATTCAAATAGATTAATGAAATCACTAATGAAGCATCTATGGAAGCCCAACTGATTCATTCCCTATTAAATGCTTTTTCTACAAGGGATATTCACGTGTGTGGATGTATTTGCAAAATGTTTTGTATGCAGTATTTAAAATGCAAGTATAATATTTGTGCTTATTATGAGCAGGGGAATGTAGGTCAGAATTTTGGATATATTTCCATGATCTCTAAACTCATCTTTTCTCATCTTTTTTTCTTTTTCACCCTGGAATTCATTATGGGGTATAAAATAGTAACTTCAAAAGATGACAGTTAGTTGTAGTCTCCCCAGGAGATGGACATACACTGCTCAGGAGGAGAACTGGTACCTTCTCACACTACTTGTGCCATAGTGAGCCCTCTGCTAGCAAACACTAAAATATGTGAAGAAATTGCTATAAGATACTGCAGTATCTCACCAAAAAACTCCTGAATGTTTGTCCTATATAGCAGGACAAGTTTTCACCTTGATGGTGTATTTGCATTTATAACATTCTTAGGTTTCATAATCCTGTTTTTGCTTTCACATCTGGAACTACATTAGTGCGATTTCCATTTAATCTAGGGACTATCAAGAGAAAGGGGTATATCTTCTGTGTAGTGCCTGTGAAATGATCCTTATCCTTTGATATATTAAAATTGAAGTGCTGTAAATTTCTGTTGTCATGGTGATATTTTCCATGCCACTTTCTCATTGGCCATCTGAATTCACTTTCCTTTGGGTTTTCCAGCCTAATTAACTGTTATATTTTTGCCAGGAGAGAGGAAAAACCCACGTGAACATTTTTGGTCTATGACTGCATCCCTTATGGAGCAAATTTCATTTTCATATACTACTAAGGCTAAATGCATACACTTGGCTTGTACTTCCAGTGCAAAACTATTTTGGGGGGGGGGACAAGGCAGTAATACTCAGGCAGGAGTCGAACGTTATCAGGTTGGAGCATCCAGTTGTTATTTATAGCTGCAAAATGCAAAGTGATGGGATCCTGGTTAAGATACATGTTACACGTGCCGGGGGCTGTGCAAAGCCACGACCAAATGACCAGCAGAGCCCAGGGTCGTTGGCTACGGCGAAGGCAAGAGGGAGCGTGGGCTGCAGGCAAGCGGGAGCGGAGGCCGCCACTGGGACCACAGGAGCAGCTCACCAGCAGTGACACTTGCCCCCTTCTCAGCTGCGGGGCGCAACCTCTGAAGCTACACTTATGCCACGGCTTGGGGCCATCTGGCTGCACTACCTACTCCAGCCACCCTTCTTGATACACAGGGACAAATTCACATGGATTCCTGCAAAAGAAAAGGACCTCTGGGCAAGATCCAAAGCAGACCTGTGCCAATTATACAAGTATTATAGTTACCCTAGCCTGTGTTTTCCTTGCCCTTGTCTTGCTGGATTCTCCAGACTTCGTTTTGGAGTTTGAGGATGACTAAGCCTCCCAGATTTTGAGAGTGGGCAAGAGCAATCTCACTATTTTAAGCTTACATCCCCAAGAAATTCCAAGCTAACTGTACTGTTCCAAGTGCCAGAAAAAATAAGTTAAACAACTGTATTGTTGAACGCTATTTGAGCAGCACAACTGGTGATAGAAGTTCATCTCTATCCACTCTCTAGTGATATGGTTGATAATAAATTCAAAGCTAATTTATCAGCTGCTCTAAGGTCTGTAACATGGACAGGCCTTGAAATCAGCTTCCCTTATGTTTTTCAAATTAAAGTGTCTTTGATGTACTTCTCTTCCTGCCTTTGAACATTTACAGTCCATTGGCAACGAACTGAATGATTTGGTACTAAATCGACTCCCTTCTCCTTCCCCCCAAGAGAATAAGCATCAGATCTTAATTTACTAATGGACTATAGACATCCATTAACATAGTAATTAATTCAGTGCTAAAGTGCCTGTAAGACGGAACCATGCTGAGTGCACAGGGAAAAAAATTAGAAGTGACGTCTTCCCAGCGAACACCACAGGGTTTGGGTGGAAAAGTTAATTTAACAAAGAAATAATGGCGTACTTCATTCCTTGACTGTAGCTCTGTGCCTAATTACAGCATTTGACAACAATCCTGCACTCAATTTTGAATTATTGGACAGAGCTCCCATCTTTTCCACCCTTCGGAAATTAAACATGGAATCAGTTCATGTCAGTGCAAACAACTGTGTCTCGGAGCGCGTCGCCAGCAGGGTGCCAGGGCGCTGCCTTCATCTCGCCTAACGCACTGGGGCGCCGATCCAAAGCCTCCGCAGCAAAAGCAGGAGCTGCTGCATCTCAGGCACAATAAAAATGCGTGTGCATACCCCACGCTATCGGCGAATCACATCAACGTCTCTCAAAGGCAGCCTGTCTGCACCTTCTGAGCTAGCGGCATGTTTCACTGGTTCACTACGGATCCGGCTTCAGGGTCCCCAAAAATACGAGAGGATTTCCAGAGCCTGAGAACATGCCCTGAGCTCCTCAAAACTTCAGCATTGCCTTCAAAAAGTTAAGCTGGGTATTTTTCACACTGGTGCGCAGCTGTTTTTGTTGATATTTTAAAAAGACAAAAAGGATATTCCTCACATTTCAGATTCCCTCTGCTGATTGAAATAATCTGTCTTCCCGAAAGTAATTACAGCCAGTGGCAATTATTTCAATTAAAATGTTTACTAATGGCTTGTAATGCCCAGACTAAACGAGGTATCATGTGCCAGGTCATGGGTGAACTTAATTAGAGATTATTTAGAAGTATTTCTCGGTTCACAGATTAAACACCTTTCCATCTACGTTTATTTGTAAGGTATCCATTGCATTCAAATGAGAAATACAAAAGAGCAACAGAGCAGTGTGCAGTAAGAGCCATTCAAAGCACCATGAAGTGATCAGAATTTTTTTAAAATGCTAGATTACCTATTTAAGGAACACAACAGTCAATTTAAATAAACACACCAAATTAATGAGGCATAACAACTACGTAAGTTCAGGGCTGGCTAACATGAGGTTTCCAATGGATTTCATGTGGTATTGTTTAATTTGGATGAAGAAGCTAAACTGCGGAGGATACTGCAGCCTAGGAATAAACCTCCCTGAGTTATTACTGCTGGTTACGTATGTGCTGTTTATATATATATACACATGGCTTTTATTCCCACTTATGCTTCAACTCAGAAGAGCAAAAACATGTTCTTGTCCTGAACAAGATTACCACTAACCTGATTGTTCTTAAAATGCCGCAGACAGTAGGTATGGACCATTTTTGGATTGTTAAGTACTGACAGGACAATGATTTCATAAGGGCTTCACAGGCTGCAGTATTTACATGGAAGGGGCGATGCAGGTGCTTAAATCCTGGTGTTATCTGTGATGCTCATTAGCGACTACTCAAGCAGGATTAAGGAATTATACAGAGATAGGGATGAAAGCAACCAAATATTTGCTGAATATTTATTTTGTATGTAAAGCAACATCAGTTGCATTATGTCTTGCTCAGTCTTGGTGCTGATCACCAGTGACACTCCAGATGTGTAAAGAGCTTATCTATCAGAGAAGGTTTCAGGAACTGAGGAGTTGCTCATCCCATGCCAGCCGAGTGGTGCAGTTCCCACCAAGCCACTACGTGAGTGTGTCCTCCTTTGCTCCCTGCATAAATCCTGCATGAACATCTTTGCCTTCATGTTCAGGCTTCCTTATAAAAATAGGCAAAGGAGGTGCAAGTGGGCTCATAGGTGTACAGAATACGTGCAAGTGCTCTATCTGGACTGGGCTGGAGAAGACCCTTTGTTACTGCAGGCCCCAGTCTTATGAGTATCATTCATTAAAAAAATTCAGTTACGGTCTTACTCAGAGAATATGGTCTCGCAGGATTTACAGATGGTGAGGGGACGGGGTACAGGAGGGAACTGCAGAAACACAGCTCCTCCTGTCAAGGAGAGCACACTTGTGCCTCCACAGCTGCCTGTAGTACAGGTTGCTATTTTAAAATCAAGGAGCATTTCTAATGTTAGCAAGGCGCCCTTGCCTCCTATTTATCAGCTGCTGAGTGTCATCCAGCAGCAGGGGACTTGGTAGCTCCCTGCTTTAATGCTGCGCTATAACAGAAGTAGCTCAGCTACTAAGAATGCATTTGACTTCAAAGCTCTTGTGATCTATTTGCGACGTACATACATTAGATTAGAAATCCATTTGTCACTCAGAGCTAATAACGGTGCTCTCCGCATAAGGTATTATCTTTGTCAGGAGCTGCTGCTACATTATGAATATGCATGTGAAGAGGGTGAGCATGTTTTGTACAAATGTATTTACATTAGCTGGGCTCAGACAAGGACTTAATGTTCTAGATGGGAATATTCGTGATAACCTCAGAGCCTGGTGCTAGAGACGTGTTATCCATAAATAGAGGTGGAACAAGATCTTCAGCTACTTTCTTTGCCCATGCCTGATTCTGCATCAGGTCCCAAGATATTTTTTTTAAGTTAAAATAAACATTAAAGGCATAAGAAGCGTTTTGAAAGTTGGCATGTTGGTGTTTCTCTCTAATTCTGCCACAGAAAAGATGAAGACGGTATTTTTTTCAAAGCACAGCTTCTTCAGTTGGAAAGAATGGATCAAAGGAGATCAGAGATGACTGATGCCTAAAAATATCATACTTAAATCTGCTGCAAACAGAAAGGAACTGCATGTTGGTGTAAGCTGTGTTTACTCCCCATGCTAGCAGCAGCCACAGCTGGACTGGCAAAGAATAGTTCAGGGAAATCTCCCCTGAGGCTCTTGCCTCTGCAGTTTTAATGGGCTATTCTGGCACACTTTATTGAGTCTCTAGTAAATAATTTTTAATTGGTCTTATGCAGGCTTAAGCCAGCTACCCTCAGCACTGTAACTATTTTTTTCCTCCAATCAATTGTCCATAAAGTTGGAAGCCAATTTTTATCTTCTTAACACACTCACCTAGAGTTAATGGGGAAGGATGTAGAGGAAATTAAAAGCCCAGACAAGAAAATGACATTTTGATAGCCAAACATGAGCCTTTTTCTATTTTTGAAAATTCACTCTTGGTTGAGAGGGAAGTGAATAGTCTAAACTGAAATGTGAGATGCCTCCCTACCCACCTCATTGGCTGTTATATCTACACAGCTTATCAATCAGTATGATCCACAGAGCATATGTTCAGGCTCTACTAATGCCTTCTGCAAAAAAATGCAGAAATACATGCCGTACCCAGTAAATAAATACGTGCTCTCCTCATCCCTGCACATTAAAGCTCCCCATCCCTGGCTACAGGAAGCTCCTCTCCCTGCTGGTTCTCCAACGCACCCAGCCATGTGCTAGCTTCAGCCCTGAGAAGAAATGCCTATAAACTCCTGTAAATGCAGCACACTGCCCAGTAACCATTTGGTTCATTTCAGCCTGAGACCTGGAATGGTAAAAAGCCCAAATCTTCATAATTGTACTTCTGACACATAGGTGAAACATAAATTTATATCCAGTAGTAGCTGTCTTGCTAAAACAGTTGAGCATCTATGCTGCGGCAACCAAATCGTCCGCAACTTGCAGCAATCAGTATTTCCTTTGGCTGTGATACCTGTCTAACAAAAATGTTTTGTTTTTAAAACCTTGAGCCTCAAAGGCCAAAATTCACGCAGAGAATTTCACGAACCGCAAAGCTTCAGGGGCTGCTTTCCAAAGACAACAGCTTTATCGGGGGCAAGCTCAGTTCATTCTCTCAGAGCCGTCAACAGCCCCTTCAGCTCTGGAAGACCTCGTAGCACAAGGAGCTGCAATCTGAAGTGCAAAGGGAAGCACGATGGGTATCCTCCAGGGGTTGCTAAACCTCACAGTAACATTTTACAGTCTGACCTTTGTGAAGTATCTGTAACTATCAAGAATAAGCCAGAAGCAAACGACCCATGAAGTTTAAAAATCTCTCACAAAAGCTTTTCCCTGACTTTAAGGCCAAGGAAAACAAATAGCATGCAAGGAAGAAGCAAATGGAGACCAAAAAAAAAAAAAAAAAAAAAAAAGACCTCCTAATTAGAGCAAAACTCAGTAAGCTGTAGGCTTGTTTTACAACGAAAATGCTACCACATTTTTGCAATGCTGACCTTAATTTTTGCCTTGAGGATTAATACAATGCACAACAGTGCCTGCAGTCAATGTTTCCTGAGGAACTGCCTGAGAGCACGGTAAGTGTGGAAGATATTGTTTTTTGGGGTCAGGTTGGAGTTTTCTCACAGAGATTCTGACTTATTTTCTTCAACTTTCCTTAACTATCAGCTGCATAGCTCCCCAAGTTCATCTCAGCACCCTGCCTTTGTGTCTCCCAAATGCCCTACAAACATTCATTAAGTCTCACAGCTCCCTACCAGGACAGGAGCAATGTTGCTCCCTTACAGTCACGAAACTGAAGCTGGAGGTAGACAACTGCGCAGCGCTGCAGAAAACAGAGGTAGAACTCAGAGCAGGAGTCCTTTCTCTTCAGATCTGGTTGCTGTGCATGCCAGTAGCTACTTTAGATACACCTGAGCTAGGTTTAACTAAGTATATGATATATTATTTTAATATATTATTATGTGAATGACATAATTTTCCTGTGGGTTTGCATAATACAGCAGAATAAGGAGGTGATAGTCTTTTCCTCCACCTCTGACATGCCATCTCAATATTAATATTTATAATAATACAAATAATATAACATATGTTAATTATATAAACAGTATATTAATTTTTGTATGAATGCAATATAATATTAATATTTGTGAACAGAAGCCCACAGAACTCACACCACCATATGCCTGTCTCCTTCTGAGAACCCATTCATTCAGCAAGATGTGACCATGGGCAAAATCTGACACTTCATTCAAGTACCTGAGGTGCCCATATGAGTTGTTATATTGGAATTTCACCTTGTTCCCTGCAGTCCTGTTGTGCTCAGATTCTCAGAGCTGTCCCAAAGCCCTACTCTCTTGCTCTGGGCTATGCTCCTGCAGATCATAAAAAGAGCTTTCTTGCCAAGCGTCGCTCAGCATGGCTCTGAGGTATCTTGAGCATGAAAGGTGCTATTTACAACTATTTTAATAGCAGTGCATCAGGGAAGAGTGGTGAACACAGCTTCATGTAAAAGGTACTCCAAAGTTCACGAACCTCAAGCACGTTCAGTTGCAGCCCTTGCAGCAAAGCATCTGTGTGAGCGGGCATGTGGGTTTTCCCTTACAGAGCTGGGAGCTGAAACATGCTGCATCTTCCAGTGGTTAAGGTGAACTGCCTAAAGGACAGGCATATGCAGAGCAAATCACATCTGATGCAGTGCCAGCAAAGTAGGAGAAATCACAGCCATAGGGCAAGGAAAACAGACGAATGCTAGGAACATGCACAGTTGGGAAGACAGGGCTCATTCAGGGAGGTGGCCACGGAGGTGGGTGCATGAGGCTGCACCATACCACATTTAGAGCAATAACTACGCAGACGAGCTGGATCTTGGGACAGCGGCAAGTGTCTGGATTCCCTGGGCAAAACATCACCCGCTGGTAGCCGGAGTGTGCGGCTCTCCAAGCGGACAGGTTATGCTGTTGTCCCAATAAGTGAGAGGTGATGAAACTGGGGATGAGACCCTAGATCCTCAGACCACTAGGGAACAGCCTCACTTGGGGATCCCTGAAGAGCTGCCCAAGGACCTGTCTGTGGTGACAGAAAAATAAGCTTTGGTGCAAGAAAAGAACAAGCTCAAATCCTAAGAAAACATTACAAAAGCAGTTGAATAGACTTGAAATTGTTCCTGGAGCTTGCTTTTTTTCAGTTATGAAATTCTATTTGAAGGGAAGGTCAGAGACTTTTTTTCCTCTCCAGTTTCTATTATGTGTTATTCATATTTTCATGGGATAGTTTCTATGAGAAATGCACACCTTCCAGCAACTAATAGAAAACTCAGATAATGAAGACTGCAGCTCCTGATAAAAAAGTTCCAAGAATAAATTAGCTCTAAGTACTAGTATTCTTTGCTTTTAAATTCATGTTTATATGAATGTAAAAAAGCAAGCTGGTTTGAAAAATCATAGATCCACTACAAATTATATGCCATAAAACACTGCATCTTGAAGGTGAAAGCTGGATCATTTTTAAAGTAAGATAAGGGAGCCACATGTCTTTGTTTTACCTGCCCAGACATGTTTTTGTAATAGAATAGCCTGCCGTAATGACATTTCATTTTTCAGCTGTCCATTTGTCACAGTGGGCTTTCTTCCTGGTGTAGCAGCACAGAAAAGACCAGCAGCAGCAGGCTTTAGTCTCTGTTCTTTGCTCCTGTCTGTACTCTTAGATTCTCGTGCTTCCTAGTATTACATGAATCCCCACAAAAATGATTTTCTCCTTTCAGGTTCTGCAGGTCATGTCTCCCAGTGCATAATTGCTTTCTGTGACTGACAAGTGCTCTCGTGTCTTTAGGACCAGATACAAAAAAGGGCCCAAAGGCCAGGCACAGCCCATGCACACTGTCCCACACGACCTCTTCCTTGGGGTCCCTCAGATGTGGGCAGGAGCAAACTGAAGTGCTCAGGCCACTCACCTCTACCACTAGCTCCCTGAGGTCTCAGAGTCCCATGTCTGTCACGTCATGGGAAACACATCAGTTCAGTGACCAAAATGCCACCACTCCATTGTGTCATTGCACTCAGTCAAGGATGACCTTCCAGGCGGACAATGACAGGTAGGCTGGAAGGGGCACTTCTCCGACCTCTCTGCAAGTGCCTGTGGCCAAACCTTAGGCCACGAGAACTTGCTAAGCTATGCTGGGCTCCCTGATTCAAAAACAGGACATGGCAATTAGTCTGCACTGCTGCTGTTAACGTAAGAGAAGGCAAGGAAGGTAAATCTTTTTACTATGAATTTTTGTGAGCACATCAGAGAATGTCTTCAGCATCCCATTTGTACTGTGTGGCATGTCCTCTCCACTAGATCTTTCTGCATTGCTTGCATTTATGCACACATATAGATAAAAGACACCTTAGTCATTGAAAAGGTCTCTTACCAGAACAAAAATCTAAGGTTCAGGGCTCCTTAGGCATATTCTGAATTGCTTCTGTGGCTTTCTAGAAAAAGGAACTGGAATGTTTTATTTGCTTTCTCTCATCTTACCATACTTCCATGAGAAAGCGAGTCCATAAGTTATGTTCATCAAACATGGCCTCTGCAGTCTCTGGACAGCTTTGCCAAAGAATAAGGTCAGAGCAGCAGAGCTACGCATAGCAGAGACATCTGCGTCCGTTGTAGGCCCCTACAATAATCCTCTTTTTGGGAAAATGTATGCGCATTCGCCTTTTCTTTTACTGACTGGAAGAGCTGGAGCAAGTGCAGTGCTATCTACTGGCTTTGCAGGCGGAGTGAGGATGGACTAATATTGAACTTGAGGAAATAGTTTGGAATTTTCAGATGAAAATATGGGATTCAGGAGCCCAGATCCTTCTCACATCCAGTGGCATTTCACTGCCTTAGATCCCTCTGAAAATCCTAACCTTAATACTCAATGTTTCACAGAGCCCAAGCAGTCCCCACATTTTCTCTAAGTAATGATGCCACTTTCCCGCTTTTGTTACATTTTTTTCTGTGTTAAACATTTTAACATTCTTCTAGGATCAAGCAAAAGTCTGACTTCTGTTTCAGATCTTCTGCTAGAGTTCATTCTGTGGTTCGCTGTCATTCCTTGCTAATCTGAAAGATTCAAACTGATTAATTCAGGCTTCTGGTTACGAGTGGGTTGCCTTATGAGAGTGCTGGGATTCAGCACTGGGCATTAGTTTCCGCTGTGCAGGGAGCCTCAGCTGGCAGATAGCGCATAGCTGCAGGCTGAAGAGGTAGTACAAGCAGAAGCAAAATACTGTAACTATCTGGCACTATAAAGCCAAATTCAGATAGTGTGTCATACCTCTGATGTACAGAGATGAAAAAACTGAGATGTGAAGAACTTGAATATTTCATCACAGACTTTGCTCCATTTTGTTCCTCATTTATATTAGTAAGTGACATACGCTTTAAGGCTGCAAAAAAGTAGTATTTCTTGGTTGTCTTCTTGTCAACGCTCAGGGTGCCACAGAGCACCTTCTGCCACCACCTAGATCCATGAAGCAATGGATAAGTACCCCCTACATGGGTCTCCACAGTGAATGACTGCAGCCACAAAGCTACTCAGCATGCGTCTGGCCACTTGTAAATATATAATCCTGGGATTCAAAGTCAGGCTCTTCTATAAGCTCAAAGGACTGCAGCCTACACGCTGGACAAGTATCTTCATGTGCTGAATCAGTAGATGCTTTTTTCAGAGGCATCTGAATACTTCACCCAGTACAGGACAGGGGAGCACAACGAGAGCATGTTTGTTTGGCATACGGTCTGCATGGTCACTGAGACACAACGAGGGAAGTCATCGTTCACCTGACATTGCATTTGCGTGGGAGGGAGGTGGGTTTGAAAGGCTAAGAAGGATCAGAAAGGAAAGAGTAGTAAAATCAGAGTTAAACATGGCAACTAGGAAAGCAGCTGCTTTAAAGAAGAATTTCCTTCTCTCACAGGAGGAGGCTGGGAAAGAAAAGCCAAGCTAATAACAAGGGGGGGGGGAAATAACAACAGAATACAATAAAAGATTCTGCCATAAAAACCACAATCTCTCATTTGATATCAATGACTGAAGTAGTAGTTCTACAGTGCATTCATTCACTCCATCTTTCTAAATGATACTGGGACTCCAGGGGGAAAGGTACTCCGTCCCTACGCAGAGTTTTCCAGACTGCTCTTGTATGAACTCAGCTTCTGCCGGGTTACACAGGGTAACTTCCAGCACTTGGCCGAACGCTTTACCAACACAAACTCAAACATCTTTCTGGTGAGGACATAAAATATCAAAAACCCCTTTCTACAACAGAAGACCTTGGAGGACTACTCAGTTCACTGGGGAGTACCATTTAGAAGTTAATGTCAGCCAATTATTCATGGCGATTTTTAGTGCCTCACTGAAATATCTCTGTGGAGTTTTCAAGGTTCCCGAGCTCCCCCCCACCGCAGGACCATGCCAAGAACAGACACAGGTTCATACTTAAAACTAATACCGACCTGCTTCGAGTAGGGCATTGGATTAGATGATTTCCAGAGTTCCTTCCAACCTCAACCATTCTGTGAAAATCAATCTGCTCCTCAGTGAAATCTAAGACTGGGATTTTTGAAGGGAAATGAGTTAGACTGCCAAATCCCAATGAATTTAGAAGGCATTTTGGTACCTAAATCCCATATACTCTTTAAAAATTCCCTGGCCATTTCTTAAAAGTCAAGGCCATTCCTTCTTTGTGGTTTATCCAAAACAGTCACAAAATTGCTCAAGCGAACAGTTAGAAAACTCTGCTGCTCAGTGAACAGGAACCAGCTTGAATGTTCTTACCAGTCTTTTTTAGTGCTATAAATGCATTGCTAATTGCAAAAGTGATACAACTAAAAGTGCTAATGGGGGAGTATTCTGGCTGCAAAATATCACCGTGTTTGATGAAATCATCTGCAGTAGCAAATACCTCAATTAATTTTTATAACATCTGTTTACAGTGAAGTAGAAGACGACTGAAGCCTTGTAACAGTGGTCTTAAACAACTGGAAAACAAAGGACTGCTACTCCCCACCCAGAGGCAGCTCTTTTGGGGCTGCCTGCTGCAAGTAACCTGTTAACCACACCAGTGGGCTCCCAGGAGGAGCATGAGCAAGGACAGGAGTCACTGTCTTTACTCATAAACGAAGTCAGCTTCACGTCTTAGGCTTAGCTGTCACTCCTGAAGGTTCAACACAAGGGAAGCCAAAACTCATGCTGCACTGCTAAGGTGCTGTAAGACTGAGCAGCTAAAGAGCTTAACAAGATGATCTCCCCTTGCACTGGAAACAACATTGCTCAGGCATTTGCTACTGTTTAAGGTGAGTAATGTGGCTCTTTAAAAAAATCCATATAGAGCTGGGATCAGCTTGTGTGTTACATGAACCCCAAATCAGAGCACAGAGAGACTACTGGATTGCACCTGCTGGGGATTTGTTTAATCTGGACTGTATAATGCAAACAGCCACTGACACAACATGCAGAAAGATTCAATACCTCAATACAAGGTCAACGATTTTTTCCCTTTTCTGAAACCACATTATTCTTCCAAATAGTCTGCAGAAAGACTCCTGCAGATCTCAGTCAGCCTTGGACATCCCATTCACCTCCTGGCTGACAGGAGATGTCTGGCCTGGGTGTTGCTCAACAAGGACCCCATTACTGGCAAGACAAATGCAGCTATGAGCATTGAATTGGAAGAGCAGAGCCACATGGTGCACTAGAGAAGATCTAAAGGTGAAAAGAAATGCTTTCCCTTTACTCATTTTGCCTCAGGAGGGTATGGTGCCCTAGCAAGTCACTTACTGCAGACCACAGCGTGCTCAGACGGTGCTCAGGCAGGGCTACAGTGCCAAATAGTCTGGGAACCAGCAAAGGCAATGACTATTTTTAAAGCAATTTTTAATTATATCATATATATTTTTGAGTCTTCGTTTTACCCTGGGAAGGTATTTTATAAACCGCAATTTCTTCCCACTGCCACATTTTGCACTTAACAGTCACTGAGGAAAAATTACCCACAGTAACACAGCTCACATAGTATACGTTTTGGGCATGTGCTGCACTGGAGAACATTTCATGATGTTCCCATGAAGGTTTCCCGGCCGGTACGTGAGTCATTTTTGGGTGGTTTTTAGTTTTAAAGTAGCATGGCTCAATATTCATGTAATAGTTACTATCTCCTGTGACTAATCATTGCCTGACTGAAACGTGCGCAGCAGTTGTTCCTGTGAGCTAAGAAATAGGTATTGATATTTAAATTTACTCAGAAGCCAACTGTTCCTGACACCGCCAGACTCAAGGAAGCGTTCAAGTGTAGAACTGACTAAAAATATGAGAAATTTGATTGAAGCTGGTGACATTAACACAGATGTCTATACATTTGTAGTAACAATAATTAGACATCAGTATTGTTACAGAATAATATCCTGAGTTACTGTGGGAGGAAATACTCTGCCCACTGAAGGACACAGATAATAATGTTTAAGTAATCTATCAATGACAACACTGTTAACTAATCTTAAGTAAGGTACCAGTGAAGTATTTAGCCACACTTTTTTTAAAGAATATGAGCATTTCCCCTGAAGGGGTAAAAGCAAAATATCCTGGTTGCAGGATAAAAGTATCATCCAGGAATCAGAAAACACAGCTATTTCTGTACTGTGTCCAAATGCTCTGTATGTTCTCTAGCAGGTCATTTAATCTCTGTGTTTCCATTTCCATGCATAAAATATAGATAACAATCTTGTATTTAAAACTCTTTTTTGTTATTTGTAGACTCTTTGATGTAAGGACTATCTCAAACTATATGATTTGTTTAGTACAGTAAGTCTGTGAGTTCATAATAATATAGGTGAGTTCTGGTGCACAATGGGCATCTTCAATGCCTACTAACTTCGAAACGTGTAAAACCACCAGCTCTTTGAAGGACACACTCAGAATCTGGCTGAGCTGGAGCCTTCTGTCACATGAAAGTGTTTCTGCAGCTCTCACCCCATTAAGAAAAAGCTGCATGATTACAAAGTCCAAAAAGGTAAAAAATTGTGCACAGCTGAATAGAGACCTAAAACGTCTGCAAGAAACCATCTGATATTAATTGTGCAAATGATTGGCACAGTGTATTTCTCATCAGAAGTCTTCCTGTTCTGTGTGATAGACTGTAAGCCCAGAAAGTTAGTTTTAAGAGCTTGCAGAAATATTCTATAAACATACAAGTAAATTTACATTCATTATGACTTTGACCCTAACATCAGTGTGTTTTTAAGAACACTGCACAAAAGTTTCTAGAGTGAGCTACTGATTTCCATAATCCTAAATCAGTTCTTTCACTGGGCTTTTCAAGAGTGAAAATTGCCCATACTGGTTAAAGACAACTGCACCCTCAGAAGTACTGTCAGTGGAAATGCCACAAACTGATAGATTAACCTGTCTGAGAATAATAAGAATTGACATAAATCTTTCTTCAGCCTGTTACTTAGCCTGATCCCAAGCTTTCCTGGTGTTCCAAGATGCTCATTTAACTTCTTTTTCCTGTTTGCTCCCTGTTCCAGGAGGGCTGCGCTGAGCAGCCGGGGACCAGGGCCAAACCTCCCCCAGGTTCACAGATGCTCTGAACTGCTATTTTGTTTGGCTAGGACGGGGTTTGGGGGCCAGAAGCAGATGTTCTAAATTACTGCGAGAGCCTGATCTTGAGGGATTTCCAGGAGGTCTGGAAGCAGAAAGCAATGAAAATCTAGCGAGAATTCCTGCCTTCATTAGATTTTCAACCTAATGCTTGAAAAGCAAATGAGGTAAAATTATTTAGAAAAAAAAATTAAAGATAATATGCATGACACTTTCTCTCCCTTCCTCAAATGAGTCCTGCAGCTTTCCTCATTTCAAAACTGTGTTCATTTTCTTTTCTCACAGAGACACCTTCTGTCCTGGTTCTCCTGAGTCCTTTCCATAGATCAAGCCTGAGTCCACCACCCCCTCCTCTTTCTTTACCCCTTTTAATCAGGTTAAAATTCCTTTTCCGTTTGGCACAGATCATTTCAAACAGTTCTCCCTCACTTCTTCCTATTGCTGCTCTCTGGTTATTCTAAAGAATCAGTCAAAACTCAAATTTTTTGCTATGGTTTTAACTATTCTGTTTTTCCCATTTTTATGTATTATTTCACTCAGTAAAGTGCTTTGAAGTGCTGTTTGTCTGACAGACATTAGAGACATGGTTGAATTGTGTTGTGCCATGCAATGTCCAGGCCACAGACACCCACATCTTCAGAACAATCAGGAATAGGTTAATTCACAGGTGGATGCAGGGGGATCCACCTCCACCATTTGCATGTGTGCACCGAGAAGATTCCCTGATGTACTGGCCATTTTCTGTATTCCTGTTTTTTTTCCCCATTAGCTGATGTCAATACTGAGTCTAGGGACTGGCTCAGCTTAATCCACAGTCATTTCCATCCATTTGAATTGGACATGTAAACATTTGGATTTTTCCATAAAGGTTGTCTTCCTTCTTTTGAAGACAGCCACCTTTGAGAACAACTGAGATCGTTAATCATATGTTACTGAGTTATTTTATATCTTGTCAATCAGGACTTCATTTACTCAAAAATGGAAAACAAATACCACAAAGCTACAAATAGAAGATGGGAGAAATGCACCCAAAAGGAGCACAGCTCATGAAAATATAATTTCAGGAAGGACAAACCAATAAACACTGCAAAAAGAAAAGACCATGGGACTACGGAGAAGAAAAGGAATCATAGACCTCATTTTCTGATATTATGAGGTTATGAGTGAATTAAATTGGCACAGCTCTCTGGAATGAATGATGGAGCAGGCTGAAAAGACTTTCCTGGAGTCTCACTGGCATAAATGCTAAAATCTCAGCATATGAACAAAAAATATAAAAAGAGACAGAAGGTGGCGGGTGGTGTGTCATAGAACATGAAGAAAAATATCTGACCACTTCCTTATTTTTGTTCAACATCATGTAGACAAGATATATCATACAGACATCCCTTGGGACATCAGTACACCCTGCTGAACTTGCTGGTGTAACACCACGAGCTGGCTCAGCCTCCTTTTCGCCCTGTGGAAAGACGAGGCTGACCACAGCTCCCCAACCCAGCTGTCTCCCCACCAGTAAGTGCAGACAGGCAGCGTGAGTCATTTATGAGGATGATGTAATATTCTGGAAAGAATCCTGTGCCTTTTCTGAGTGAGACCTAAGAATATCTGAGGTAGTGAAAATTTCCATGGGATCTTTCTTGAGTTGTTCTTGGAAGGAAAAAAAAAAGGTACAAGCTAGACAGAAGAGTCTGTGAGGGCTGAAACTAGCTGTGCATGAGAAACCTTCAGGGGCTTCTGGGCTTTGCATGGCCACAACATCAGATTGAGAGGTGACAGGCACAGGAGCAGGGCCTGCAGTGTTTGGTGGTCGTTGGACGGGTCATCTTTAGCATCATGCTCTGCACAGATGAACCTCAACGGGGCTCTTTGGAGAGACAGCAGTGGGTTCTGGCTAGGCTTATGGGGTAGCCAGGCAGCTAATGTCTCTCTCCGTGCGTCTTCTGTTGGGTAACTGTTAGATTTGCTGGTTGGGGGAACTGAGACAAGAAGGTGCTCTGCACAGTGGCAAAGGCAATGAGGAGGATGTAGGGCAGCTTGCTATGCTATTCAATATTTGTACTACCTCAATACCTACTGAAAACTGCTGGAGAGACCACACTGGGCTGGATGTGGTTTGGGTGCTCTTACATTTTTACAAGTTTTGTTTCTATACAAGCTCCCCGTTGTGACTGGTGCTACACAGATGCAGAACCAGGGTGGCAGTGTGTCCAGAAGGGCTATCACCCAAAGAGAGAGGGCAAACATGAGACAGGTAAAGGCAGCGCAATGGAAGACTACAAAGAGCAGGCAAGACAGCAGGTGTTCTCACCACAGAAGCAGCCTAAGCATCACCAAAATTTTTGTAGAGAACAAGTCAAAGAGAGTTTAAAGAGGGTTTAGAGAACTATTGCTTGCATCATGCACATCATTTTTGGAGAGACACATAGCATTTGTCCCTGGAGGACCAGGCAGCCGCCATTTGTTACTATGCAATTTAAAATTTTGTGCTAAAATATGAAAGAGTTCAGCCCTAAGGAAAAAGTTGCAACCGTCTACCTTAGCTCTTACATTAAAATCCCTTGATGAAGTGGGGGGAAAAGTTGTATAATATATGTGACTGAGCCGAGAGAAACCAATCTTTCCCCCTCCTCTCCTTCTCCAGCACACACACACCCTCTCCAGCATGCTCCATGCAAGGTGTCCGGCTGTCCATCTTCTTGGTGATAGATACTAGACAACAAATGCTATCGGGAGAGGTGGTTTACAACAAACCTTACAAAGCCTATGAACTGCTGCAGTCACTGGACAGGCAGATGTGAGTGTGACTGTGTAGTTAAGGCTCAAAGTTATCCTTAGCCAGTGAATTCAACAGTATTCTTAAAAAAGAAAAAAAAAAGTCAAACCTCAGCCAAAATAAAAACTTGCAAATGAAAACTATCAGACCTTCAAGACAAATTCAAGCATGTAACGAGGATATAGCTTGAGGTCTAGGTGCTGCACGAAGCCAAGTAAATCTACGATTCTTATAGAACTGTGAGATGTTTCACCAGGGGCGTTTCATTGGAGCTGCTGCCTCCGCACAGGCGCATGGCCCCCTCGCCGCCCAGCCAGCACCGTGTCAGCTGGCAGCCGCTGCACAGCAGCTGGCGCGCACCCCGCACCGCTGCCACTCCTCCCGCAACCCTGGCGGCTGCCAAGCAGATGAGATCGGCCTCGCTCCCTCGGCCAAAAGCTAGAGGCAGCGAGGCAGAGCCTCGCCAGGGTTTCTGCAGCCGGGGAGCAGGGAGGGGAAGTGCCGATGTGGCAGGCTACGTCTCCCTTGGCTGCAGCCGGGGCCGCTGGCTGGCTGCTGCTGCTGCTGCTGGCAGGTGTAGCCTGGAGGTGACGGGTCCTTAACTGCTCGCAGCAGTGTGTTAGCATTTCTCATAATATGCTCAGCAGCAGAGAGGGAAAGGGAGGGGGGAAATGGTGTGTGGATTTGAGGAACAGCAGAACTGGGGAGAGCAGCAGGACACCCCGGCAAAGACACTTTACCTGGGGACAGTGAGGACCCCACAGAAACATGTCAGAAAAGCCACGGAGAAAGCTCAGGGGAGCAGTGCCTCTACCCAGGAGGAATCAAGAGTTACTGGGGGACTCAGTAAATCATGGCTTTTTTACTTCAAGAGTTTGCAAGTTGGGAGTCTCCATGTGAAACTGCTGGGAAGGAGTTTGCCACTTAGGAAGGTGGGCAACGTGAAGGCAGCATAAGAGCAGAGAGACAGCAAACAAACATGAGACATGAACATGTATTAGAGGCAGAAGCCACGCTGCCAAACCCTTGTCTCCCTGGGGTAATGCCCCACAGGACCCTGCTCCATCATTTGCTTCCTTCTCAGTGCCTTTTGCTACATTCAAAACAAGAAGTAAAAGAAACAGATGACCTGCCCATCTGCATATCATGCCACATCCTGCTGCCTTCACAGAAACATAGGAGTTACTTGTGCTTTGAAACGTCCACAAAGGGCCACCAACTTCTGAGGCTACCAAACGGTTCAGACCTGTCTCCTATCAATCTTCACCGAGCTAAAGCCAAGCAGAGCCCTTGGCTGCTCATTTCCCAATACTGAGACCAATATTTTGTGATTGCTTCCAAGAAGCCATCAAGAACTTCAAAATCTGCCACTTTTCTTGAGGAAATTTCAAGGAATCCCTGAAAGTTTATAAGTTGAGGCTTTATCAAAAAGCAGCAATTGCCTGAAAGAATCACTGCGGAAGCGCCTCCAAGACTAGAGAAAGGGAGCTCATGACTAGGCAGAGCTGAAGCTTCAAGTGCTATAAAATGTCCTTTGGGTAGTTTTCCCGCAGGTAAATAGACTTGAGGCTGAGAACTGCTGTGAAATGATAAGTAGCTCCTGCCTAGTAAATCTGAATGAGCAGGCGGTACGCTGACAGGAGAGTGTCAAGGTTGTTTGATGTGTCTCCTAGTTTGGCAGGTTTCCAGTTCCGAAATTCAGAACTCTGGAATTCCTTCCCTCTGTATTTTAGTTTGCATGGTAATTTTATGACATCTCAGACGTTTGTCTGTGTTCAGTACTGCCAGTCTGCTGTCAAAGAAAGACTCCTTCTATGTGTCTTCAGAGCCTAAGAAATAGTTAATAATCTGTAAGAGTGGAACCCTGTAGACAAGGGGCTGACGCTTGTCCTTCAATATGCATGCCTTGCTCCTGTTGTCAAGGTAGATCAATGTTTAATGCAACAGCCCTGACAGAGCACCGTTAATAAAGATGCAGAGAGCAAACAACAAAAACATCTGAAATGGCAAGGCCACATCACATAGCTTGTTCTTCAGGGATCTGAGATATTTTGCAGGGAATTTATGGCAAGCATTTAAAAAAATGTATAAATAAGGCTCCCATCTGGATATCTATCTCTGGTAACTTTATTCTTTGATTTCAGGGTCAGTTTTGCCTGAGGAGGATTAGGGCATCAGATTCTTGACCTAAGCCTCAGTATGTATACATGGGCCCCTGCCAAGAGTTAGCACACAACATTGTTTTGTGGCCTAAACCACATTTCTCTTAAGGATTGGATCCTGCTGTCATCAGCATCAGGTCTCATTAGCAAAGAAAGATTCCTGTTCCTCAAAAGGCTGTTAACGGATCAGGCCCTTACCATATCCTTTGAGCACTCAAGAAACTTAGCATTCCTCTTCCTTTCTCCACCACAGACCATATCCGCAGGATAGCAGGGAGAGCAAGTGACAGGCAGCCACCAATTCTCTCTGACCACTGGTGCATGAAGGAAAGGGAAGAAGCAGTGTGGGACCCTGGTGTCTGTGCATTCCCCTTTTGGCATTAGCAACATTTAGCTGGCCCGTGAAGGACATTATCCGGCCAGCATCAGTCTAGTAGGAGTTACCTCACTTACTTTACACCTTGCTGTATTTTGCACAGTTTACCTTCCAGATTAAGTTGCTTTTCACAGTTTGTATTTGTCATATACAGACTCAAAAATTATAAGGCAAAACACCGAATGGCAGTTTATGGAAAATGTTACTACCTGAAAAAAGTTGTTCTTTTTTTTTTTTTTTTTGGGGGGGGGGGGTGTTTATAAAGGAAAAAGATGATTTCACTGAAAGACCTTGTTTCTATCCAAAAGCTGCTTTGAAAGACTGCGTTTTGAGCAGCACACATCTCTAGGTCTCCTGAATCTCTCTCTTCCTATTTGCCTCTTCTTCCTGCCTCAACCCCTCTCAAGTTATGCAGCTCTGAAAGCCATACATACCTCCACCAAACACACCCCTGCCTCAGCTTCACATTTCTACTTAAAAATCACCTCTTCCATGAATACTCTTTGTTAATCTTTCCAACAATGAGTTTTGCACTAAATCCATGAATTGAGTTACCCAGCTGTTGTCCGGGACAGACAAGCCTACAAGCCTATCAAGGCAAGCAACATGTCTAATTCTTTGCCTTGTAAACATCATGAGCTTTAGGGAGTTCACTAATATCAATAAAAACTAAAGTTTTATTCTCTGTATTAAGGATAAACAAACCACCAAAGATTTTTAGTTCAGGGACTTATCCAGACATCTGGATGCTTATTTGCATCTTCTCCAGATTTTCTTGGCCTGTACATTCTGCTGGAAATCATGAGATTTCCAATGGATTTTTGGTTCTGATCCAATGGTAAATACTGCAAAATGAGTTTTTCCTCCCAGTCTTCCAGCATTTCTAGCTCTTTTTCAGGCAGGAATCAGCATATAAAGAGGGGCATGAAAAGAAAGTTTTGATTAAGGAAAGCTGAGCAAATATTTGTACTTCAAAGGTATTTTTTCAGCTAGGGTTGATGGTTCTAATTAGTTTCTAATGCAATTGAGCTGGTGAAACCCTGCTTTGTGTGACTGTGAATGACTGTTCATAGTTTAAGAGACTAGGACACCAAGAAGGAAAGATCTGGGTCTGTGCCAAGCTCATGTTTATAATCTGTTATTGTGGGTGATGGGCATTTGAGTTACTCAGTTTTGACTAAGAGATGAACTACTATTTCAGTTTCTGAGCCTATTTACCAGCTTCTGGGCCTCTCCAAAGGGCACATTCTGTGACTGTTTGTGTCACCTACCTTGCAACATAAATAGAAAGTAAGGAGGAGAAGATAACTCCTGAGTTCAATGGTATTTTCCTATGCCATTCTCCAGTAGACGACACAGGGAAGTGGGTCAGCTAGCTAGGTCAATAGAAAGGGAGGAAACTGGTGCTGATGAGAGGGCAAGGTAGAGACCAGAAACTTGTGTGTAACAAAGGAATAGGAAAAAGAAAAGAGGAACAGGTTGAGGAGGTGTGGTTTGAGATGAGGAAAAATAACCCAAGCATATGCCCTCTCTCCTCCTCTCTCCACAATCAACCTAAATCTGGAAAGATACAGCAAAAGATAAAGGACCAAACAGGGAGACAGAAGAAAAACACCAGGGAGAAACTGTAGGATGAGGGGAAACATCATGCCAAAGCGGAAAAAAAACCTGGGCCACTTTATGGAAAGAAGACACATCTCCTCACCAATACAGGAGACACAATCTGTGCTACTTATTCACACTTTGTTGGCTTGGTAGCACCACAAAGTACCTGGTTGCCACAGTGAGCAGGCCACCTTCAGCACAGCCACAGCAATTAAATAAAAGAACTCAGCTGGAAGCTGTTCCTTAGTACAGCAAAAGCTGACTTCCAGGAAATCTGTTTCTAGTGAGCTTATTAAAAACAGGATTCTAGGAAAACAGATTTCATGCATTTGGAAGAATTTTGCTTTATATTTAGTTTAGTGAGCACATGATGGACCAACAGTGGTTTTCAGCAGATGTAGCTTCAAAAGCTGTCAACACACTTATCAGCAAATTGCAGAACACAAAGCATGTAGCACACATTCAAGGCCACTGACAGGTGACACTGCAAACAAAGGCAGATTAGATACCCTGCTATTGTCTGACACCTTCCAACTGATGTTCACCAGTGGCAGGTTATGGAGCATTGCTTTGTTGACTGAAGTAACTGAATGTAGTGTAATTTCTTTGAAAGTAATGCCTGTCAAATTTATGTAGGCAAAATAGGGGCATTTATCTATGAAGGGATGAATTTTTCTCCTGGAGCATAGGGAGCTGAAGGCTGGCACAACTTTTGTTGCTGATTCTGACTGTTGCGAAGTGTACTGTGACTTCTATATACCAAAAGGGAAGCACTGGTGTTAAATGCTACTTAGTATAAAACTTAAAATGTCTCTGAAACTTCAGCTGATTCATTTCTAAAGAAATAGTCACAACGTATTTTAAGACTTCCAGAGCCATCAGAGCAAGCTAGAATTCATTAAGATGGAAAAACAGATTGTGATTGATGAACTTATTCAAATTATGGATCAAGGACTATACACAAAAGGCTATGCTTCACTTTGCAAGATATTCAGTTAACCAAATAACTGGGCAGCAATATTTGCATTAATAATTGCACCAGAAAGTGCTGCTCATTGTGTTTGATAAATCCAGACTGTTAGTTCTAGAAACCCTATTTCAAGTCTGAGATACGTGTAAAAAATCCTCTGGTACAAAGGGAGATTTGGGGCTGTGTCCTTAGCAATTAGAAACAAAAGCTTGCTAAAGCATTCTGACACCCCATCAGAGTGCCAGCTGCTAATTCACCTGTGTCAGCTTTTTTTTAAGTGACAGCTACTCAGGAAAGCCGATTCTGAAATTCCCCAGAGGGAAAGTCTTGCAACACGAGAAATGGAGTAAACTCCATCCCTTGCCATATCCTTGGGAGCTTTCACAAAGGGCAAAGGAGCACAGACATTCATGCTTTATGGTGGGTTTCTCGAGGGGCAGCATGTTTAACACCCCTGACCTCTGACTAGCAGAGAAGGCGGCATCTGAGTCAGGAACAGCAAAGCAGCGACCTGCACTCGCGGTAGCCGAGGGAGCAATGCTCTCTCTCCTTGTCCTCCTCCAGTGGCCCCGAGCACAGAGAACAGACAATGAGGATCTATAAACCAGCAAGGTGACATTGGCACTGCAGCACCCAGAGGCCTTAGCTTGGTGAAGAAAAGCCTGATGTCCTCTGCAGTGTGACCTGTCTGGCTGGGTGCAGAGTCAGGGCTCAGTGCTAACGCCACTCGTTAGCTGAACTCATTTCCTCCAGGCTGCCGAACGGTGAAACAGCAGATCTGGCACAAGCCCAACGTGCTGGAGACTCTAACCGCAAGCGTGCAGAGGCAGTTTGTGCCATCAGGGCCAATACCCCCCTTCAAAGGAGAGACCGTACCCTGCCCTGCGTCGGCATCAACAGGGCGCTCCTGGGGTGGCAGATCTCAGAGGCCGTTTTCCTTGTTCTGTATTGATTTGAGAGAACAAATGGATATACGCAGTAGGGAAGAGTAATGAAGTTGTCTTTTACTATCAAGTTTTAAAAAGAACCAGAAAGTTGGATCTGAGATAGCCCAGTCTGGGTTTAGAAGTGAAAGAGCGACTCCCCCGCTCCCAAAGCAGCAGCTGGCAGCAAGACCTTGCCGCCAAGGAGCCATCCGAGTCCCGGCAGCAGGATCTGAGAGCAGCCCAAGCCGAGCTGCCACCAGCTTCACATGTCCGAGATACGGTCCGCCTTGCTGGCGCCTACCGACGGAGACACAGGCCCCCCACGACCCCGGGCAGGGAGCAGCAAACACCACAGAAAGCCCTTGGCAAGGAGGAGGCCACGTGCCCAGGGGGCTCCCCAGCACCGAGGGAATGAGGCCATCAGCACCCTCAGGTGCCTTCTCCAGCTGAACCCCTCTCCACCAGGCATCTCAGCTGGCTCCTTTTCAGAAGCCTCATCCCAACCCTAGGGCAACCCCAGGCTGCGTTATAGCGGTCACCCTCACTTCTCTTTGGAGAAGTGAAGTGTCTCATTCCAGACGTACAGAAACATGATCCAAACTCATTCTCACATTCAGGCCAAGTGAAATTCCCTCTATTTTGCTTAAAATACCTCAGTTTTATTTTCGCTGTACTATTCATCTAGTCTTGTTTCTCCACGTCTTCTGCTTTTCACTGAGTTTGGACGTTTTGGCTTTGCAGATAAAAGCAGCAGAATGGCAGTCACACTGGGTCATCAGGTCTATCAAACTGCTTCACATCGGAATCATTTAATTCATTCATTTCATACAAATGCAAGGTTATTAATATGCCAAGTACACTGGTTCATTGCATCAACTTTTTCCTGAGCTGCAGACATACTTTACAAGCAATAGACCTGTAAGGTTTTGTTTGGTTACACCAATATGTAATTTTTGCCCTTTTGTCTTTCTCGTTTCTCTTTCCCCATAGATCTATTTGCTAAAATAAATTGAAATTCGGTAAAAGAATATAAGGCACAATTTATACTAGATATATCTGCAATTACTAACTCTGAATTAAACATATCCCTTCATGAATAATGAAACAGAAATAGGCCAGAGGAAAAATGAGATAAGATCTTCAATCCATGTATTTTTAATTGCTTCATTATCTAAAATTTGGTATGAATAGCAGTGGATACAGTTTGCTGTTAATGCAAAAAAAGAAATGAGAATTTTCAACCAAATCACAAAAGGCTATCAAAAATTAATTTTGTGTGCTGTGATCATTGAAAATGTAAGTGATTTTGTGGCAGAGTGACATAAAAAAAATACCATTTATATGCTAATAATGAACAAGTCATATTTTTTCATTTTGATGCAAAATAAATTTTATTTTCATTTTAATGAACTGTAATGAATTATAAGCTGTTTCTTTTTATCTTTAGGTAAAAGCTGAGCGAAAGATAATGGAAGGTTGGCAGAAAGACTGTCCCTGAACAGAAATAGGATGGAGCAGAGTGTGACCCTCATTTCAACCTGCTGAACTTTGCTGCTAACTCCACAGTTCGCAGCAGCAGYGTGTCCCTTGAATCTCCTGGGGGCTCACGAGCCTGGCAAGCGGAGGAGCAGGCTGCAGCGCGGCGTGCTGCAAAGCACAAGACAAAGAAAATCGCCCATGCTAGGTGAAGGAGCTCCACATTTATTTCATACAGGAACAACCAGCTTCTGAATGGAGGTTGCCAGCACGGGTCCATGTATAAGGCAATGCTATGCTCAGGGATGACTTCCGAAACTGCAGATAGAAATGGAGTGAGTCACAAAGTGTACCAGATATATTTGTAGTCCCTAACTCTGAATTAAACATGTTCTTGCATGAATAATGGAACAGAAAAAGGCCAGAGGTACTAAGGAAACCAATCCAAGGCCTATTAAAGCCAATGAAATGTCTCACATTGATGCATACCATATTAATAAATAATTATGTTTTGTGCGTGTGTGTGTGTGGTAACTCCGAGATACCCCAGGCACAGTCCAGATCCTATCACTTCAGCTGCCGTAGACAATGAAAGACACAGTCCCTGTCCTAAAGGCATCGCAATGGGAGGATAAAGCAAGAGATAGGGAGCTGGATAAAGCAGAGCAGGGAGCCCATACGAGTCATGAGATAACTGTGCTCAGCAATTTGGTGCAGTGGTCGCAGATTACCAGCTGCTCAGACATTTCCAAAACAGTCAAGTGTGCACCAACACCAGCTGAAATCAATCGATACTGCAAACATTAAGCAATCCAGGAAAACAGTGCTCATCTTTTTCGTATGAGCCAACAATAACGAAAGGCTACTTTTGAAACTGCTTGTCTCATATTTAGTGCTCCTTGTTCACACCGAGGGATTCCCTTGGGGTACCTGTGCCTGCCTTCATCTGAACGGGGCTCCTTTCATACCTCTCGTGCATGGGATTCCCCACGCATAAGCAAATTGCACAGTTAGCCAAGGCCCTTCATCAGCCTTCTTCTAGGGGTCTTAATGAGTTTGACAAACAAGTAGAAATTTGAATGTCTCAATTACCTGAGCACCTATTAAGAGAGCCCATGAGCCTGTTCTAATCTTCAAAAAGGGAGTGTTTGTATCAAATAGAAAAGAAGTGAATCATCCTCATTTTGTGGTTACAAAACAGAAAGTAATGATTTGCAGCCAGTGAAAAAGACAACAGTGTCATGCCCAGCGGAGGACAGTCCTTGAGCTATAGCAGTAGTGTGGGCCTGTCCTTTTGTTTCCAGGGCTGAAGGTCTGTTATTTCTCTGGCTACAGTACCTTCTGGTTTGCACCCTCTCCTACTGTGTTCTTTGATTAATGAAAAATCCAGCCTGAGTGTTGAACAGCTTCTAGAAAAATGAGCAGAGGCCCTTAGGAGCAGCCACCTTCAGCTCTGGTATTTGAAATCAGGGAATGAAAATTTTAGGCAGCTTCAAAGCTGTGAATTTTTTTCCTTCCTTCCCCCCCCACCGCCCAAGTTTCACTAATAACCTACATGGAGGTAGTGGCAACAATGAGAATAAAACAGACCGTAGTGCACTTACTGACATGTTTTCCTCTCGTTTGGTTTTAATTCTTTAAAACAATCTGTTGCAAGCAGCACAGCAGTGATGGCTGGGTCACTGCGGGAACCACTGCCTCACTGACAAAGTGCTGATGCCCTGGACTGCGCTCCCACATCCTCAGAGGACACAGATGTCCAGTGGGATTTTCAAAATACCTGCTTTAGATACTGAGGTGCTTCTAGATTCCAGTTTGCATTTTTAGGCACCTAAATAACTTTAATAAGCTAATTCTAAATAACATGGTGTAGAGGAAAGACTGAGGGAACTGGGCTTGTTCGGCTTCATGAAAAGAAGGATAAGGTGGGAGATTGTATTGCTATCTACAACTGCCTAATGCAGAGAATACAGAGCCAGACTCTTCCCAGAGCAATAGGACAAGAAGCAATGGACATGAATTACAATACAAGAAATTCTGATTAGATATTAGGAAAAAAATTTTTACCATGAAAGTAATAGTCATTGAAACAGGTACCCAGAGAGGGTGAGGGACCTCCATCCTCGGACATATGCAAAACTGGACTGGCCGAGGCCCTGAGCACCCCACTCCAGCTGGACCTGCTATGAGACGGGATGGACTAGAAACCTCTAGAGGTCCTTTCCAACCTGAGTTATTCTAACATCGCATGTCTTAGAAGTGTGCAGCCATTGTAACATCACACAAATGAGGGATGGGCCTTACAGGTTAGAATTCATTTCTCAGACTTTTCTGGGCATCCCATGCAAATGACAGACCAGAGAATACAGCCCTGAGACCGTGTCTCAAGGGAAAAATCCTTTCACAGCACCGCGGTTTGCATTTACTGCAATTTTCAACAGAAACAGAGGTATGATCTCACAGGGAGCCCAGTGCAGGCATCTACGTTCAGGGGACACTAGCAGAGCTAGGCAAGATGACAGATACCACAGCAAGGAAGAGTCACTGCCAACAGCCTGAGCGCAGTTTTCTATGGAGCTCACCCTCACGTGGTCCTTGGGATTATGGCCCTCCTGAATGCATCACGTGCATCTACCCTGTTTTTATTTGTGCAAATACTTACTTGCATATTCTGTTTTTTGCAGCAGTTCTACATTTGGTATTCCTCTATGAAAAATGCACTTAAGGCGGGGGAAAAGAAAAAAAGACATGACACTGTCAGATATAATGCAGTAACTACAACTTTACCTGTGGGTTCTGCATACCACCCTTGGCCAACTGCCAAGGAGGGTAGGCGCATGATAAATAACACTGCAACTCTCATTTGTGTCTCACTAGGATACTTAAAAAATAACCTGGGTAAATTATGAAACAAATGAAGGAATACTGAAGAAATGTATTAATGAAACCACTATGTCCACTCAAAAAAATAAAACATACCAGAGCTACTTGGCAGCCCAAGACACAGTTTCTGGGTAGATGATTCTGTAGGCTGCTTTTGGCCTTAAATTCTACACAGGATTTCACTTGAAAGGGGAATTTTGGATTCAGCTGGAAAAAGGCCTCACAGCATCTTTTTCAAGCACTACCACTCATGCAGCTGCATCTCATTTTATCCTGCCAATTGAATTGATCTCAAAATTAGAAACCCATTTGATAGTAAATATTTTCCTCATTCTTGACTGAAATTTTGATATTTCAGATCTCCCACAGAGCTGTCTGAAAAAATGGGAAGGAGGATGGCAAAAAATGGGAAAAAATATTAAAGCTTTGTCCAGAATTTCAAATGTCACAATGTTTCCAGTCAGCTTGAGCCATCTTTCCCTTAAAGATCTAGCCAGTGACTTTAAGGATGAAAGAGAAATGTGTGGACTGAAGCTAAAAACTTCTGATATTAAAATTATATTCATTAAAATTAGCATAAACACCTTTAAAGGCATACAATAGAAAAACATGAAAGTTAAGATGACAAAACTAAACTTCTACAAGAAACAAGAGAGAAGAAATACTTGTAAAAAAGAAAGAAGCCCCGATAACAAGGCACAACACTATCAGATGAAAGCATGAAGCAGAAGATGATAAAATAAAGGAAAAAGTCTATGTAATATTTAAGGGCAAGGGCAATTTTGTTCAAAAAGAAACTTTTAATCGCAGGATTTGAGAGGAATTTGTTACTGGTTGTAATCAGTGATGAACCTGTACATCAAAAATACAGAAATAACGCAGTAGCAGTCATGTCCTGAAGAAAGGGAACACTCAGGCACATGAGCCGTGCTGGGAGAAACTCTGTCTGATGGATGTAACCTCTTTTTGTGATAAAAGAAACGCGTGTGAGGGAGCTGATTTTGTTAGCTTATTGATTGCAAATGAAATCGACCCAAAAGGCTTTTACGAAAGCAGATGTTAGCCGACACTCGTCCGGTGCTAACCGCAAACAAATCCAAAGCAAGACCTCTCCCTTCGTGAATGGCATGTGCATTTCTTTAGGATTTAGGGAATATTCCCATCCTTTTCTCCTGGCAGTTTGATCCTTAGATTGGGAGCCCCATGGAAAGATATGGTGGAGTTCAACTGCAAAGAATTAAGCTTGAAGGAAGGAAAGAAGGAAGAGGAACCCTTGGGCAGGCAGCATGAAATCACCCAGAACAAAGGAAAGAACCGTCCTCAAAGAGACTGGAGGAGGAGCATGGAAACCAGGCTGATGCCCGTTCAAGCACAGCACAAATCAGAAAGCCATGAAGAAGTGAACTGGATTAAGACTTCATAAAGAATGAGACAACTCAATAGCTTGAGGCTTTCATAGCTTGCCCTGTGGATAACAATCCCAAACCAGAAAAAAAAGATGAAGAAAGTGCCCAAGTCGTTCATTTAGCTAGTTGCAAAATAACAAGTTTGCATTTCCTATTCCCTAGCACAGTTTATGCCTTCAGATGTTATTATCAAACTTACAAATTATTTATGTTTTGCTTTGTTTTACTGTCTGCTTTGATTTTTCCTTGGGCTACATGCTAAGATTTCCAGTTGCTGCAAAAAGGAATAGTTTAAGATCTCATTTGCAAACAATGTTTTGCTTTTTTCCTTCTCATCTCTGGGATGTGTACAATACTTGTATCATGTCTGACAAGATCTTTAACACAAAACTTTATTGTACATCCTATTGGTTTATCCTAATTATGTCAATTGTTATCAAGACTTTATTTGAAAATTAATAAAAAAGAAAATGACAAGAAAAAACGAGTTGGACAAAAGGACTAACTAAATGAAGCCTGAAGAGGAATGAAGTATGTTTTCACTCTGAAAATGTGCATAAAAAGGCTATGTAAGCAATAACAGAAATAACAGATGTCTACAAGAAAAAAAGAAAAACTGAAGACAACAAAGGGATATGAATAAACACAGTACAACTGAACCAATTAGAAACATTTGTTTGGTCCAACAATGAAGCTTTGACAAGTCTTAAAATTTCTGTTTTAGTTACTGTCTTAACATAGTTACTGAAAATTGCGCAGATTTTTAAGGATTTGTCCTAATCACATAAAATCGCACCATCATTTTCTTTGGTTGTTACCATGCTCAATAGCAAATCTAGCCAACAAGAGACATGCAAGTCTTAATCGCACTTGAACAAGGAAGAGTTACAATTCACTTCTCAATGAGACATAATGAGTCAGATAGAAGGTGACTTGCTTCTTCTCAATGTTTGGGGAAATTAAAGTATAGATTTTCTACCAGCTCTATATGTACTTTTCATCTTTGTCAAAATAATTCTGTTACAGTATTTTTTCTTTAAACTTTTACTCTTTACTATCAACGTATTAAGGTCTGGATACTTTGAAAAACAGAAATGGGGAAGAGAGGTGAATATCTGCCCACTGGACATAGTTCTGTCCACTGGCTCTTTCAAGAACTAACTATGGCCAAACCTTCTGGGCTACATGGGGCTCCATTCCAGGACTGACCCTAGTGGCACCAACAGAAGAATGAAAGAAAACTTTCCTGAATAAAACCTGCTCTTAGACTAATGAGAGGCTGCTTGGATCTCAGCTTTCTGCAGATCAGAGAGGTAGGAGCCTCAGGAGCAAGCAGAGATTCCAGGATCAGACAGGAGCTCCTCATCACCCTTCACCACCCATCCTACCTGGGTATCAGCTGACTTTCAGGGTCGCTTAACACAGCATTTCACTGTCCACATCCAAGCTAGTTTATATGACAGACTTAGAGGATAGGAGGCTCTTAGTGTATACAGGCTTGGAGGTGCAGGCTAACCTGGTGACAATCAGAGTGAGGCTGGCCACCTTGCACACGTCAGTTGGTCGGATAGCTCTTTTGCTCCATTCTGACACCCCTGAGAAGGCAGCATACATTCTGCACCTCTTGAGAGTTCAGCTACGGCTGAACGAATTCAGCCAGGCTACAACTGCTATTATACTCATGGAACCACCACACAGCTTGAAGCAGGGATTGAAATGTTCCAGATATCTTGGAATCTATGATCCATACGAAAGAGGAGGTCAGTGGTGTCCATCTAGGACATGGAAGTGAAGAATAGCTTGCATAAAGCCTGATCCTCTCCTTATCAGAATTTCTTATAACCACAAAGAACCACCTGCCTGTCTGTCAAAGGCTTGCAAAGGTCATTTATCACATCCTATGCATTGGTGGACTGAAGCCCAGAAACAGATTAGAAACAAGAATGGCAGGAGGGGAGAACACCCCTCCCAACCCAATGCTCGTTTATGTAGAACACACCAAGCTTAACCAACATTACTCCAGACAACTCTGAATAGTCTCCAGTTTAGTCTAATGATGTGCAGCTGGTAAGTTGCTTTGGCCACTTTTGAGGTTCTTCACAAATTGCTGGGGGAAAAAAATTGATGTCTCTCTCACATGAAGAATCATTGAATGGGAAAGATGAGGGGCAGGTCATTTAGCTAGCAGTAAAACTTTTTTTAACTCTGCATATGGACAAAGCAACTCACTAATGTGGTTACATCTCTCCCATACTGATCTAATGATCACCCAGGCTCCATGAGTGTGGATCTAAAAGTATTTGGAAAAAAAGTAATTCTGTACATCTTCTGCAAAGTAGAGACCTATGGGTTTTGTCCTGTGTACTTTTATGAGAAATGTTCTCCTTTTGTCCAGCACAAAAAGAATTTAAAGGGATATTTTAAGGAACATAAAAAAAAAAAAAATCTGCTAGACAAATCTCTCTCTGTGGTAGCATGCTTTGCCAACATATCTCAGGATCAGATGGCCTCCAAGTATAGATCTGTTCTTACAGTCATTCAGTCAACAAGGCCTTGGATGATGCAGCCATGTTAATTCACCAGCATCTAGGCTGAGATCTCAACTTGCTCTATCTGTTTTTAACACACAACAAATAACATATAACAGATTTGAATCTGTATCCACAAGCAGGACTTACAATTCTCCCTCCCTACTCCTACTCCTCCAGATATACAAATGCTTTGCTGTGTATTACCCTAATGGTTTTCATTAAGTATTAGCTACAGGAGTTGCACCATCTACATTGTTGCAGAAGTTTATTTTTCTCTTACCTGAAAAATTCAGCACATATGGAGCAATACAAAGGCCTAACAACAAAAATTCCCAAACAATAACCCCTCCCCCAACTCTATGAAATCAGTTAAGAAAGAACATAAAAGTAGAGAGATGATGGTGCAAAAGGCCAGAATTCATTTTACATCGTTTGAGTCTGCTCACTTTTGGAGAGCACTGTCTGCAGATTTATGATTCACCAGGTATCACTAAGAATGTCTAAGCAGTTTGGCAACAGCCTCTTAGATTGTTATAAAAGAGAATGGAAATTGAAGCTGAAGAGGATGCAGTAAAGTAATTGGATTATTAACTGCTTCCATTCTGAATGACATGTAGGTGCATCCAGAAAATGTTCTTTTCTATTATGTTTTGGACACTCTGTACCAGATATTTCTAACACATTTCACAGAATGCCCTGCTTGAAAGAGAGATGCTTTATTCCCTGCATTAAAGAGAGGGTAGGAGCTATCTGCCAAACCAAGGTCCTTTTCAACCACTTCCTAAAGACTCTATGACTCATTTAGCAAAGCAGCAATATGACGTCTTTGACAAATACCAAGCTAGGTAACAGGTTTTTGTCTCCCTAAATTCCCTGTTTTCTTTCAGATTTTGTAATATGCTTCATTGTGGCATGTGGTCACAAGGAGACCCCTACTGGGTATGATCCCTAAAAGAAGCTGCTGCTCTCCTTGCAACTGCTGTCGGGTAACAACAATATTATGTGTACTTCAGGGCTGGTATGTTCCTGTGTATTGGTGGAGTTAGTTTTCAGTGGTACATCTTTGAAGGAGGCAGACTCTTCAGGGTGAAGAAAGTCATATATAAAAATCAAATCAAACCACTGTCAAGGATCTCTGCTGTTTCACTTCCCCCTTTTTTATTTTTTTTATTTAAGAGATGGCAATGACTTAGGGAGTATAAATACAGCAAGTCAGTAGACAACTGTGGAAACTAAGCTGGAGTATAGTGCATAGTTGTTCAAGTTCTGTTCTGCACTATGAATAAATTTTGCTTCAATCTCAAAAAGGTACCCAATACGTGGTATCTCTAACTTTCCTCATTTCTTACTGTTCTCCTCATCTCCCAGGGAAAAGCTGCAATGTGCCACACAGTTACTATTAGCTACTAATAGCTCAGGCTTTTATTGATGCCATAGAATTGGAGCTTGCACACTGCTTCCTGCTAGGTGGCCCTCGGAGATTAATCGAGTAGCCCTGGTGTTTCTTGCTCCAATGCAGACATACAATAGAAAAATAGGGAACAGAAGAGGCATAAAACTCCTTGGGTCATGCACAAATGCTTTCAGTATGACGGTGCAGGTGCAACCCTTTTCCGTCCCTGCAATAAATCCCTCCTATTTTTCTTCTCCTTTGCACTGCCCTGTAGAGCCGTACAGCAATAGGAGAGGACGCAGCACCCTCACAGATAGCCTGGAGCTCTCTGGGATCGTACCTCAGATTCACTGCTGGTCTCACCCTTCAATTCCCTGGACTTTGCCTGAGGCTCTGCAAGTCCGATAGCATTATCCAGACCGCATTAGGTATCTGTATAGATCTGGGAAGGCAACACAACAGAGACACACATCTTCCTTGGGGTTGTCTTATTCCTACAAAAAGTCCTGTAAGTCTCCTATGTAACAGTGCAGTGTTCACTCTGACAGGCCATGCAATGTAGCATATGAAAGAAGATGGGAAAGAGGAAAGGAAAGAGGGGGAGCTAGAAGAGGACACATTGTTTTGGTAAGACTGGAGTGATGCAGCTGCTTTATGCAACTGCTTGCTCCATCCTATTGCTTCTTCATCCAACATGATCTCATTCAGTGAAAGCAGTGACAGAAGTGGGAAGAGATGGCTAGAAAATGGATTTTTTCCCTCCGTGAAAAATCATGACTTGGAGGGGAAAGAGAGCAATACAGTGTGAATTAGGCAAAAACTTTCCATTTTGTCACAGGTACTCAAACTATGTAGAGTAGCAGCACATAAAACCACACTAATCCCAGCCATGGAAAGGTTCATTAATAAGAGTCTGGGTAGAGTTAGAGATGACAACAAGCTAATGGAATTACTTGCCAAACATGAGTGGTCATGGACAACTTGTTGTTTAAAAGGGATGAAGATAAATTAGGATGATCTTGCTGACTCCTTAGTAAAAAGTAAAGCTACAGAAAAATATAGCTGTGTCTTGGTGAAAAGGGAAAAAAATCTGTTGAAAGCAGATGAACTGAAATGTGTGTGAGAGAATAATGTGAAATAGACTCATATCTCCATATTCCCCGTTAGGTCTGTCTCAAGAACAGGGGTGTTGCAGGGAACAGAAAACGCGCAAATGCCGAGGTGCCACATGATGGATATTACATTCATGGAATGTCTCCACAAGCAAGTTCCGAAAGCAAAATTGATGACAACTGTTTATAAAAAAAATGGATGCTATCCTGAAAGAAATAAAATATCAGGGGAAGTGAAACATGCCATTTGTTTTAGATGCATCATTTTACACATAGCACAGATCAAACTTTTTTTTGTTATTTTTTAGGGGAAATAAGCCTTAGGGACCCTCATAACCTCCTGAAATAGTGTCAAAAAATGTGAATGTTTCAGACAGTCAGATCTCCGTGAAGCCTGTTCAGAGGATACTATAATGTATGCCATTTGGCAAAGAGATTTTCAAAGTGTTGCCAAGCCCCAGTCAGTTTATGGATTTAAGACCCCGGTTGTTTAAGACACTGTTTACAAAGCAATGCATCATGTCACAGTACGGCAGTGAAGTTGTAAATGGCTCCCAAATTTTGAAAAAACTCTATGCTGCAGTGGAATGCAGATTACTCTGGGACACAACTATAGGCTTCAGGAGAAAATGACAGCATTTTTCTACAAAAGCAGCATGACAAATCACAAGTGGGTATAAATCAAAGTGACCCTTGTTCAGATAAACAGAACAATGCTGATTTACACTTGCTGAATCACACTGAATATCTCTCGAGTAGCACTGGCCTAAGTGTCTCAGGATCGGATCCTCAAACAGAATTAGATGCCTAACTCCTGCTGGCTGCATGGAATTAGGTATCCAAATACCCTTATGGATCTGAGCCTAAGTGAAGTAGCAACTTATAGGCATATTTACAGCACATGATAAATACAGTGTAGTTCATGCATAGCCAGATTAGTTTCAGACTTGGCACCAGAAGAGCAGTAACAAGATATGCACTGGCTAATTAGCCTTGCTCAAAGGGCTGGACTGAACTAACACAGCCATACCATTCCTAGGAGCTGAGCCAGTGTCTCTGCTGAGCTATGTCATATAGACATGCTCACTTGCACAGCACTGTTTCAGGCTTTGCTAACACCAGGCTAAACTACACTAGTTACACATCACTTTTTCATAAGCAACAGAAGTCCATCCATTCAATAAAATGGTGCAGCAATTCCAAAGGCTGTGAGGAACTTAGCTGGCAAAGCCCAAGGGGAACCAGCTGGAAAAGAGGAGCAGAGCTCATGGCATCACAGCTCAGGTATACTGCAATCACATGCCACCATGCTGCTAACAGAGCCAAAGCAGAGAGCCTATCCCCAGAGTCACCACTCTCTCAAAGCCACGTGCATACTCACACAGGGATGCATTCTTCACCTAGTGCAGCTCAAAGGAGCTGCATTAAAAAACTTACAATTAAAACCATTTCCATTTACCTATATCCATTTGACAGAATAGAGTAACAAAAAGTTTTACCAGAAAAATGCATTTCATTTTGCAAATGCAATCATTTTCACTGAAGAAAATGACCTGGGCCTCCTGGCAGACACCAAGCTGAACATGAACCAGCCATATACCCTTGCAGCAAAGAAGGCCATCAGCATCTTGGCTTGGCTTAGGAAGACCTAGGTCATCCTAGTGATACTGTTGCCAGCAGGTTGAGGGAAGCGATCCTTCCCCTCTACTCAGCACTGGTGGGGCCACATCTGGAGCACTGTGTCCAGCACTGAACTCCCCAGTTCAAGACATAAGCATACTGGAGCAAGCCCAGCAAAGGGCCACAAAGATGACTAAGGGGCTGGAGCATCTGACATACAAAGAGAGGCTGAGAGAGCTGGGATTGTTTAGCCTGGAGAAAAGAAGGCTCGGGGGGATCTTATCAATGCTTATAAATACCTGATGGGGGCAGTAAAGCAGACATAGACAGACTCTTCTTAGTGGTACCCAGTGATAGAACAAGAGCACAAACTGAAATACAGGAAATTCTGATTAAACATAAGAAGAAAAATTTTCACTGTGAGGATAATCAAACACTGCAACAGGCTGCCCAGAGAGGTTGTGGAGTCTCCATCCGTGGAGATATTCAAAATCGAACATGGCCATGAGCAATCTGTTCCAGTTGACCATGCTTTGAGCAGGAGGTTAGACTAGGCAGTCTCTAAGAGCTGCCTTCCAACCACAACTTTTCTGTGATTCTGTGACTATTCCATCTGCATGTGCAAAATATAATGGCAGAGCTGTAGAGGACAGCAAACTTTAGTGGGGAGGGAAAGAACAAGCAGCTGGCAGTGGTAATCTTTGATCCCAACACAGCTGTGGCCAGGATGGCAGGTCCAAACGTAGCTCCATGCTCCAGTATGCAGCCTAAGCCATGCACAGTACCATGAGACCAGCCAAGATAAACCTCAAAGGCATCAAAGCGATTGCTGGAATAATAGATGAAAATACAGAATAAGGTAGGATTTAACTGGCACCTGATGGGGTAAGCAAATTGGGACATAATTGGAGGACAGAAGTCCTAATGAGTTATTCAGCTTCTAAGTTACTTGTTGCAGAGCTTCATTACATTTTTCATACAAACTGAGCATGAAAGTTCCTGCTCTGATGATAGAAAGAACAGATAAAACTCAGAACTCTACACAGCTTGCTGCCTTCTTCCTCTGTTGGAAAATGATAATTATCTCAGGCCTGCCTAATACTGTAGGATTTATCCCAAAGGGTTTTAGTACTTTCATTGTTCTATACAGCTCTGGTTTTTGTTTCATCCACAGATCTCAAAGTGCTTTACTGTGGGGAAGGCAAGCAGATCTCTTTAAAAGACATAAAACTCTCTTCAAGCCATACACATTTTATGATGCATTCATCTCTCTTTATATGCAGTTGCCAGAACTGGGACAAGTGCTTGGTAAGTCCTATAAAACAGGGGGAAAATCTTAGCAAGATTAAAAAAAAAAAAAAAAAAAAAAAAAAAAAGCCCCCTGCTTCCCTGCTCCCCCCCCCCAAAAAAAAAAAACACAAAGTAACACAAAACTTAGCGTCCATGCAGAGAGTACGGATGGTGCAGTAGTTTTCAACCTCTTTGTCCTGCATGAGCTTGGAGTGGCTTCAGGGCTCAGTCCTAAGCAGCTCGAGAACAGGTCCGAGTTATGGCAACCTCCCTGTCTGCAGATGGAGCAACCTAAGGTCTGCAGCACCACATGCTAGGGCCTAATCCCCCCATCCCAAACCTATCCCAGATGGCTACATTGAAGCTTGCATGAATGTCTGAACACTCAGGTCCTACCCAAGAGCAGATTTTTCCCTTGCATGGGACACCTACATCTTTTAAATTCTCTTCATAGTGCTCAAATGGTGCAGGGCTGAAGCTCTCACTGTTGGTATTTTTGCTTAGAAGAGGCACATGGATGTTGAGTGACAAAAAACACTGAGAAGCTGACGAGTCAAAGTGAGAGGAAAATGTCTAGAAGAGTAGCTTAGTTAACTGTAGCCTATTTCTGTTTTTGCTGAGCTGCAGGAACAAAAGGAGGCACTTAGCAAGGGGAGAGGTGACGGGGTGCTGAGGGAAGGCAGCCTTTCACAGCCAGGATGGCTACAGCCTGAGTGGAATAAAATTGCAAGCGCCTTCAGCAGTTTTGCAAGTCAAGGGGCAACTGCTTTATGGTGATACTAACACTTAACTAGGTCCAAACTGGTTTGACTTTTTTAACCCTGACAGATTTTGAAACACATGGTCTGAACAGGTGAACTTGGGATAAACAATATTTTTCTTACAAGACACTGGGGACTCCTTTCCAAGACTTCAGATATTGTGAGTATCTCACTGCGACTATTGGGTCAAACATGTCACATGTTTATTGCCCTTCAGCACAGTGATCATCCACACACAAACAGCAGGCAAGATTTTTGGTTTGCGTAAAGCAATCAAACTCGATCACTATCCAAAAATGTTGTTTTTACTGCTCAGCTAATTCATTAGAACAGAAGAACATCCATACTCATCACCTCAATATCCTGTCTCTGACAGTGATAATTTACATATTTGGAAAATGAAGATGAGAACTAAGACAGCCATAGAGCGATCAATCCCTCTTCTAAGATTCCCTCCTGCCTTTTGACAGTCACCAGTTTGGGGAGCTCATAGGACGGAGGTTGCATGTGCACCCTCATGCTGATTAGCCACAGACAGATTAACCCTTCAAAAACCTGCCTAATTTCTTCCTGAACCTGCTTATAGCTTTGAACTTCATGTCTTTTGTGGATGACTTCTATATTGCACATATATGTGGCACAAGTAATTTTCTTTCTGGTATTTTAAATTTACTGCCTTTCTTTCACTGTTTTTCATTTGCTAATGATCAACAAATAATCAATCCTTGTTCATCTTCTCCACTTCACTGATGATTTTACAGAGCTCTATTTTGCCTTCTCAGTGATCTCTTTTCCAAGCTAAAGAATCATAGTTTCCCCACACGAAGCTATACAAGTATATTCATGGCTGATGTCCATACTAGTCCTGCTTATATCCTTTCTGAGATGACGACTCTAACTGCATGCTGAATTAGAAAGATGAGCACAGCTTTATACAGTAGCATAATGTTTTCTGGTTTGTTCTCAGTTTCTTTACTAATAATTCTTATGAGTCAATCTGCTTTTTTAACTGCTGCTGATGCTTTCAGAGAATTACTTACAATGACTTCCAGAGCACCTTCCTCAGTGGAAATAGCTAATTTAGGGCCCATCCCTGTGGATACACTAAATGTTATTTTTTCCCACATGTATTACTTTGCATTTATCAGCACTGAACTTCTGGTTCCATGCCACCACCCAGTCGCTTTTAATCATGTTTCTTTTACAGTCAATGCTAACATTTTTACTACTTTGAAACTTATTGTTTCCATAAATTTCATCATCTCACTATCAATCCTGTTTTCCAGACCATTTCTGAACATGTTGAATGGCACAGGTTCTACCTAAAAGCCACAGGAAACTCATGGGCAGCACCTTTTCACTGTAAAAATGGTAATCCTTTTCATTTTTTTCCTGTCCTTTAACCAGAGAACTTTCCCTTTTATTTTGTGAGTGCTTAGTTTTAGTGTCAGACTTTGTTGAAAGCCTGAAAAAAAAGAATGCAACATCAACTGGATCACCCTAATATGCATGCTTTTAGATTTCCTCAGAGAATTCCCTTTTCTGAGGCATAACTTTCCTTTGTAAAAAGTCTACTTTGACTCTTTCTCACTGTACCATATATATCCATGTATCTTCTAATTTTATTTTTATTTTAACTTCTGTCCATTTGCTTATTAGAATACTATTTACTGTTTTACTTTTCCAACAACCCCTTCTGAGCCTTTTTTAACAACTGACCTAATATTCATCACTTACACATTTTAGTGGTCACAGCATAATCAAATCTCTTTTTCCTGTCCTTTCTTTGCTATCTTCTTCCAGACACCTAATGTCTTCCATCCTTTTTTTTTTTTTTCTTTTTCTAACGGGTACAGAATTTGTATGATTTTTCACTCCTAGGCTCCATATTCTTCCACACCTCTCTTCTTTCTATGGACTTTGCTTTAAAAAACTCTTCATTTTTTAAAAACATTAAGTGCACACAAGCAGCTGCCATGTTTTATCCATTCTTTCTGTATAACCTCCTTATAGTCTAGGACACTCTCCAGTTTCTAACAAATTTTAGAAATCCACCCTATGCCATTTACAGAGAATTCAAGTACATATTAACACACTGATCATTCATCTAGCCTCGGATGTGGCACCAAAAGCATTTCTGAACATGTTACCATGAAGGTCCTGGTCTTTAGCTTCCTGCTTAATAGACTCTCACCTATGAGACTAATGGTTCACACTAATCTTAATTTCTAGTAATCAAATCTTCCCAGCACTACAGCTCATCTGCCTGGTTTTGGGGGGGACATTCCTCCTGGTGAGAAGGACCACCAACTGGTGGATGGTTCCTCCCTGACAACTGGTTTACCTCTCCCCTGGAAGAGGCTCCCCTCCTGTCTAGCAGTGCTGGATTAGACGTAGGACTGTTCCACAGTGTCTCTGTGTCTGGGTATATCTTCACGTCCCTATGTTCAGCTCTCTGGGACAGTTTGCTGGGGCAGTTCCCCTCAGGGGACAGTTTGCTGAGGGTCAGGAGTCTGCATCAGGAGTTTCTACAGCTGTGTAGTGCAGAGATGAAGAAAACATTGTCAATCAAACAGGTGATTGTACTCGTATCACAGCAGGCAAACAACAGTCCTCTGACCTACACCTACCTCCAATTCGTTTTATTTCTAGAGGCTTTTGTCTACTTTCTCTTCATCTATTTATCTGTTTTTTATGAATTTTTTCCTTAAGATTTTGGGGTAGAAAACCCCAGAGCTGAACTCCCACCACAGTAACTCCTCTTTCACTCAATTCCAAGGAAATTCTGCCTCCATTATTAATGCCAGAACTTCAGGTGATCTTAAAGGTTTCTTAGACAAGGTTAGAACAGAGTTTCTTTGCCAACTAGAGATAACAAAAAGCCTCTTCGAAGTATTTTACTTTATACACTGACAGCACCTATGTCTTGCTTCAACCACCTATGATAATCTCATCCAAGACCTCAGTCAAACTGGTGTCAGTGGTGTGATGATGTGAAGTAAAGCTACCTATTTACTTAATCTTTAAATACAGAAGGTGCATAAGATAGAAAAAAGAATGACTCTTTTGTGCAACTCCAACACTTGAGAGAGGCAAAGGTGTTCTTTCAGGTGTTTCTCAACAGGAAAAACTTAAATTATTTTATTACATACCCTTGGACCCTTGCTTCCCCTTTTAGCATTTCACAGCTGAGTTTGTTGAATCTCAAGGAAAGTTCCCAGACTTCTGCCCTCTGTCCAACAGTATCAGGAAATCATTATTTCTATTCTGTGCCCTGGCTCAAACCCATACTATGCTAGGTACACAATAGTACCTTCATTTAGATGAATCTGAGGTTGGCCTTAGGTTAGCCTCTCTGTGAGCTTCCTCAGGAAGGGAGGTTTGTTACTAAGCAGTCGTTAACTAGAATAGGAATATCAAGGGTTGGATGTTCTAGTGTCAATGACACTGAAAGAGAGAAAAGAAGATCTGTCCTGCCAATTGGTTCTTTCAGTCCTGAACGGCACCAGTTGTTCATGACTGTCTTTTACAATGAGAAAAGGCAGAGCTCTTAGACTGAGCCTTCTTGGGTTCTCACTGATTCATGCTATACCACTTAGAGCTCTGAGAAAGCTACCTACTACGTTTTGTTTACTGCATTGCACTCAGAGGGTCTGATCCTTCTCTTTTGCACTGATGAGTCCAGAGTAGATTCTGGTATAAACCTGATGTAAATGCACAGAGAATCAGGTCACACATTTTCATCTTTGTCAGGCTGAGACTTTAGACTTTAGTTCCTAAGAATATGAGTACCTTAACTCTAATTTGCAAGAGAGACACATGTGAACTACATCACATTATTAACCAACATAATTACAGCACAAGATCAGGCTCTTGAGTCTGTACCTTGCACAGAGTTGATAATTACAGATTTACTGAGATACCAATAGAAGCCTGCAAGCTTTTCATTATATATCTCACAAAGAACTTTAACTCTTCACACTGCAAACCGCAGAGCTTAACCAACAACCATCCTCAACTATTTTAACAGTTCAAGCTTTAAAGCTGATATAAGTGAGGCCAATGATCAGGAGCTGAAGTGCCTCAGAGTCCCAAGAGAGCTAGTGTGTGGCTTCAATTTGGCAAGGAGATGGCACACATGAATACAGTTAAACAACATTGCTATAAAATTGCTATTGCTATAAAAAGGCACAGCAACATCTCTCTGATTCACCACAACCTCTAATGGAATCTAGAATTTGACTTCTTTGATGTTAAAAACCTACAAAAACATTTCATTTCAGTCTTCTCTCTTCAATATTGATATCTAAACTCTTTTTGAGAATCATTCATTCATCAGGGTGTATACCTTTGAGATGTAACACCTCACCTCAGAGCTAAAGGACTCCAAGCATCTTGAAAACAAAGACTATGGAGGAAGGAATACTTATGGCAGAAAAAGGGATATTACATACAAAAGGCTAAAGCCACGTTGGTATTCACATGTTGATGTGTCTAACTTCTAAGTATTCCTCAATCCTTTGGAAACCTCTCCCTAGTATAAACATTCACTCCTACTCCTGGGAAGAATGAGCAACCCCAAACTGGTGGGCACAAGAAGCACCAGACAACTGCCACAGCGAGTCAGTAAGAAAGCAGAGGTGGGAGGGAAGGTTCATTACTGCCTCTCAGAAGTAACTATGCACCTCCTTGGCAACTGTCTCCAATAGCTACTTGCTATCTTTATTTTCATTTCCCAAAGCTCCCTAACTACTAGACAAGAGGCCAGAATGACTAACGTAGTCAAAGACAAGAAATACAGATGCTGACAACAAGGACCAGACTCAGTTCTTCCTCCCTGCCGCCGCCGGCAGGGTACAGACCGGGGCTAGCTCTCCTGTAGCTCCACACAGCACCACAACTTCTGCACCGCTCCTGCACGGTAGCCCAGGCTCAGCTGATGGGGTGCCCACTGGCTGCACCTCAGGTCACAGAATTGCTTGTGGCTACGGTCTGCTCCTGGGGATGGCTGTTGTGGTGTAAACCTCTTTAAGGCAAAGGGGCCCTTGAACATAGGTATCCTATTTCCTAGGGGAGTGATGTCACTGCTGGGCTAATGCTGAGAAGGCACTGGAAACAGTCTCCTCCTACCTCAGCAGGCACCTGCCCTCTAGGACATCCCAGCACTGTGCATCCCAGAGGGCTGGAGATGACCCTCACACAGCCAGAACCAGGTAGTTCTTCGGACAACCCCCTACCCAAATTTCCTATTACTTGCCTCTTGAGGTTGCATCCTCAGCTTGCAAGATCACTGAATTGCCTTCAAAGACATCGGCTACACAGAATGCCCTGGTGCATACGCCGGGTCACGGGGTACAGCACGACAGCTTGCTCCTGGAGCACCATCAGGTAGCCCCTGGCACAGATACGATCCAAGGGACTGGAGGGGCTTCCTTGGCTAGGTGGCAACAGAGGATCTTGTTCTGATGGTAAGGACACCTGAACAATGGCATCTAATGTCTTTGGTGCATTTAAGCAAGGCTGCTACTCCTCACTTATTAGCATTTAGCTGAAACTAGAGTTTAACCATCTTTAGAATCAGCATAATTACCATATGCCAGAGATCCATTTACTAAGCTATATATCTCCACTATTTATATTTCCGGAATAAGCTGAAAATAGTATACATTTTCTCTCTGATACCCCTTTGAAAATTAGACTATTAAAAAGGATCATAGAGTGTAATATATGGTATTTACTACTTCAGGTTTATCTTGCAGTGCTGTAGTTTACAGCTAGCTACTGACTAGTAACCTAATTTTGTAGATGTGTAAAGTGTTGCAATAAAGAGATTACTATGCATTTCAAACATTAATTGCCTTCCAAGATCTAGGAATTTCTCAGAGAGCTCACCAACAAGTTTTATTGGCAGTATAAAATTTACTATGTTGACATACCCTTTAAAATGCTGAATACATCAGAGCTAGCAAAACGCTGGGGTGAGATTACAGAGAATGAGTCAAAATTTTTATATGAATTTCTTCCCACCCTATCCCCCCCATGTCTTTTACACAGCAACCCAAATTAAACCACAGGAAAAGTGACAACACTTGCAAAGAAAAGTAATCACTCTTTACCAGAAGCATTCACAGGGAATTGCTAATGAAACAGTGTATTTATGCCAGAGAAGTCTGAGATGCAGCAAATAGGCCTCATTATAAAAGGTGTTTGCTTGAAATATCTTGCCATGGCAAGCCAACGCAAGATGAGCCCTTTAAGTCTGTCAGATAAAATGAACCACTGAAAGACACTGCTGTGAAAGTTCTGATTTACATGAAATTAAATTTATTGCTATATTATTAAACTGACAATTTTTGTAAAATTTAGCCCTGAAAAAGGCATGCTGGCATCATACAATTTGACTTAACTATTAATAAGAACTTTCAGTAGACAAAAATGAAAGTAAATAAAGCATACTGCAATGAGAAGACAATTCATGAGGACAATGGATATTTGAATTAAAACCACGCAGTCGAAGACTGTCTCATAACCAAAAAAAGCATGTGAGAGAGAAACAGAAATATCTATATATTAGAAACCCACAACCTATAGTCTTTCACAAATGCACTCCCTGAAAAATGAGGATCAACAGGAAAGGTGAATGTCTTCAAGGTCAGCAATCTACAGTTTTATGTAAATTTAATCTTTTTGATCAAATCAAATTTGATCAGTTTTCATACCTCTCTTTCAAATGAGGATACACAGCATTTATTTTATTTTAGTGAAAGATACTGTCAAACTAAAAACACCTGAGCCTGATGGACTTGATTGCTTTTGATCCTTTGAGGCAGCTTCAAAACCATGTTATTTTAAACCACTCTGGCAGCATTTTCCAGGCCCCTCTGGGACACACAGGAGCACAGCTTGCAGAACAGCCGCGCAAAGGCTAGCGAAAGGTGGCCTTTTCCAGGTGAAGGGAAACCGTCACAGGAACGTACCCATAGCGGATGGCTTGACTTCTATAGTGCAGAAGACAGAATGAACGAACTTAGCTGTGAATAAACAGATACTTTTATGTGTGGGCACAAACAAAATAACAAAAGAATAGCGGTATTTTCATTTCCAAAGTGGGATTTTTAATTTGTTCAAAACAAAACAAAAAAAAGGGGGGGACAACAAACTCAAAATAACTTGATCATCTTGAAAAGAATAAGCAGTGTCCTTCCTGGAGAACGAAGCCTTTCCTCCACTCATGCCAGAATTGATCCAAAAGAGATTTGCTATTGCTGTGTTTTGTGAGAAGTTTGGCATTAAACACATGATCAGTGTTCTCGGCATGCGCGTGCCCAGCTGCTAACCAGAGCCGGTGGGTCACTGCCCCGTGGAGGCCGCCTGGCTCGAGGGGCCCTGAGCCGAAGGCAGTAAGTGAGAGGAAAACGCAACAGAACCAGGAAAGGGGAAGAACAAGTTCACTGCACATCTGAAATGAGGTGCAATGTCACAGCAAACCCACTACTTGGTCATCAGAGAGTCGCAGACTAGAATATCACACCATAAGAGGATTTCCCTTTTATATCCCTGTTATGCCATAGGAGGTTTTTTCCCTTTTATATTTATTTTCTGTGCAATTGTCACAAAAAACAAAACAGCTCTCAAACTATACGATGGGCCACAAAAGCCATCTTTACACCGAAGACCAGCTTGGCAACACAACCGAATGGTTCATGGCTGAAATCACTGCACACGTTTCTTCCAAAACCGTGAGCTCTGCGTGGGGCTGGGGGGCTGCTGCCAGGGCAGGCTCACCCTGGCCAGCTTTATTGCCGTTTCAGCCAGCCTGGGGGCAAAAAGACAGCGAGGCACTGAGGATTTGGCTAGCAACTATATATAGTATTCTCCTGCAAACTTATGGAAATCTAATCAGCACTATCCCGATTATTTTTAGTCCCTATTTGTTGATTACAAGCACGTCTCATTCCCTCTTGGCAGTTTTCCGCACTCTGGGTTTGTGTTTTTGGCTCTGGGCTGCTGTTTTCACACAAGAATGATTAAACTTTGGTCTTGCTGCTCCTGTTTTTTTTCTTTTCCTGGGAAACCTCATAACATTACCGTTGGATCCACACGTTGCTCCTGAGGCCAGCCCCATGGCACCGGAGCACACGGCCCAGCCAGCGGGTGCTCCGCAAGGAGACGGATTTGTTCAGCTTCAGTCCCAGCTTTCACAGGTCAGCTAAAGCCAACGCAGCTGTTTTTCCCAAGCACGCATCCACATCCAGAAGCTGAGATACAGCTCTCCAGAGCAGGTATGCATGATTTAATTGCCTACAATTTTTCTTTTCCTGCTGGTTTGTCTTCCCTTTTCTATTTCCCCATTTCACAGTCTGGTTCCCTATTCCCTCTGCTTAACATGAGACATACCCAGCTCTTGGTAAGTAGGAACTTTTCTCCTCCTACCTAAGCAGTCTCAGGGTTTCTGTCAAAATCCTCCTTGCAAACCAGTACCTGTCCCTTTCCTCTGCCCACCTGCTTCAGCTGCCCTTGGTGGTCAGCCCCGGGAAGCCACCTCGCCCGTCCCGCTCCCCAAGCCAGCCCATCGCAGCGGCCATCATCCGCTGTTCTGTGGCAGTCTGAAAGTCGCAGGAATTACATCAATAATTTCTGTGGATTTCTTTTTACTAGGGAAACTGATACCAGCCGGGAAGGTAAATAAGCCCCATGTTTTAACCGACAGTGATCCAGCTACCAAATCCTCTGCATCAATCACTTGTCGCAATGCTGGGTAAAGCCAAATTCCCCTACTGTTGATAAGCTGTCGTGAAAACATGCATCTAAACCTACCTGTACCTACCAATCTGAATTTAGTTTCCAAAAATTTGCATGATTGACATTCAAAAGCCATAAACAAAACTAGCGGCCATCATTCAAGCAGAAAGTTATTATCAGATGGTGCTAAACAAACATAGTCTCAAAGTGGAAGTGTTTTTTAATAATGGATGTATGAGTAATTTAACTAATCGCTATAGTCAGTGTAGCAGAGCATATTTTTCTCGTACATAAGCAAACAGAAATCTGGAAAGTTATAAGTACTGTGCTAGCAAATTAATCTTAGAATATAAATGTCACTTGTGAAAAATTCCTAAATCCTTTCATTTTCTATTTAAATTATAGGTTCATTCCAGTTGTTTTAAATGTTTAAGTTGGACTTGCATTCCAAGAGCTCAAACACTGACAAAAAAGAAGGAAAATGACTTCAACTCCTTAACAGGCTGAGCACAGCCTCTTCACATTCCTGCACAGGTTTTTGGAAAAACCAAAGAAACCAACTACCAGGTTTTCACACAGAGCCTGTTTAATGCTAGGAGACATTGCTCTGTGAGGGATACCTTTGCAGAGCAGATATGACCACTCAAATCTCCCGAGGACAGATCCTGCTAGGAAATCTAAAGGATCTGGTTATGAGGAGCTGTGAATGCAGGTTAAATTAGGGACTTAGACTTCCCCTTGTGACAGCTGTGTTTTGACTTCTTTTAAATGGATGGTTTTAGATGGGAGCTGAAACTCAAGTCTGAGCCCTTCTCCTGCAGGAAGGCAAAGTGACTCACCAGCCTGCTGAGAGCCAGCCGTGACAGTAATGGTTAGAAACTGCTTCAGAGAGGAGGAAGCCCAGTGGCAAGAAGCAAAAAGCTCCACAAGTGTCCAAACGGTGTTGAGGGCAATGTCTCATACAGGGGGCAATGCACAGCCAACAAATACTCTCCCTCCTCGGGGACGAGGCAAAGCGTGGCTCTCCTGAACATTGATACATGCCCTCTCCCTCCACTGAGGAGCTTGCCAATCTCCTCCTCAGCATCCAGGACTGATCCTTCTTTCCAACTTTTTAGTCTGCCACTGCATCAGCTGCTGGTAGGCTCAAACTGGTCACACTTTGGTGGGCTGACCCATTGACAATGAGGATAAAACACTCCTGGACTTTGACGGAAATAGGAGCAGTTCAAGAGAGAAGAGGGCTTGTGTCTGCTCTAGAGACAGGTGGGCTGGCTGGGAAATTCTACCACCCAGTTTTGCCACCTTTAGTTTTACTTAGGCCAGATGCTGATCTTAATTTCTGTCGATAAGCCTAGAATCTCTCCATTAAAGCCATCCTAAAGACCAAGACAGCTGAACATTAAGCCATACTGGGACAATACCTGTGGCTATGGATGGCAGAATCAGACCCTGGTTAATTAATTCTTGCAGGTTTCTAATGAACAGAGATAGTTTGTATTCACAGGCAGCATTTGCTGCTGTTTTATAATATATGCAGTAATTATGCAGCTGATGGAGCCTTATGTAGCTGCTACTTCTTTCCTATACATAAATTAACAGCAGGATTTGTGTAATGATGGGATAATGAAGGTCTAGGTCATTGTTATTCATCTGTAGAAGGCCTTGAGAGGCTGGGTCAAAGACAGAAATGTTATTTGGCTAACACAAATATAGTCCATTGTTAAAGGATTCTTACTCCATTCAAGACCCATGTTATGTCCCCCTTTTGCTGATAAAAACTTTTTTTTTTTTTGGGGGGGGGGGAAGTACTCAGGGAGAAGTACCTTCCTCAAAAGACAGTCTGTGTTGAATTTGCACTGATGAGCTTCAATTTTTATGGCAAGAAGGGAATGCATCTTTTAACAGGCCTGAATTTTGATCCTAGAGAGCAGGAGCAGATGGAGAGCTCGGACAACAACCTGCTCCAAGGAATTGGTGACGGTTTCCAGACCTGCCAAGGCCCTTTGGGGACTGCAGCTGCCCAGACTCCTGTCCTCAGAAGGCTGCATGAGCTTTCTGGAAAGCCTACTAACATCTCACCACCGAAACTTGCCTCTGCACCCACCTCTGCAGCATCTGACACTATCACCATTGCTTCTTTTAGCAGCACTCCAGTACCTGTTTCTTCCCAGCTAGTGCCCTGTTGCTTCAGGTTTGTCTTCTGTGACACCCCAGCACTTCTTTTGGCCTTGTCATTCCTTCTTTCTGGAGCCCCAGCTCTCTTTTCTTCTTCTTCTTGTCTTTTTTGTTCACTGTCTCTGCTCATTTTCCACAGCTGTACTGTTGCCTTAGGGCACTGATTTTCCTCAGTGCTTCAGGACAGTTTTTGTAAGTGCACTAGAGCCTAAGTTTTGGTTGCTTGGGCAGCAGTGTTTTTATTAGGTCATGCTAAAATTACTTGGTGCCTTAGTATTTAATCTGTTGCTTTTGGCATAGAATAACTTTGTGCTGAGAAAACGTCTCTGTGCTCATTCCCTGTCTCCATCCGGAGCACCCTTGGTGCCTCTACACCCTTTCAGACCCAAAGGGAAAGACAGCATCTTAACCCTGAGAGCATGACAGAAGCACTGGCAATCCCTGAATATCTTTTGCTTCAGAGGTGACTTCAACAAGCAAGACTAAAAGTTGTTATTGCAAATATCACTCCAAACAGCCAAGGAGCAGCACTGTGGTTGGGCAACCAGAGGGCTAGAGAATACTTTGGTTAAGAGAAAAAACAATCTTCAAATGTGATCTGGCATCAGCCAAGCTGCTGATGGAGGCGAGTCAGGCAGTGCCAGCTGGCTGCCACCTGGCTCCTCTTGGATAAGCCTACACCAGAAAACACAAGCAGCCTTTATCACGATCAGCACCAAAGTAGACATGATTCTCAGCTCCTTAGAGACAAAATCTCAGCTTTTTTATCCCTGATTTTGCAGGTGGCAGAAACCCTCCTCTCTTCCCAGATGCTTTCTCTCATATTCAGCCTGCTACTCATCTCCTTTTCTCCTCACTTATGCTCTATCGGTTCTTTGTCAGAATGTAATGCCTAGAAGCAGACACAGCATCTTCCTCCCTGTCAGTGAATCCAAACCCTGCTTTTAGGGGCCTCATCCCCCCCAGCACCACAATCATTGCCTTGCGATAGCACAAATAGTGACAATGGTAATTATCAACTCCTGTGCAAAGTTATGGATCCCAATTACTGCAAGACAGCTGGATAGGAGTTTGGAGAACAGCAACACACATGGCTAAATTAGGCAGGTCTCTGATCTACTTCCTTTCCTTCTTCTAATCGGCGAATAGAGAATTAAAAGCGACACTTGACAGTGTCTAGCTTGTTATGTGTGAATGAAACCATTCCTTGCTGTGCTCATCTTCAGCTCCCACAAAAGCAATAAAAGACTCTCCTGTGCCTTATTATCGACACAGCCTTCTGTCTGCCTCCAAATTCTCTCTAGCTAAATGGCCCATGGCTGTCTAGCTGTAGAGAAAAGAGTGACAAGGGATAGAACCCCTGAAGGAGTTAAGGGAGAGCCATGCGTGGATGATGGGAATATAAAAAAGATACTCCAAAACATCAGAGTAGAGGATTGTCACTGGTTTACACATGCCTGAGAAGCTTAAGTTCCTTTCATCCATTGCATTTTCCAGTGAAATCACTTAAAATATTTCATTGACAGAGGTCTTTTCTTGATGCATCTGATTTTATAAAGCACTTTGAGATCTTGTGGGCAGAGAGAGATGCTGCATAACTGGGCTTAATAATTGTTTGAACGATCTTTTTCCATGGTGCTGCTTTTGAATATAACTGTGATATCTGAACTGACTCTTAAAACCTGATTAAGGAAAACACTACAGGCTGAGTGCCTTGTGGAGAGAGTCTTCATTCAATAGCCTTAATCTTGGGATCCACTTTCCTTTGATCTGTCCCATCCCTGAGAATTTATCTTGTTCAACAGAGCCAGCCCCTCTAATACCACTGTCTTCTAACTCACATCTTTTTTTTTGTTGTTCCTAACTGATAAACTTGCCTATAAAGTAATCTGTCCTTCCTGTGCACTGATATAGCACACCATTCATCATCTACAACACCCCAACTATCATCCAGCACCCACATGTAGAGGCTTCCTAACCTTTCCAGTGCAGCCTCATCTTCTGCTTTGTAAGCTTTGCTGATCGCATCATCCATCTTCTCTCCACTTGTTTAAGCCTCTCATTCTCAGACCTGTAAGGAACTCCCCAGCTTCCTTCACCACTTCTGTTCACTCTTACCTCTTTGCCTTAACAGCCTGTGCTCTACTTACACCAGCTCAACTGCTGCAAACAACAGAGCTATGCTAAAAGTATCTGTGGCTTGCAATCTCTTCCCCAAATCTGCAAGAAATTGCTCACTGGTAGCAAATGGGAAGAGAACTAGTCTCTGTAACTGATACATCCTACAGTAAAATGAATGAACATCTCATCTCTTTCATTACCTATCTTATGTTTCTTAGAGTCAGACTGCGATGTCCCTGCATAAGACTAACATTTTCCATCAAGAAAGTCTTTGGAAAGGCTTGGGGAGTAAGGTCTACCCAGTATGGCAGAACTACTAGATCCGTCTCTGAAACTGTAGGGTCTTTGAGCTGGACTTTGTGGCTTATATGCCTAGGCAGAACAATGTGTGAATACTGTTCTCCAGGTAACAAATAAAGCAAGTCATAATAACAAGGATAATACAGTATTAACGGCCGAGTTATAATGGAATTAATAATTGTTAATATCAATTCTCCAGCTAGTTTTAAATATATATAGTTTGCTTAGTTTTATAAGCATCTCAGCAATAGGATTTCAGTAAATACAAAATACCCATTCACTCGGAACTGTTAACAGCATTTGAACATTACACAGTATCTCCTGGCTGCTGTAACTCTAGTGACTCAGTGGAATGGATTTGGACTTCCTTGTCATTATTAGCTTAATGAGTCTACCTTAGTGAGCTTTCTCTTTCCAAGCTAGTTTAGAGAAGTATGTTTGCCTATGTCCAAATCTCTGGAAAACAGCTTGTCTTGACTGAGGTGGGGTAGAGGAAAAGCCATGCAATGACTACACATTGCTCAATGAATTGCTGTCTGTGACACAGAGAACTCCTGGGGCAAGAAATAAGGAAACAAGAACTGAAGACAACAGGAAGGAATACTTAAAATGTAACATCCAGAGCTGTTAAATACTTGTACTTGTGTCTGTCTCTGCACAGTGATCTATATATAATCGTTTTTCGTCTCTGAGGAAGCTGCATTATATATTTAGCGAAATTAGTGAATTCTAGGGAAAGTTACATCCTCGCTGAACCAATACTTCTTATACCTCGGAAATGGATTCAGTTTAGAAGTAGAAAAGACTTCTCATCCCATCCATTCTCATTATCAACCCTCCCTTCCCTCCTACAATCAAAACATATATACATGCTTACAAAAAAGCATATACCTCATTACAGTTTCCAAAACAGTTCGCTAGATGTACTTAAAGATGCCAGCATGGATTAAGCCTCTGGATAGAGAGGCTCTAATAGCTTTAGAAGCTTTAAAAGCTTCATATTTTTCTGTTATATTTGTTATTACATGAACAAAGTGAACAGGATGAGACATTTTTGCTCCAATTGTTGTCTCTCTGTCAAGCCAGAAATCATCTTCCCAGCTTTAAAAAGGCAGGTATTGATCAGCGATACACAAACTAGAACAAGAGTAACAAACTCGCAGCCCATGCGTGACCAGCCCTGTTATGTGACCAGCACATACGGATCGCTGCACTGTCCCAGGGAGCTCAATAAGGCTGAAGCCATGTGGGTCTTGTCATGCAGATCAGATTAAAGGCTCAGGGCCCAGTAACATCCTCACTTAAATCAACCATAATATGCTACGCTATCTGCTGTGAAGAGAGCGGAAGAGATAATGGTTTATGGTTTCTGCTTTACATACAAACTCAACTGTACATCTGTCCAATAGTCACTTAAAGTACTTCCAAAGGGCTTTGGTAAAATACATTATTCTAATTGTTAATCATCAGAACATCACAGCTGAAATGAGAAAAACATTGAGAAATACCTTAAAATACTCATTACAGTGGAAAATGTCTACTTCTGACATGCTTTTGTAGCCAAGAAATCCCTCATACTTTCATTTGCCAAATATCACATTCAGTGTCAGTTCCACAATCATTTAAATCAAACTCCAATGGACCAAAATTCCAATAACATTACACACAAAGCCCCTACTTGCAATCAGCTTAAAATATAAGAAAGGTAAGAGGAAGGTTTTTAAACAGAGGAAGGTCTGACCAAACCAGTGCCTTTCACATGAAATAGCCAACAGCACTAGCTCTGTTGATGCACTATCTTAGGATACATTTATTAGAAACCAGCCTTTCTGTGTGATTAACAATATCAGCACACTTCCTGCTAACCAAACCATGAACATAAAGAGGTTAGAAAGTATTTAAGCCTTTAAGCCCCTAGATCTCCCTCTGAAGGTGTCCTGCTTTTTTCTTATTCATTAGAGAATAAATCTGTGATAAGCAAAGTAAATTAGATTCAGTGACATTCTGCTAATTGAGTCATCTCCCTCTGCCTGGCTTGGCTGAGTTTTTAATTACCAGCTAATCTCATCAATATGGTGGCTGACTGGCAGTGTGCAGATCACTGTACTACAACCGCACTGAATTAGAAATGGAGTTTATGGCTCATTGGTTGACCCAGGTCTCTTTTGTCAGACACGGAATAAATTGGGCAGATATGCCGGTCATCTAGTGACCTGAAAGTATGGAGAACAAGGAGGATAACGTCAGGTGAATAAACAAATAAAACCAGCAGAGCCGCTGGGAAGATCTGCAGCAGTTTCAAGAATGACCGAGCACAAGTGAAAAGATTTCTCTGAACCTGTCCTGCATCCTGATGAAATCCTATTTCAGTTAGGTCCAGGAATTGAAAATGGGATGAACAGTGATATTTCTGTAATTGAGACCACGTCCATTTTGCCATGCTGTAGTGAGCTGATGCTCCCAATTCTCCTCGATTTTGCAGCCCCGGGAGAGCTCTGTCCTTTGCAACTCTGCAGCCTTCTGTGGTCAGCAAAGGAGCAGCCCATAACTGGCCCACGAGCCCAAGAACACACACCTGGACAGAGTACTGCCAATCAAGATACAATTCTCTCCTACAAATTTTTCATATAGTTTCACTTATAGTTTAACTACGATAGTTATTTCCAGTCTCAAACTAATAAAGCTACCTCGACAAAGACACAACCTGCATTCCAGCAGCCTTGGTCACTCTTAACGTCAGTTAAACTCAGTAAGAGAAGCAGATTTTCAGCATCACTGAATATGTGATCCGGAAATATTTTTGTTGCAGTTTCACAGCAAAACTGATCCTGCCATCAGATGTATACAGATGGATCCCAGCAGGCAGAGGCACTGGTTGGCCTGGGAATCCACATCCATTTGTTGAGATCTTAAAGCAGGATCAAGGCTCAAATTTTTCTGCATCTGTTTCTCTTTTACATTTATTTTTAGACACAGTTCCATGACTTAAAAGGCTAGGATAGCTCATTGCCTCAAATAAGAGATTTGAGCAAGAGATTTCTAAAATACATTTATAAACTTTACATCAAATGCTTGATTCATAAAGCAAAGAACAGGAATATTTCTCCCATGTTATAATTCTGCTCAAGCCTCACACCTGCACTGTTGACACCAATGGAGTTTAATATTAACTTTAAAAAGGGTAAGTTCTGATTTTTCATTTTTGTAAGGTACCTTTGAAACAGACAAAGCCTGAAGCTTAAATTTCATATCTATTTTTATCTAGCAACAATAGATTCATTAGGGTAATGGCCAAAAGCAGCCCTTTTTAAGCAGAAATTTGGTTCTGTTTGTTTCTCTAATGTAACAGTTAGTGGCTTAGACAGTCTCTGGAAATAACCAAATAAATGGCTGCCCTGCATAAATATGTTCTGACTGTATAAAGTATTTATAAAATCATCCATGTCATCTAGGAGCCTGCTCACTTATAACATGCTGTTTCAGTGAACAGCACTGACAGTAAGTGCTAAACTAGTCACAAAAAATGAACATGGAAGTCAAAGGGAAGCTATTTAAACACTGGAATTAATGTCTCTATTTTAATTCCAGAAGAAAGAAAAGTTGTTTCACATTCTCTTAGATATCTCTTAAAATGCAGTCCTTAGAGAGCCTATTTAGGCACATGGATGCTTTCACAGGAGTGGAGAAAGTAATATCATTGCAAAATACAAAGTTATTCCTCAGCTTCCTCAGCACAAAAGGCAGCACAGCTGATGCAACCCTGCATGGAGCACCAAGGGGAAACGTAGGAGGAAAACGGTGATATAGCTCAGGTCCTCCCTGCAAATAACATCCTCACCACTGGCTCATGTTTTACAGCCCTTCAAAGGCCATTTCATAAGAATAACAAATATTTAATTCCAAAAGGTCCCTCAAATGCCTCAGAAGGTGATGCTGAGCGTTGCCAGCGGGTATTTCTGGCATTCGCTGGGTGGCTCCGGGACCCTCGTCAGGGCGCAGGGCGCCTGGGCCGGCTGCACTGGAAGGACTGCACAGCCCGCAGGAGGGGAGGGACAGGACAGGGCCCTGCCCGCCGTCAGGAAATCACGAAGCAACAACCTCTGCCCTGGGATTTTGTGCAGAGAAGGCTTAGACCACAGCTGCCTGCTCAGCAAGCCATCTGCATGCTCCGCCACAGAGAGCTGCTAGATTTCCCCCGCCCCCCCCCCCCCAGCATCCCACCAGCTGGTTTCTCAGCTAGCTTTAAAAATATCTGATATGCCTGCATAGTTACCTTTGAACTTTCCCTTCTTCTCCTTATGGCAGAGCTTAAAAGTAACAAACCATACTTTGGGTTCCCCCCCTCAAAGCATCTAGCCAAAGTCTGCAGAGATGGATTTCCATCAGCCAGAATCACTTGCAGTATCTACTTCTGCCTCGGATGGATTGTCCCAAGATGGAAAACCAGCAGCCATGGTAAGTTCTCACAAGCTGACAACAGTATGGGTGGAATTAAAAAAAATAATAAAAGAAAAGAGCAACAGCTCAGGTTCATTCTGCTTGTGCTCCCCTGCACCCACGTGTCCCCCCTTCTCCAGAAAACCCCTGCGAGTTGCTGCTAGGCAGCCACATCCGCAAGGGGGTGAACCGGGTTTGTTTCTCATGAAAGGAGGCTATTGACTTCAGCAGGAAAATGACATGCTCCAGGAAAATTCAAGATGAGAAATGACATTTGGACACTCTCTGGCACTAGAACAGCTCACCAGGAGAGTATTCAGACACTTCCTTGATGTACTTTACTTCTTTCAGAGGGAAGAAGGACATTCTACAGCCACCTTCTGGCTCACTTGTGCCATTTTCTTTTCCTGTTCTAGTTGACCTGAGCTATATTTGCTGCAATAAATCTTCCATTTTTGCCTTCCCTTATTCCTTTCTGTTTAAACCTATTTTTACATTAGACTTAAATATATTATATTCATTTCTTTAGGAGCCCTGACACATTGTTAAATGACCATGAGTCTATTTTAGTCGCACCTTAATTTATTAACTCTCCTGCCTGCCTCTAGTGTTGGTACCTGTATTGTATGATCATAGGAGGTTTGGGTTGATTATCCTCCTAACTCCATTTCATATGCAGAGCCGTTATTTCACTCTGCTCCATGCTATTATAATAAAGCAAAAAGCTCTCATTTTTTTATTTTCAGTTCACTTTGGGGGACTACATGCCTTATTAGTTTCCTCCAAGTTCTTATATTCTGCTTGTTGTATAGTTCAGTCAGAGAATACAGATATATTCCGTCTTTAAAAGTTGCTTTGCCGAATGTGGTGATGTAGACAGGAAGTGCTTTCCCTTTGGATTACCAGGTGAGCTGGGCAGCAGTCCTAGGAAATCTCAGAAGATGCTGAGCCGGGGCAGGAGAGCACGGGGAGAGCTGGCTGCACAAGCGGCTGATCAGTTTGTCAGCGGGTCCCTGACCACCTACTGCCTCCCCACAGGCAGGCAACCTCCGTCGCGCAGGGCTCGCCACGCATGGGTAAGCACACACGCGTGGCACCCCAGACTGGCCGAGAGCAGCCCCTTCGATGCGCCAGAGCCACTATTGATTTTTCCAGCTGTTCTCTGGGGAGCTCGCAAGAAGAAAATGATTTTCTTTTAAGTTCAAGTGCAGGAGTCTGCCTTGCTAAAGGGCTTATTTTCACATAGAAGTTTTACCAGTTCAACTTGAGTTGGGTAATTAAAAGAGTGCAACCCCCCATAGTGTGGAAAATCCTGTAAAAATGCTTTATATGGAGATAACCATGTGAATTTAAACACTCAGACATCATCATAAATGCTCCCCCATGAGAGCTCCTACAAATATAGTTTCTGACCAAAAGCATGCACCAAGAAATTTTATAGATCTTCACTGATATATGTCACTGCATACCATTGAAGAAGATCTAACGCAAGCCTTCCAAACACAGGGTGCAGAGGAGTCTTTAAGATCTCAGGAGGAAAAAAAAAAATCTATTTTTTATCTCATGTATTTATATTTTATGGTGAGTGCTAATTTAAGTGCTACACAGTTATTTCTCCTTGGATTTCTAGCTCCATTTCAAATAGGCTTTAGTATGTTCAATACAATTCAGTCTGTTTATTTAGCATTAGAGCTGGCTGAACTATTCATTACTAATTTAGCCTACTTGTTTATTTTTATTTATTTATGGGAAGTGAAGCTTCACCAAATAGATCCTAGTTCTCCTCCTACTGTGTTCAAATTCTAGAAACATTCCTGCGAGAGTCTGGGCGAGTGATTATTCAGACCTATGGTCTGTTCACATGTATCAATTCCCCATTTGTTCTTTGTGGTGTGTGCTTGAATGCCTGAGTGTTTGCAATGCCTCCTAGGAGTTCTTGAAAACCCATTTCTGGAACCAAACGTTATTTCCAATTCAGTTGTGCTAAAAAAACAATAATTAAAAACAAACAAAACAAAGAAAACACAATCCTCCTCCTTGCACCCTATCTGAGCACTCAGACAAGCAGTGCGATACGGCACCATGTGTTTTCAACGAAAGGCAATGAGTAGTTCCCATCCACAGTAAACCTGGCTAATTAACATGTAGCTAATGTAGATTCTCATTTGCATAAGCAAGCCAATTCTTTCCTTGCTTCTCTCAAAGATTTAAAAAGCTGAACATTTTGCTGAGACTTTAAATATTTGAGATATCACCTGCTCTTACAAAGATTACCTTCTGATATTTATTAGCAAGGACGTAAATAACTGAACCTAACTTACCATTACTGAAAGGGGGGGGGGAAAAAAGAACAGTGAGCATAACACAATGCAGCATCCTTGCTTTTTAGAGCTTGACTGTTCAGTCTTTCAGAGTTCACTGATTCAGTCTGCTCTGATCTGTATTATATACTGCCATATTTAGTTTCATCCATTTTAAAACATACACTACTAGATGGATGCTTGCACATGGCGCTCCACAAAATTTGAAAGGGCAGCCAGCTACAAACTACAATTAATTCCTCAAAGAAGTAGTTAGCCCTGCACATCATGGTTAGGATTCTTCTTATTGCGTTACATTCTTTTGTGCATCTGTCCAGTTCTTCAGGCCCCTGTAGAGCAAGAATGGCCAATATTGCTGACCCTAAGAGCTCCCTGCAAACCCCTTATGTATCACAGTTTGTAAAGTATATACCTCAGAGAGCCAAGGAGAAGCTCTCAAGCTATTCATTTTCAGGAGGAGGAGATTCCCACAGTGATTCTGGCGCTTTGCTGCAGATATGGCAGTGCTGAACATGTAGCTTGGTCCAAGGAAGACCAAGCAATATTGCCCACAGCAGCCCTTACTGGTTTGCTTCCTCTCAAACCAGCAATTCAGACTACTCAGGAGCAGTGGAGATTTTTCACCTTTCAGAGGTATACCTAATTTATCTCCTTCAGCATTAGCCAACTATTCCTTCCCCCCCCCCCCCCCCCCCCGCTATAACCAATAAGAAACAAAGTGAATACTCTTCCTATCAGCTCTGACACCACCAATGGGACGCTGAGCTCATCTTTTAATTTCTGCCTCCTCTGCGGGAGGGAAGCATTCTTAAGACGTGGATTTGGGAAGAAGGGGATTTTCAGCTCTAGGCATATTCTACTGAGAGCTTATCATTCCCTGGAGACATCCTCAAATTCTTCCTCATTGATTCAGCCCCTGACCTTTCAGTGAACTAACTCCTCAATTTAAAAAGATGAAGGACTCAACACATACTTAACTCAATAAGAAGGGCTATCACAGCGCAGCCTTTTACAGTTAGGTATTTACCCCTAAAACTAATTTAGTTCATATTCCCCTAGACCACCAAAAAGCTGCAAGTTCACCTTCCGCCCCATATAGCTTTCTTTCAGTACTAACAATGCTGTCTCTGGTGACACATTAGATTGTGTATCGATTTTCTATCTAAATCAATGTCCCATTTGCTTTCAGGTTATTAGTTCATCCATCTTCTGCTACAACAATAATATTAATCTGATGAATAACTCTTCTGTTCAATTTGGGCTGTTGCCATCACCCATGCACACCACGCTGGCGCTTGCAAACACTTCTGTGTTTCCACGTGCCTGGCACCAGTTTCTGCAGGGTGCCAGAGCCTGATCACTGCCACATAGTGTTTCTGCTGGGCTCTGAGTACTGCAGGCCTTTCTACAGCAGCTCTTTTCCAAGGTGTCCAGGAGTTTCACTCACATCTACAGCTTCGGAGTGCTGGGTCACAGACCCAGAAGGTGAAACCTAACTGACAGCTTGTGCTCTATATGAGTTTGATTGTCACAGGTTAATTCAAGATCTTCTAAAAGATAATCTCAGGCTTTGTTCCAGATTCCAGTCCTAATCTGTTCTTTTATCATGGTACTCTGTTAGCACTGCCAACATTGCCAGCTGGACTCTTCAGCCTGAATCACTCATCAGTTCTGCTGTAGTTTCATGCATCTTTTGTGTCCTCCAGTTAAAAATCTCCCTCTCTCAGATGTGACATTTTAACATGGAACATGGCATTCCTGAAATATCTTCAATACACTGACTCAGACCATACTTTGTGTTACCTAAAATTATCAAATACATGAAGAAAAACCAGGCTATCATCATTAGAAACAATACCTCTGCCTGTCTTTCTTGCCAGCGGTATCCAGCACATACAAATGCAGAGAGAGACGCAGTTTAAAACTCTTCCACCTCTCTTCCCAGCTTTGACGGAGGCCTTGGCAACTCTGTTCTTCAGATTAGTACCTTTTTTCCCCTTTACAGTAGCATACACTTGTTCAATAACTCCTCATGGCCCAATGTGTTTGAAAGAGATCATATTTTTTCAGTCATGCAATTTAATTTGCCTCTGCCTAACTGAGGCCTCCAACCTTCTCTATGTCTGACAGTGCCTGACACTAAATTTAGTGGTACCATTCCCAATGCCACAGGAGAGCTCAGAGCAACTTCTGTCTTCACAACACCTGTTGGTTATTAGGGGAATCTCCTCCCAACCCACATCTCACAAAAATCTCTCGCTCACTCTACAGGGTGTCCAACAGATTTCCCCTTGCATTTTCTCCTTCTTCCAGAGGAGGATTGTGCACGTAGTCCCACCTGCATTTGCTGCTCCATACTGCAGCTCTGAGTCTTCTCAGGCTTGAAAAGAGCCCTCAGCAAACTCTAAGGACAAGGTGAACATAGTTCAACAGTGTTAGGGTATTTGAGTAGTTCTGAAATACAGGAACCATCCTGGAATTTCTATGAAAAAGCCTCAGGACACCATTTCACTCCAGGATTTCACTGGGAAATCAGACTTTTGTTCCCTCCAGCCATGACCCTCACTGGTTTCCCTGGCCAAAACAAGGGAGTAAAAGATAGGTTCTTGAATCATGCTTTGTCATCTAGTGCGTAGGAAAAACATGCTCCATATTGTATTACCCATTCTGAGTATACCTTCTGCTAATGAACTGCCTCCCTTTAAAAACAGCAACCATTCAGTTACCCCATCTAAGGCATGAGCCCCAGAGACAGCCAGTCTACATCTGTCAGTCATGGGAAATTCTGTGGAGCTGGTTACAGAGACAGATCTTGGGCACTCACATTCTGATGCAGGACTTACAGTTCATAGAAAAATAGAAAACTAGTACAATTTGGAACTGAAATCAAAACAGTCATTTCCATTCAAAGAATTTACTTTTTTTACTGATTTTCTTTCTTTTCTTCAAAAGAATGAGAAACAGGGCTCATCGTTCTTACAGACTGCATTACTCAACAAGTTGGTGACAGATTCTACCCACATTAAAGTTTGACGGTCTGCAGTGGATACCTCCACTCTCATTTTTCAGATCTCATGTTTTTGCTTGCAGACTGCAGAATGAAGTAAGAACTATGAGTCATCTTCAGAAGATTTTCAAGAAACAATTTAACTCATCCATTGATCATCTTGAACTGAAAGTCATGGGTCTGAGGTGTAACCTCCCTTTCTCCTAACCAGAGTGTGTCTGGGAAGCTATGACTCATGGAGAAGTCAAGAGTTCAGTCCATCACTTGTACTGAATCATTTCCTACAGAAAGGAAAGATTCCCATTCTGTTTTCTGCATTTTTTTTAAAAAAGTATCTCTTTTTAATGCTGACTTTACAGTGATGTTTTTGATCCTTTTCACCCCACAGGGTTTCATATCTCAGACATTCAGGGTTAAGTACTGATCAAAGTTAACCTGGTTGCCAAAGGACAGCATAAGAACGTATTTTGTCAGAGAACAGTAATGTTCAGAAAGGCTCTTGAGGCATTCAAGAGCCATTCAACACTTGGAGCTTTGTCATGCTTGGATCTCTTTCTGTGGTGACACCCCTATGGTATCGAGGGATGGATGCTGGGGATTAAGAAAAAGGTTAAGAGTCTTCTTTTCACTTCCCCCTGGATATCATCACATAGCTTCACTGGTGCCGTGCGTGTTGTGTATGACCTCTTCATCAGTGTCACAGACACACCCACCAATATCTTTATGCCACCTGCCTATCTAACATCATTTTCCTGAGGCTTTCTATCCTAAGGACACCATGTCAAGTATAACAATATTTAGGTCTGGCAAGTGGTTTTGGTGAAATTCTCACTTTGTGTTCTGCACCATATAGGGCCTTCTTCCTCTAAAAGCACAAGTCCAAGAAACTCTTGTTTTCTTTGATTCCCTGTCAGAAAAGGGCCTTGTACCTTGTTCTTTGACAACAAATGGAGACCCATGTCTACCATGACATTAAACAATAACTCCATTACGCTAACTTCCTAACACAGCCAAGCTTTAGAGTCTATATACCTTTATAGTCATATGGTTCTTCCAAGATTAACAAAGGACCCCAAGATGAGCAATTTTACTAGGAAAAGCATGAAACTTCTTGCAGGCAACATCTTCCTGAGCAAATAAGGAAAAAATCATTGTCCTGATCTAATTTCAGATTGCATTCGCCAGGTGTATCTTTGGTATAAAGTTTGGATCCAGCTTTATCTAAAAGATGAAGCTACTAAGACTCATGCAAATGCTTGCCTGTATAGCACAGCAATAAAAGTCTGAGGCAAGTCTTCACTGTCCCAGACTTCAGGACTCTTCAGTGCTGAGATTTTTTTGGACTTTTCAGTTCCATCTGTAACTAGGAATAGAATAAAGTTTCTCTTGCTGTAATGTTTCCATCTCCAAGCAGCAGCAAGCAGTCAGGTCACAGATGGGCCTTTGTTTGCAATTGGGGGATGCCTGAGGGACTCTGCAAAAGGCCTGAAGTCTTGAATAATGCAGAAAGTGAGAAATGCTTTAAATAAAAATAGTTTCTGACTAACTCTTCTCATGGAGCCTGGAGCGTAAACCTGCCAGTCCTGATCTGTGTCTGGAGTCTCCTCACAGCAGCCAATTCTAGTGTCCCAGTTGCTTCCTGGAAGCTTTATCTGGAGAACTACCAAACAGAAAATAACCGTCTTTGATATCTCTCTCCCTATCTCAATATCCTTAAACCTAACATACAAAGAAGCTTCTGTTTGTAAATGAAAGGCAGGAGGGAGACATCAGTTAATCAAATAAGCTCTCTATCCATTTTATGTAAAGAAACTAATTCTAGTTAAAAAAAGATTTTACCATACTTCTTATCCTGAAACTCAACAACTGTACAATTAAGGTGTACACAAGCAACTGTCATCACCCCTTCAGTTGCCCAGGACAGCTGTAATCCCAATCCCATGAGCCTCACAACAAGAACCTTACAAAGGAAAGAAATGTGCATCTACCTCACGATAGCGATAGTATTGGGTAGCTCCAATTAATTGCCTGGTGGGAGGACAGGCTGGGTTACCAGTATTGCTAAATCAAAGCTATGTTTGATTTGTTCTGACCTGGGCACGTTTCAAAGCATTTCTTCTCCTCTACTACAAGCTCTAATGGATTTATCTCACTATTGGGTGTCATACCCTTTTCAACGTCTTACCTTTTTAACAGCACAATTTTTGGAACTACCAAAATTCAGCTTAATATCTATTTAATGTCTTTGGTCACAAATTATCTTTCTAAAATAAAAGCTTCTGGATTAAAGAATGAACATGTAGAAGGAACCATATGAATAGTTTGCAATGAGATAATCTGAGAGGGGCAGACAGGAATGCAACTTTCAAGATACAGTTTACACCAAAAGTGTTATTCATTCTCACTAAATAATTTGCTTATATCATTTGCAATCCCAGTCTAGAAACCACTTTGAATGGCAACCACAAAGAACTGCTTATAGACTATCACATAGCCTCAGAAACCCAATGTGACTCAGAGTTTTTGAAATTTGGCTGTGACTTGAAATATCAAGAACATTGATGAAATGAAGGCCAAGAAGATGAAAACATTTTGATAAGGTCAAATATATTTGGGGAAGTTTAACCCTTTCCATTTGACTTTTATCTGACAGATGTGGTGAACTCTAAAACATTGGCAACATTGCAACCTAAAGCGTTTTAGCCAATCTCTGCTCCATAGGGTGAACTTGGCCTCCCATCCTGTCACCTGCATCCCTTCCCCAGAGCTCCAGTCAAGAGACAGAAATGCCTAATGCTGATACAGGAGAGGGGTTCTTCCTTCCTCCTGGTGGCTCTGTAGCAGATGCATGTCTTTCCCCACATGATGGGGAAAAGGGTTGTTTACAGCTTTCAACTTGGTGATGGACAACCTAGACTACTCCAGCAAAAAGGAAATTGCTGCATACTTCATTTGGCCCCCTTTCTCTAGAAGGGATGACCTAATCCAGGCAAAAATTAACCTGAGGAAAATTTTGGTCTTGTGTTTTACAGAAAGTGGGATTAAAGGAATCAAATGGTCTCTCCAGTTTTATATATTAAAAAAAAATGGCTTTTTCACTACAAATAAAGTTGAAACAAAGCTTTTCAACACTCTCTTTGAAGACTGTAGATGAAACTGATACGTTCTGAAAAATAATTCAATTTTTACAAAATTAGCATTTTCTGATGCAAAACCATTCTATTTTCCCAGCTCAGATGAGGAGCACTCTCTGAACAACTCCCACAGTCTCCCTCAAAGGCGGAGGTCTTTTGGAGACTAAACTGAAAGCTGTGATCCAAATTCAAAATTTGAAAAATTCCTGTCTAATCAAAGGCCTTAACAGAGTCACACTTGCATCCTACAGAAAATGAACAAGAACCAACTTTCTATTTCCTTTACATGCCCTTCAGGTATCCAGTCAGACAGTAGCTTGTTCCTACTCCTACAATTTGCCATATCTACATCATCTATGTCCACATTCTAAATGTTAGAAGGGATCCAGTACAAGTGTTTTTTAGTTGATATTTTGATCTGTCTCAAGTTGCTCATTTTGAAAAGTCTCCTTTTTGACCTCTGCCCAGAGATCTGGAGCATTTATAAAAACAGAGCTTGGCTACTGTTGTGCAAGGCACCAGCTGCACACCAGTGTTGCATTCCCAACTGTCACTACTCAGCATCACTGGTAAAGGTGGTGTCACAGGGCCAGGGCACCACATTACACCTTCACAGTCACCATGAGCAATGGCAGTGCTACATGGCATAGACCTCAGAGCTGAGAAGTTCATCTACTATGCTCAGTTGCTCAAGGGAGGACGTGTAAAACTACTTATTGTCAGACAGCAGTGTAAGCCCACAAATCATTTCACCTTCTCACCAGACTGTACAGGCTTTGGCTTTCCACAGACTTACGTAAAGAGCAGGTGACCTGGGAGACCCCAAAACAATTGCAAAAACCAGGACGGTGATATTTCATTAGAGCATCTGCTCATTCACTTGAGGTTATCTAACACAGGTAGGAGTATGAAAAACATCTGCAAAGAGATACTGTTCAAAATCTTCAGGTGATATCTAGCACTCAAAGCATGAACTAGTAGCTGCCTCAGGTGACAACACATAGCCATGAGGTTCTTGAAGTGTATGAAACATAGAGCGCTATAATGCAGCATAGAACTATAACACATCACCCAGCTTTACATTTTGCAGAGGAAGAAAGCAGTGTTTGATAAACACCAATTCTGACAGACAATGAAATCACAACTGGAGCTTAGAGGTTTGTTTTGAAATGAGGCTCAGAGCTATAATATGAAGAAAACATCACCTCTGAGTAATAGCACTTTGCAAGATGATATGAGAAAAAATTGCTTTATTAACAAATAAAGAAACAGCGGGCTCAGCCAGATGTTATTTAGGGAACTTAACCTGACAATTGATATATTGATACCTCGTTATTGCCAGCGCAGGAGAATTCAAAGAGATGCATATCTCCCGTATGCAAAATAAATCAAACGATTCCTGCAGTGACACCATGAATACTGCTTTGCATAAAAGTAGCAGAGACAGAAGGCTCAGGGAAGATGGGAGCATAACAGTAGATAATATTCCTCTGTGGTGAACAAACAGTAAAACAAAGCATACGGGAATTTATGATGGAGAATATGTAGCAAGTGAGACTGCTGAAGTGGACTCTTTTGGCATTAAGGACTAATGCAAGGTATCATCGAGACAGGAAGGACAAGCGAATCATGTGATAATATAGAAAGGAAATCCATGTCCTGGGTTGATGATATGCTTATTTGAGTGGGATGACTCAAATGAATATTGCTAATGAGCCAGCACCTTTGCAGTGTTAATTAATTTGAGATCTAACAGTAAAGTAAAATAATCAGATTATAAATCTGACAGAAATTAGAATAGTCAGATGGTACAGACAGCAAACCAAATCTGTGCAAGAGAAAACTTCAGCTTTCCATAATACAGAGATGTCATGAGAAGATCAGATTAAATGTGTTTTCACTTGAGAGGCAGAAATTTGCTGTTTTAGGAGACAACCAAGTTTGCCTTGGTGAACCAGTGATAGCTGGAGAATCTTTAGGGTGGGAGCACAGCTCCTACCTTGTATTTCTGAGTCCTCCAAACACACTCCAAACCTACAAGGGCAGCAGAGCTAGGGCCAGGGAAAAATGACAATAAAAAAAGAAAAAAACCCTCAGTTTTAGGAATGGTCATTAAGCAAACCAAAACTTAACAAAACTTGCTAATGACCAGTTACAGTGGACCAGCTCCACTGCCCGCAGTAAGGCTCTGGCACTCTGTTGGGACAACAAGCTGCATATTGCTTGTCTGTCATTAGCCATATGGCAATAGGGGACATGAGCAGGACTCATCCAGATTGCAGAGTGTATCATGACCATCTTGCATAATGAGAACAAAACAGGGTGCCAGAGATATGAAGGCAACAGCAACTACTATGGCAACATTTGCCCAGAGCCAGAACCCAAATCAATATCGAACAACAGAGGGGCTATTTGAAGTAAACAGTTTCTCTCGGTCATCCCAAGGCTCGTAAAAGCAAAGTAAGGATGGCCTGGGAAAGAACTATCATAAAAAAGATAAGAAATACCAGAAATCCATCTTTTTTTGCCAAAACAGATAAATTGAATGCTCAACTCCAAGCTAAAGCCAATTCAGCCCACGTGTTGTGTTGCCCAGTCATTTGGCCATATATCTGCGTTCATGGAATATTAACGGTGATGGACTTCTGTGCTCATCTGACAAAAGCTGCAGCCACTAGTAAATATCATTACAAGAACATCATACACAGATTTTCTGATGTCCTGCCTGCCAGAACGTCTCTACGTTAAGAATGTCCCATTTTCAATTTGCACAGGAAACAGTTCAACAAAACATGGGGTTGAGAGAGGGAAGAGTCTCCCTGCAACTGCCATTTTACTGAAAGAGAAAGCCAATGAGGACTGACAGCAGTAGCTTCTCATCTGACTATGATTTATACTCGAGTTTACTACTAGAAGATAGTTGTATCCACAGTCTTTCAAACCTCTCCCTTAGGAGTGTTTATAAATATTTTCTATCCTTCTCTTTCAAGTGACTGGAGAAGGAAGTTGAAGTATATTTTTTCCCTTGCAGCTTTCATCATTGCAGCCACAGGAAAACCTACAGCTGAGTATCTGTCCGGAGCAAAAATTACTCCAGGCTCCAAACCTGTATCTTAATAATATTCATGGCATGGTCTACCACATCTTTCTGCCTGGAGACATCTAAAGCATATTGTTGTTGTATATCCCTAGCACTACAGAAAGGCAGTTTCCTCCAAGACAGAAGGTAGCAAACAACCAGATCAAAGACAGCGGCACTGCACGGAAGAGCGTGTACATGTTGGCTGAGAACACCTGTGGGAAAATCCCTCATCTTACGTATTGAAAACTTAAACATCCCTTATAGAGCAGTTCAGAGGGCATGTTTTAATAACTGCAGAGAACACTAATATCAGGAAAAAATTCTGCTGGCTGAAAAATCCCAACATCAGCTCTTTCGGTTTTGGTCTGCATAAGAGTAACAGTGAGAACTTTTACGAATTTTTCTGTTACAAATATGCAGGAAAAAAAGGTGCAAGAAACCCATTGCAGAATAGCATCTGGATCCTGTTCTCTGACCCAGGAAATACTCGTTTTTATAGACAGCAGAATAGGGGTGTGGGGAGAGGTATCTTTATTTCTCCTACTGTTGTACATCTGAGCTGCTTGCTTTAGACTCCTTTTAGAAGCAATACAGAGAAATAGGCACTTCTAGGACTTCATTCATTTGACTTGTTTTACATGTCCACTCTCAGATGAGATGAACTATGCCCTCAAAGTGCCTGCACCACTCCAAGGAAGCATAGGACAACTGACCTAGCTACAGAGCTCTACATACAGTCTTCTTGTCTTGCTGTAATCACATACGCACGAATGTGAGTACCACCACAGCCCTGGGCCCCCTCTCTAGAGCAAGCGTAACCCTGTCTAGCCTGGGATGGGTCACGATCTTTCTCTGGTCCCTGTAATTCCCTCCTGGAACAAAGTAAGTTTCCTGATGTTTTGTTTTGCTCTCCTCACCAATCAAAATGCATAATATTTCCATTAATTCTTTTAAAATTAAATTAAAATTGCTTTCCAGCATTAAAGGTTTACTAAAGTATACTGCACAATCTTTAGTAGGATGGCTCAGGGACTTTCCACTTGCAGATTCTCAAAGAATCCTGTATATGAATTATATGTTATGGATAAAGAAAAACAGGCAGAAGATCATACAGCTTTGCCTGTGAGAGCCAGGCTAGCATCCAGGAGACATACCTTCACCTGATGGAAACTTCACTAGCTCCACCAGCTTCAGGAAACTGCAGCTCCATCGGGTTGTTGCTGCTCTGTTGCCCAGTCTATCAAACCCCTCTGCCCTCCACATACACATTCAGGTTGCTGCCACACATTAAGTTTTAGTAACGCAGGCCAAATATCAAGCTCAAATCTGTATATCCTAGTATAACCTATCCTTAATATCCACTCTAGTGCGAGGCTCAGCAGCTAAATGACCTAAAGTTGCAAGGGCAACATGCACGACACAGACGGTACGAGACACAGACGGTACGAGACACAGACGGTACGAGACACAGACGGTACGAGACACAGACGGTACGAGACACAGACGGTACGAGACACA